>NC_089673.1:0-300000 GCF_037042795.1 Molothrus aeneus
TATCATAGGAGTGGATGGAATGTTTCTATTGATATTTTGCTTAAAGCAGAAAATTAATTCTTTTGACAGCCAACTCATGATTGCAAGCTCACTTTCAACTACAGCTTTCAAACAGATGAAACATGTCTGTTTATAAAACGATACAGTACAGTACACAATAGCAAGTCAGGTCATAGACATTCAAAAGAAAAAAAACAGATCAAAGGACAGATTCATTCACATCTACAAGCCCTCAAGAGTGTACAGGTCAACTGTCCCCAGAAAACTAGGCTGGTGGCGCAAATTCTCTATGTTGGCACCAGCAGAAGCAGCTGCTATCCAAGATTTAGAAATGTTGTGTGAGGTTTATTTATTTCATATTTCATTCCATCTAAGCAAACTGTAACTTTCGGAAGTGAAATATTTTGAGTATGTCACGTATATTTTAATGTTAGCTCTGCTTCACATTCAAACTTCTCACAGACCCCTGTGATGCCTTGCTACAAAAATATATAGCTGCCAAGAGTGGTTGTGGGAAGTAAGAATTGCCAGAAAACCATACAAACAATCTAACAATAGAGCCTTGGATTTCTGAATATAATTGCACCATGTAAAGTCAAAATATAGTATTTAAACGATTTTATATAAAGTTAAGTGTAGGCTAGAGAGAATCCAGATAGAATTTTATTTTTTTTAAACAGTTCCGGGACAAACATGGCCTTGACTTGGAAGTATAGCACGAAATATTTTTATACAGCATGAGTTCTCATTACCTAATCATATTATTTGTATACCTGAATTGCAAACCAGGAAATAAAACGAAGAAAAATATTCAAGCTATAAAAGATGGGAGTTTAAAATTTCCATTGTATTTCTGATTAAAGCTATTAGGTAGCTAAGTGGTAACCCATTATTATAAAAGGCATCGGGACATTGAAAATAGATTAATTTCTGCGGGACGTGGACGTCAGGTATTCTTGAAAAGCTTTATTTCACTACTTTCCAACCCTGAATCAATCCACTAAACGCAGCTAAATCTAAAGCTGCCAGTAAGAAGTACCCTGCAAGTCCTTAGAGCCCCAAAGGCCACCTTTCATCTGACATCCAGACTGGAGAAAGGACTTTTTTTTTCCCATGGGAAATGGCCTCCGTTTGCAGCCACTCACGCTGGCAGAAAGTGGGGAGCCAAGCTAGAGTGATGTAATCTTTGCTGGATTTTTCCAAACCTAAAGCTGGCAGCAACTAGGACCCTGTAAGTACTTAGAGCCTGCAAGGCCACCTTGAACATATTACTGAGAACCTGGGTAAAAGATATTTTTCCCATGGAAAATGGCCTCCATTTGTGGCACTTGGCCTGGCAAGCAGGGCAGTGCCAAGCGAGAAATTTCCAAACTGTGCTGGATTCTTCCAAAACTAAAGCTGGCAGCAACTAGGACCCTGCAAATCCTTAGAGCCCCAGATGCCACGTTTCATCTGATACCCAGACCCTGGGCCAATGACTTCATTTTCCCCATGGAAAATGGCCTCCATTTGTGGCCTCTCGCCCTGGCCTTGAGGGTGGTGCCCAGCAAGAAATTTGCAATCTTTGCTGGATTTCTCCAAATCTTAAGCTGCCAGTACGAGGTACCCTGCATGTCCTTGGAGCCCCAAAGGCCACCTTTCATTAGTTTTGCAGACCGTGGGGAAAGGACTTCTTTTTCCCATGGGAAATGGCCTCCGTTTGCAGCCACTCACCCTGGCAGAAAGTGGGCAGCCAAGCTAGAGTGATGAAATCTTTGCTGGATTTCTCCAAACCTAAAGCTGCCAGGAAGAAGTACCCTGCATGTCCTTGGAGCCCCAGATGCCACCTTTCATTGGATTTGCAGACCGTGGGGAAAGGACTTCTTTTTCCCATGGGACATGGTCTCCGTTTCCAGCCACTCACGCTGGCAGAAAGTGGGGAGCCAAGCTAGAGTGATGCAATCTTTGCTGGATTTTTCCAAACCTAAAGCTGGCAGCAACTCGGACCCAGCAAGTCCTTAGAGCCCCAAATGCCACCTTTCATCTGATACCCAGACCCTGGGCCAATGACTTCATTTTCCCCATGGAAAATGGCCTCCATTTGTGGCCTCTCGCCCTGGCCTTGAGGGTGGTGCCCGGCAAGAAATTTGCAATCTTTGCTAGATTTCTTCAAATCTAAAGCTGCCAGTTAGTATTACCCTGCATGTCCTTGGAGCCCCAAAGGCCACCTTTCATTTGATTTGCAGACCGTGGGGAAAGGACTTCTTTTTCCCATGGGAAATGGCCTCCGTTTGCAGCCACTCACCCTGGCAAAAAGTGGGGAGCCAAGGTAGAGTGATGCAATCTTTGCGGGATTTCTCCAAATCTTAAGCTGCCAGTAAGAAGTACCGTACATATCCTTAGAGCCCCAAAGGCCACCTTTCATTTGAATTGCAGACCGTGGGGAAAGGACTTCTTTTTCCCATGGGAAATGGCCTCCGTTTGCAGCCACTCATGCTGGCAGAAAGTGGGGAGCCAAGCTAGAATGATGCAATTATTGCTGGATTTTTCCAAACCTAAAGCTGGCAGCAACTCGGACCCTGTAAGTCCTTAGAGCCTGAAAGGCCACCTTGAATATATTACTGAGACCCTGGATAAAGGACATTTTTCCCATGGAAAATGGCCTTCATTTTTGGCCACTGGGCCTGGCAAGCAGGGCAGTGCAAAACGAGAAATTTGCAAACTGTGCTGGATTCTTCCAAAACTAAAGCTGGCAGCAACTAGGACCCTGCAAGTCCTAAGACCCCCAGATGCCACCTTTCATCTGATACCCCGACCCTGGGGACATGATTTTTTTTCCCATGGAAAATGGGGTCAGTTTGGGCCACTCGCCCTGGCCATCTGCTTCGTTCCCTGTCTGAAATTTGCAAACTTGGCTGATTTTCTCCAAAACTAAAGCTGCTGGCAACGAGGAGCCTGCAGCTCCTTAGAGCCCTAAATATCACCTCTATACTGATACCCAGATGATGGGGAAATTACTTCTTTTTACCATAGAAATAGTATCCCTGTGCAGCCACTCCCCAGGCAGAAAGTGGGGAGACAAGGTAGAGTGATGCAATCTTTGCTGCATTTCTCCAAATCTTAAGCTACCAGAAAGAAGAACCCTGCATGTCCTAAGAGCCCCACATGCCACCTTTCATTGGATTTGCAGACCGTGGGGAAAGGACTTCTTTTTCCCATGTGACATGGCCTCCGTTTCCAGCCACTCACGCTGGCAGAAAGTGGGGAGCCAAGCTAGAGTGATGTAATCTTTGGTGGATTTTTCCAACCCTTAAGCTGGCAGCAACTGGGACCCTCTAAGTACTTAGAGCCTGAAAGGCCACCTTGAATATATTACTCACACCCTGGGTAAAGGACATTTTTCCCATGGGAAATGGCCTTCATTTGTGGCCACTTGGCCAGGCAGGCAGGGCAGTGCCAAGCGAGAAATTTCCAAACTGTGCTGGATTTCCCTTAATAAAAGCTGGCAGCAACTCGGACCCTGCATGTCCTTAGAGCCCCAGATGCCACCTTTGATCTGATACCCAGACCCTGCGACAACGACTTCATTTTCCCCATGGAAAATGGGGTCAGTTTGGGGCCACTCGCCCTGGCCATCTGCTTCGTTCCCTGCCTGAAATTTGAAAACTTGGCTGATTTTCTCCAAAACTAAAGCTGCTGGCAACGAGGAGCCTGCAGCTCCTTAGGGCCCCAAACATCACTGGTCTACTGATACCCAGATCAGGGGGAAATTACTTCTTCTTCCCATGGGAAATAGTATCCGTGTGAGGCCACTCACCCTGGCAGAAAGTGGGATGCCGAGCAGGAAATTTGAAATTTCTGCTTGATTTCCCTAAAAGTAAAGCTGGCATCAAGTAGGACCCTGCAAGTCCTTAGAGCCCCAGAAGCCACCTTTCATCTGATACCCAGACCCTGGGCCAATGACTTCATTTTCCCCATGGAAAAGGGCCTCTATTTGTGGCCTCTTGCTCTGGCCAATAGGGTGGTGCCCAGCAAGAAATTTGCAATCTTTGCTGGATTTCTCCAAATCTAAAGCTGCCAGGAAGAAGTACCCTGCATGTCCTAAGAGCCCCAGATGCCACCTTTCATTTGTTTTGCAGACCGTGGGGAAAGGACTTCTTTTTCCCATGGGAAATAGCCTCCGTTTGCAGCCACTCACCCTGGCAGAAAGTGGGCAGCCAAGCTAGAGTGACGCAATCTTTGCTGGATTTTTCCAAACCTAAACCTGGCAGCAGCAAGGATCCTGTAAGTCCTTAGACCCTGAAAGGTCTCCTTGAACATATTACTGAGACCCTGTGTAAAGGACATTTTTCCCATGGAAAATGGGGTCAGTTTGGGCCACTCGCCCTGGCCAATAGGGTGGTGTCCAGCAAGAAATTTGCGATCTTTGCTGGATTTCTCCAAATCTAAAGCTGCCAGGAAGAAGTACCCTGCATGTCCTAAGAGCCCCAGATGCCACCTTTCATTTGTTTTGCAGACCGTGGGGAAAGGACTTCTTTTTCCCATGGGAAATAGCCTCCGTTTGCAGCCACTCACCCTGGCAGAAAGTGGGCAGCCAAGCTGGAGTGATGCAATCTTTGCTGGATTTTTCCAAACCTAAAGCTGGCAGCAACTGGGACCCTCTAAGTACTTAGAGCCTGAAAGGCCACCTTGAACATATTCCTGAGACCCTTGGTAAAGGAAATTTTTCCCATGGAAAATGGCCTTCATTTGTGGCCTCTTGGCCTGGCAGGCAGGGCAGTGGCATGCGAGAAATTTGCAAACTTTGCTGGATTTCCCTAAATTAAAGCTGGCAGCAACTCGGACCCTGCAAGTCCTTAGAGCCCCAGATGCCACCTTCCATCTGATACCCAGACCCTGGGACAATGACTTCATTTTCCCCATGGAAAATGGCCTCCATTTGTGGCCTCTCGCCCTGGCCTTGAGGGTGGTGCCCAGCAAGAAATTTGCAATCTTTGCTGGATTTCTCCAAATCTAAAGCTGCCAGTAAGAAGTACCCTGCATGACCTTAGAGCCGCAAAGGCCACCTTTCATTTGATTTGCAGACCGCGGGGAAAGGACTTCTTTTTCCCATGGGAAATGGCCTCCGTCTGCAGCCACTCACCCTGGCAGTAAGTGGGGAGACAAGCTAGAGTGACGCAATCTTTGCTGGATTTTTCCAAACCTAAAGCTGGCAGCAACTGGGACCCTCTAAGTACTTAGAGCCTGAAAGGCCACCTTGAACATATTACTGAGACTCTGGGTAAAGGACATTTTTCCCATGGAAAATGGCCTTAATTTGTGGCCACTGGGCCTGGCTGGCAGGGCAGTGCCAAGCGAGAAATTTGCAAACTGTGCTGGATTCTTCCAAAATTAAAACTGGCAGCAACTCGGACCCTGCAAGTCCTTAGAGCCCCAGATGCCACCTTTCATCTGATACCCAGACCCTGGGGACATGACTTCTTTTCCCCATGGGAAACAGGGTCAGTTTGGTCGCCACTCGCCCTGGCCATCTGCTTCGTTCCCTGTCTGAAATTTGCAAACTTGGCTGATTTTCTCCAAAACAAAAGCTGCTGGCAACGAGGACACTGCAGCTCGTTAGAGCCCTAAACATCACCTCTCTGCTGATACCCAGATGATGGGGAAATTACCTCTTTTTACCATAGAAAGAGTATCCCTGCGCAGCCACTCCCCAGGCAGAAAGTGGAGAGCCAAGCTAGAGTGATGAAATCTTTGCTGGATTTTTCCAAACCTTAAGCTGGCAGCAACTAGGACCCTCTAAGTACTTAGAGCCTGAAAGGCCACCTTGAACATATTACTGAAACCATGGGTAAAGGACATTTTTCCCATGGAAAATGGCCTTAATTTGTGGCCACTGGGCCTGGCTGGCAGGGCAGTGCCAAGCAAGAAATTTGCAAACTGTGCTGGATTCTTCCAAAATTAAAGCTGGCAGCAACTAGGACCCTGCAAATCCTTAGAGCCCCAGATGCCACCTTTCATCTGATACCCCGACCCTGGGCCAATGACTTCATTTTCCCCATGGAAAATGGCCTCCATTTGCGGCCTCTCGCCCTGGACAATAGGGTGGTGCCCAGCAAGAAATTTGCAATCTTTGCTGGATTTCTCCAAATCTAAAGCGGCCAGTAAGGAGTACCCTGCAAGTCCTTAGAGCCCCAAAGGCCACCTTTCATTTGATTTGTAGACCGCGGGGAAAGGACTTCTTTTTCCCATGGAAAATGGCCTCCATTTGTGGCCTCCTGGCCTGGCAAGAAGGGCAGTGGCATGCGAGAAATTTGCAAACTGTGCTGGATTCTTCCAAAACTAAAGCTGGAGCAACTCGGACCCTGCAAGTCCTTAGACCCCCAGATGCCACCTTTCATCTGATACCCAGACCCTGGGAACATGACTTTTTTCCCCATGGGAAATAGGGTCAGTTTGGGGCCACTCGCACTGGCCTTCTGCTTCGTTCCCTGTCTGAAATTTGCAAACTTGGCTGATTTTCTCCAAAACTAAAGCTGCTGGCAACGAGGAGCCTGCAGCTCCTTAGGGCCCCAAGCATCACCGCTCTACTGATACCCAGATCATGGGGAAATTACTTCTTTTTCCCATGGGAAATAGTATCCCTGTGCGGCCACTTGCCCTGGCAGAAAGTGGGGTGCCGAGCAGGAAATTTGAAAATTCTGCTGGATTTCCCTAAAAGTAAAGCTGGCAGCAACTCGGACCCTGCAAGTCCTTAGAGCCCCAGATGCCACCTTTCATCTGATACCCAGACCCTGGGCCAATGACTTCATTTCCCCCATGGAAAATGGCCTCCATTTGTGGCCTCTCGCCCTGGCCAATAGGGTGGTGCCCAGCAAGAAATTTGCCATCTTTGCTAGATTTCTACAAATCTAAAGCTGCCAGTAAGAAGTACCCTGCATGTCCTTAGAGCCCCAAAGGCCACATTTCATTGGATTTGCAGACCGTGGGGTAAGGACTTCTTTTTCCCATGGGAAATGGCCTCCGTTTGCGGCCACTCACCCTGGCAGAAAGTGGGGAGCCAAGCTAGAGTGATGCAATCTCTGCTGGATTTTTCCAAACCTAAAGCTGGCAGCAGCTGGGACCCTGTAATTCCTTAGAGCCCCAGATGCCACCTTTCATCTGAATCCCCTGACCCTGGGCCAATGACTTCATTTTCCCCATGGAAAATGGCCTCCATTTGTGGCCTCTCGCCCTGGCCAATAGGGTGGTGCCCAGTAAGAAATTTGCAATCTTTGCTAGATATCTACAAATCTAAAGCTGCCAGTTAGTATTACCCTTCATGTCCTTAGAGCCCCAAAGGCAGCCTTTCATTTGTTTTGCAGACCGTGGGGAAAGGACTTCTTTTTCCCATAGGAAATGTCCTCCATCTGCAGCCACTCACCCTGGCAGAAAGTGGGCAGCCAAGGTAGAGTGATGCAATCTTTGCTGGATTTTTCCAAACCTAAAGCTGGCAGCAACTGGGACCCTCTAAGTACTTAGAGCCTGAAAGGCCACCTTGAATATATTACTCACACCCTGGGTAAAGGACATTTTTCCCATGGAAAATGGCCTTCATTTGTGGCCACTGGGCCTGGCTGGCAGGGCAGTGCCAAGCGAGAAATTTGCAAACTGTGCTGGATTTCCCTAAATTAAAGCTGGCAGCAACGCGGACCCTGCAAGTCCTTAGAGCCCCAGATGCCACCTTTCATCTGATACCCAGACCCTGGGGACATGACTTCTTTTCCCCATGGAAAATGGGGACAGCTTGGGGCCACTTGCCCTGGCCACCTGCTTCGTTCCCTGCCTGAAATTTGCAAACATGGCTGATTTTCTCCAAAACTAAAGCTGCTAGCAACGAGGAGCCTGCAGCTCCTTAGGGCCCCAAACATCACTGCTCTACTGATACGCAGGTCATGGGGAAATTACTTCTTTTTCCCATGGGAAATAGTATCCCTGTGCGGCCACTTGCCCTGGTAGAAAGTGGGGTTCCGAGCAGGAAATTTGAAATTTCTGCTTGATTTCCCTAAAAGTAAAGTTGGCAGCAACTCGGACCCTGCAAGTCCTTAGAGCCCCAGATGCCTCCTTTCATCTGATACCCAGACCCTGGGGACATGGCTTCTTTTCCCCATGGAAAATGGGGTCAGCTTGGGGCCACTCGCCCTGGCCATCTGCTTCGTTCCCTGTCTGAAATTTGCAAACTTGGCTGATTTTCTCCAAAACTAAAGCTGCTAGCAACGAGGAGCCTGCAGCTCCTTAGGGCCCCAAACATCACTGCTCTAGTGATACGCAGATCATGGGGAAATTACTTCTTTTTCCCATGGGAAATAGTATCCCTGTGCGGCCACTTGCCCTGGCAGAAAGTGGGGTTCCGAGCAGGAAATTTGAAATTTCTGCTTGATTTCCCTAAAAGTAAAGCTGGCAGCAACTCGGACCCTGCAAGTCCTTAGAGCCCCAGATGCCACCTTTCATCTGGTACCCAGACCCTGGGCAATGACTTCATTTTCCCCATGAAAAATGGCCTCCATTTGTGGCCTCTCGCCCTGGCCTTGAGGGTGGTGCCCAGCAAGAAATTTGCAATCTTTGCTGGATTTCTCCAAATCTTAAGCTGCCAGTAAGAGGTACCCTGCATGTCCTTAGGGCCCTAAAGCCACCTTTCATTTGTTTTGCAGACCATGGGGAAAGGACTTCTTTTTCCCATGGGAAATGGCCTCCGTTTGCAGCCACTCACCCTGGCAGAAACTGGGGAGACAAGCTAGAGTGATGCAATCTTTGCTGGATTTTTCCAAACCTAAAGCTTGCAGCAACTAGGATCCTGTAAGACCTTAGAGCCTGAAAGTACACCTTGAATATATTACTGAGACCCTGGGTAAAGGACATTTTTCCCATGGAAAATGGCCTTCATTTGTGGCCACTGGGCCTGGCAAGCAGGGCAGTGGCAAGCGAGAAATTTGCAAACTGTGCTGGGTTTCCCTCAATTAAAGCTGGCAGCAACTAGGACCCTGCATGTCCTTAGAGCCCCTGATGCCACCTTTCATCTGATACCCAGACCCTGGGCCAATGACTTCATTTTCCCCATGGAAAATGGCCTCCATTTGTGGCCTCTCGCCCTGGCCAATAGGGTGGTGCCCAGCAAGAAATTTGCAAACTCTGCCGGATTCTTCAAAAACTAATGGTGCTACCAACTAGGACCCTGCATGTCCTTAGAGCCCCAGATGCCACCTTTCATTTGATTTGCACACCGTGGGGAAAGGACTTCTTTTTCCCATAGGAAATGGCCTCCGTCTGCAGCCACTCACCCTGGCAGAAAGTGGGCAGCCAAGCTAGAGTGATGCAATCTTTGCTGGATTTTTCCAAACCTAAAGCTGGCAGCAACTCGGACCCTGTAAGTACTTAGAGCCTGAAAGGCCACCTTGAATATATTACTCACACCCTGGGTAAAGGACATTTTTCCCATGGAAAATGGCCTTCATTTGTGGCCACTTGTCCTGGCAGGCAGGGCAGTGGCATGCGAGAAATTTGCAAACTTTGCTGGATTTCCCTAAATTAAAGCTTACAGCAACTAGGACCCTCAAAGTACTTAGAGCCTGAAAGGCCACCTTGAACATATTACTGAGACTCTGGGTAAAGGACAGTTTTCCCATGGAAAATGGCCTTCATTTGTGGCCACTTGTCCTGGCTGGCAGGGCAGTGCCAAGCAAGAAATTTGCAAACTGTGCTGGATTCTTCCAAAATGAAAGCTGGCAGCAACTCGGACCCTGCAAGTCCTTAGACCCCCAGATGCCACATTTCATCTGATACCCAGACCCTGGGCCAATGACTTCTTTTCCCCATGGGAAATGGGGTCAGTTTGGGGCCACTCGCACTGGCCATCTGCTTCGTTCCCTGTCTGAAATTTGCAAACATGGCTGATTTTCTCCAAAACTAAAGCTGCTGGCAACGAGGAGCCTGCAGCTCCTTAGGGCCCCAAGCATCACCGCTCTACTGATACCCAGATCATGGGGAAATTACTTCTTTTTCCCATGGGAAATAGTATCCCTGTGCGGCCACTTGCCCTGGCAGAAAGTGGGGTGCCGAGCAGGAAATTTGAAAATTCTGCTGGATTTCCCTAAAAGTAAAGCTGGCAGCAACTCGGACCCTGCAAGTCCTTAGAGCCCCAGATGCCACCTTTCATCTGATACCCAGACCCTGGCCAATGACTTCATTTTCCCCATGGAAAATGGCCTCCATTTGTGGCCTCTCGCCCTGGCCAATAGGGTGGTGCCCAGCAAGAAATTTGCAATCTTTTCTGGATTTCTCCAAATCTACAGCTGCCAGTAAGAAGTACCCTGCATGACCTTAGAGCTGCAAAGGCCACCTTTCATTGGATTTGCAGACCGTGGGGAAAGGACTTCTTTTTCCCATGGGAAATGGCCTCCGTTTGCGGCCACTCACCCTGGCAGGAAGTGGGCAGCCAAGCTAGAGTGATGCAATCTTTGCTGGATTTTTCCAAACCTAAAGCTGGCAGCAACTGGGACCCTCTAAGTACTTAGAGCCTGAAAGGCCACCTTGAACATATTACTGAGACTCTGGGTAAAGGACATTTTTCCCATGGAAAATGGCCTTCATTTGTGGCCACTGGGCCTGGCTGGCAGGGCAGTGCCAAGCGAGAAATTTGCAAACTGTGCTGGATTTCCCTAAATTAAAGCTGGCAGCAACTCGGACCCTGCAAGTCCTTAGAGCCCCAGATGCCACCTTTCATCTGATACCCAGACCCTGGGGACATGACTTCATTTTCCCCATGGGAAATAGGGTCAGTTTGGTCGCCACTCGCACTGGCCATCTGCTTCGTTCCCTGTCTGAAATTTGCAAACTTGGCTGATTTTCTCCAAAACTAAAACTGCTGGCAACGAGGAGCCTGCAGCTCCTTAGGGCCCCAAGCATCACTGCTCTAGTGATACGCAGGTCATGGGGAAATTACTTCTTTTTCCCATGGGAAATAGTATCCCTGTGCGGCCACTTGCCCTGGCAGAAAGTGGGTTGCCGAGCAGGAAATTTGAAAATTCTGCTGGATTTCCCTAAAAGTAAAGCTGGCAGCAACTATGACCCTGCAAGTCCTTAGAGCCCCCGATGCCACCTTTCATCTGATACCCAGACCCTGGGCCAATGACTTCATTTTCCCCATGGAAAATGGCCTCCATTTGTGGCCTCTCGCCCTGGCCAATAGGGTGGTGCCCAGCAAGAAATTTGCAAACTCTGCCGGATTCTTCAAAAACTAATGGTGCTACCAACTAGGACCCTGCATGTCCTTAGAGCCCCAGATGCCACCTTTCATTTGATTTGCAGACCGTGGGGAAAGGACTTCTTTTTCCCATAGGAAATGGCCTCCGTCTGCAGCCACTCACCCTGGCAGAAAGTGGGCAGCCAAGCTAGAGTGATGCAATCTTTGCTGGATTTTTCCAAACCTAAAGCTGGCAGCAACTCGGACCCTGTAAGTACTTAGAGCCTGAAAGGCCACCTTGAATATATTACTCACACCCTGGGTAAAGGACATTTTTCCCATGGGAAATGGCCTTCATTTGTGGCCACTTGTCCTGGCAGGCAGGGCAGTGGCATGCGAGAAATTTGCAAACTTTGCTGGATTTCCCTAAATTAAAGCTTACAGCAACTAGGACCCTCAAAGTACTTAGAGCCTGAAAGGCCACCTTGAACATATTACTGAGACTCTGGGTAAAGGACAGTTTTCCCATGGAAAATGGCCTTCATTTGTGGCCACTGGGCCTGGCTGGCAGGGCAGTGCCAAGCGAGAAATTTGCAAACTGTGCTGGATTCTTCCAAAATGAAAGCTGGCAGCAACTCGGACCCTGCAAGTCCTTAGAGCCCCAGATGCCACCTTTCATCTGATACCCAGACCCTGGGGACATGACTTCTTTTCCCCATGGGAAATGGGGTCAGTTTGGGGCCACTCGCACTGGCCATCTGCTTCGTTCCCTGTCTGAAATTTGCAAACTTGGCTGATTTTCTCCAAAACTAAAGCTGCTGGCAACGAGGAGCCTGCAGCTCCTTAGGGCCCCAAGCATCACCGCTCTACTGATACCCAGATCATGGGGAAATTACTTCTTTTTCCCATGGGAAATAGTATCCCTGTGCGGCCACTTGCCCTGGCAGAAAGTGGGGTGCCGAGCAGGAAATTTGAAAATTCTGCTGGATTTCCCTAAAAGTAAAGCTGGCAGCAACTCGGACCCTGCAAGTCCTTAGAGCCCCAGATGCCACCTTTCATCTGATACCCAGACCCTGGCCAATGACTTCATTTTCCCCATGGAAAATGGCCTCCATTTGCGGCCACTCACCCTGGCAGGAAGTGGGCAGCCAAGCTAGAGTGATGCAATCTTTGCTGGATTTTTCCAAACCTAAAGCTGGCAGCAACTGGGACCCTCTAAGTACTTAGAGCCTGAAAGGCCACCTTGAACATATTACTGAGACTCTGGGTAAAGGACATTTTTCCCATGGAAAATGGCCTTCATTTGCAGCCACTTGTCCTGGCTGGCAGGGCAGTGCCAAGCGAGAAATTTGCAAACTGTGCTGGATTTCCCTAAATTAAAGCTGGCAGCAACTCGGACCCTGCAAGTCCTTAGAGCCCCAGATGCCACCTTTCATCTGATACCCAGACCCTGGGGACATGACTTCATTTTCCCCATGGGAAATAGGGTCAGTTTGGTCGCCACTCGCACTGGCCATCTGCTTCGTTCCCTGTCTGAAATTTGCAAACTTGGCTGATTTTCTCCAAAACTAAAACTGCTGGCAACGAGGAGCCTGCAGCTCCTTAGGGCCCCAAGCATCACTGCTCTAGTGATACGCAGGTCATGGGGAAATTACTTCTTTTTCCCATGGGAAATAGTATCCCTGTGCGGCCACTTGCCCTGGCAGAAAGTGGGTTGCCGAGCAGGAAATTTGAAAATTCTGCTGGATTTCCCTAAAAGAAAAGCTGGCAGCAACTATGACCCTGCAAGTCCTTAGAGCCCCCGATGCCACCTTTCATCTGATACCCAGACCCTGGGCCAATGACTTCATTTTCCCCATGGAAAATGGCCTCCATTTGTGGCCTCTCGCCCTGGCCTTGAGGGTGGTGCCCAGCAAGAAATTTGCAAACTCTGCCGGATTCTTCAAAAACTAATGGTGCTACCAACTAGGACCCTGCATGTCCTTAGAGCCCCAGATGCCACCTTTCATTTGATTTGCAGACCGTGGGGAAAGGACTTCTTTTTCCCATAGGAAATGGCCTCCGTCTGCAGCCACTCACCCTGGCAGAAAGTGGGCAGCCAAGCTAGAGTGATGCAATCTTTGCTGGATTTTTCCAAACCTAAAGCTGGCAGCAACTCGGACCCTGTAAGTACTTAGAGCCTGAAAGGCCACCTTGAATATATTACTCACACCCTGGGTAAAGGACATTTTTCCCATGGAAAATGGCCTTCATTTGTGGCCACTTGTCCTGGCAGGCAGGGCAGTGCCAAGCGAGAAATTTGCAAACTGTGCTGGATTTCCCTAAATTAAAGCTGGCAGCAACTCGGACCCTGCAAGTCCTTAGAGCCCCAGATGCCACCTTTCATCTGATACCCAGACCCTGGGGACATGACTTCATTTTCCCCATGGGAAATAGGGTCAGTTTGGTCGCCACTCGCACTGGCCATCTGCTTCGTTCCCTGTCTGAAATTTGCAAACTTGGCTGATTTTCTCCAAAACTAAAACTGCTGGCAACGAGGAGCCTGCAGCTCCTTAGGGCCCCAAGCATCACTGCTCTAGTGATACGCAGGTCATGGGGAAATTACTTCTTTTTCCCATGGGAAATAGTATCCCTGTGCGGCCACTTGCCCTGGCAGAAAGTGGGTTGCCGAGCAGGAAATTTGAAAATTCTGCTGGATTTCCCTAAAAGTAAAGCTGGCAGCAACTATGACCCTGCAAGTCCTTAGAGCCCCCGATGCCACCTTTCATCTGATACCCAGACCCTGGGCCAATGACTTCATTTTCCCCATGGAAAATGGCCTCCATTTGTGGCCTCTCGCCCTGGCCAATAGGGTGGTGCCCAGCAAGAAATTTGCAAACTCTGCCGGATTCTTCAAAAACTAATGGTGCTACCAACTAGGACCCTGCATGTCCTTAGAGCCCCAGATGCCACCTTTCATTTGATTTGCAGACCGTGGGGAAAGGACTTCTTTTTCCCATAGGAAATGGCCTCCGTCTGCAGCCACTCACCCTGGCAGAAAGTGGGCAGCCAAGCTAGAGTGATGCAATCTTTGCTGGATTTTTCCAAACCTAAAGCTGGCAGCAACTCGGACCCTGTAAGTACTTAGAGCCTGAAAGGCCACCTTGAATATATTACTCACACCCTGGGTAAAGGACATTTTTCCCATGGGAAATGGCCTTCATTTGTGGCCACTTGTCCTGGCAGGCAGGGCAGTGGCATGCGAGAAATTTGCAAACTTTGCTGGATTTCCCTAAATTAAAGCTTACAGCAACTAGGACCCTCAAAGTACTTAGAGCCTGAAAGGCCACCTTGAACATATTACTGAGACTCTGGGTAAAGGACAGTTTTCCCATGGAAAATGGCCTTCATTTGTGGCCACTGGGCCTGGCTGGCAGGGCAGTGCCAAGCGAGAAATTTGCAAACTGTGCTGGATTCTTCCAAAATGAAAGCTGGCAGCAACTCGGACCCTGCAAGTCCTTAGAGCCCCAGATGCCACCTTTCATCTGATACCCAGACCCTGGGGACATGACTTCTTTTCCCCATGGGAAATGGGGTCAGTTTGGGGCCACTCGCACTGGCCATCTGCTTCGTTCCCTGTCTGAAATTTGCAAACTTGGCTGATTTTCTCCAAAACTAAAGCTGCTGGCAACGAGGAGCCTGCAGCTCCTTAGGGCCCCAAGCATCACCGCTCTACTGATACCCAGATCATGGGGAAATTACTTCTTTTTCCCATGGGAAATAGTATCCCTGTGCGGCCACTTGCCCTGGCAGAAAGTGGGGTGCCGAGCAGGAAATTTGAAAATTCTGCTGGATTTCCCTAAAAGTAAAGCTGGCAGCAACTCGGACCCTGCAAGTCCTTAGAGCCCCAGATGCCACCTTTCATCTGATACCCAGACCCTGGCCAATGACTTCATTTTCCCCATGGAAAATGGCCTCCATTTGCGGCCACTCACCCTGGCAGGAAGTGGGCAGCCAAGCTAGAGTGATGCAATCTTTGCTGGATTTTTCCAAACCTAAAGCTGGCAGCAACTGGGACCCTCTAAGTACTTAGAGCCTGAAAGGCCACCTTGAACATATTACTGAGACTCTGGGTAAAGGACATTTTTCCCATGGAAAATGGCCTTCATTTGCAGCCACTTGTCCTGGCTGGCAGGGCAGTGCCAAGCGAGAAATTTGCAAACTGTGCTGGATTTCCCTAAATTAAAGCTGGCAGCAACTCGGACCCTGCAAGTCCTTAGAGCCCCAGATGCCACCTTTCATCTGATACCCAGACCCTGGGGACATGACTTCATTTTCCCCATGGGAAATAGGGTCAGTTTGGTCGCCACTCGCACTGGCCATCTGCTTCGTTCCCTGTCTGAAATTTGCAAACTTGGCTGATTTTCTCCAAAACTAAAACTGCTGGCAACGAGGAGCCTGCAGCTCCTTAGGGCCCCAAGCATCACTGCTCTAGTGATACGCAGGTCATGGGGAAATTACTTCTTTTTCCCATGGGAAATAGTATCCCTGTGCGGCCACTTGCCCTGGCAGAAAGTGGGTTGCCGAGCAGGAAATTTGAAAATTCTGCTGGATTTCCCTAAAAGTAAAGCTGGCAGCAACTATGACCCTGCAAGTCCTTAGAGCCCCCGATGCCACCTTTCATCTGATACCCAGACCCTGGGCCAATGACTTCATTTTCCCCATGGAAAATGGCCTCCATTTGTGGCCTCTCGCCCTGGCCAATAGGGTGGTGCCCAGCAAGAAATTTGCAAACTCTGCCGGATTCTTCAAAAACTAATGGTGCTACCAACTAGGACCCTGCATGTCCTTAGAGCCCCAGATGCCACCTTTCATTTGATTTGCAGACCGTGGGGAAAGGACTTCTTTTTCCCATAGGAAATGGCCTCCGTCTGCAGCCACTCACCCTGGCAGAAAGTGGGCAGCCAAGCTAGAGTGATGCAATCTTTGCTGGATTTTTCCAAACCTAAAGCTGGCAGCAACTCGGACCCTGTAAGTACTTAGAGCCTGAAAGGCCACCTTGAATATATTACTCACACCCTGGGTAAAGGACATTTTTCCCATGGAAAATGGCCTTCATTTGTGGCCACTTGTCCTGGCAGGCAGGGCAGTGCCAAGCGAGAAATTTGCAAACTGTGCTGGATTTCCCTAAATTAAAGCTGGCAGCAACTCGGACCCTCAAAGTACTTAGAGCCTGAAAGGCCACCTTGAACATATTACTGAGACTCTGGGTAAAGGACAGTTTTCCCATGGAAAATGGCCTTCATTTGTGGCCACTGGGCCTGGCTGGCAGGGCAGTGCCAAGCAAGAAATTTGCAAACTGTGCTGGATTCTTCCAAAATGAAAGCTGGCAGCAACTCGGACCCTGCAAGTCCTTAGACCCCCAGATGCCACCTTTCATCTGATACCCAGACCCTGGGGACATGACTTCTTTTCCCCATGGGAAATAGGGTCAGTTTGGTCGCCACTCGCACTGGCCATCTGCTTCGTCCCCTGTCTGAAATTTGCAAACTTGGCTGATTTTCTCCAAAACTAAAGCTGCTGGCAACGAGGAGCCTGCAGCTCCTTAGGGCCCCAAGCATCACCGCTCTACTGATACCCAGATCATGGGGAAATTACTTCTTTTTCCCATGGGAAATAGTATCCCTGTGCGGCCACTTGCCCTGGCAGAAAGTGGGGTGCCGAGCAGGAAATTTGAAAATTCTGCTGGATTTCCCTAAAAGTAAAGCTGGCAGCAACTCGGACCCTGCAAGTCCTTAGAGCCCCAGATGCCACCTTTCATCTGATACCCAGACCCTGGCCAATGACTTCATTTTCCCCATGGAAAATGGCCTCCATTTGTGGCCTCTCGCCCTGGCCAATAGGGTGGTGCCCAGCAAGAAATTTGCAATCTTTTCTGGATTTCTCCAAATCTACAGCTGCCAGTAAGAAGTACCCTGCATGACCTTAGAGCTGCAAAGGCCACCTTTCATTGGATTTGCAGACCGTGGGGTAAGGACTTCTTTTTCCCATGGGAAATGGCCTCCGTTTGCGGCCACTCACCCTGGCAGGAAGTGGGCAGCCAAGCTAGAGTGATGCAATCTTTGCTGGATTTTTCCAAACCTAAAGCTGGCAGCAACTGGGACCCTCTAAGTACTTAGAGCCTGAAAGGCCACCTTGAACATATTACTGAGACTCTGGGTAAAGGACATTTTTCCCATGGAAAATGGCCTTCATTTGTGGCCACTGGGCCTGGCTGGCAGGGCAGTGCCAAGCGAGAAATTTGCAAACTGTGCTGGATTTCCCTAAATTAAAGCTGGCAGCAACTCGGACCCTGCAAGTCCTTAGAGCCCCAGATGCCACCTTTCATCTGATACCCAGACCCTGGGGACATGACTTCATTTTCCCCATGGGAAATAGGGTCAGTTTGGTCGCCACTCGCACTGGCCATCTGCTTCGTTCCCTGTCTGAAATTTGCAAACTTGGCTGATTTTCTCCAAAACTAAAACTGCTGGCAACGAGGAGCCTGCAGCTCCTTAGGGCCCCAAGCATCACTGCTCTAGTGATACGCAGGTCATGGGGAAATTACTTCTTTTTCCCATGGGAAATAGTATCCCTGTGCGGCCACTTGCCCTGGCAGAAAGTGGGTTGCCGAGCAGGAAATTTGAAAATTCTGCTGGATTTCCCTAAAAGTAAAGCTGGCAGCAACTATGACCCTGCAAGTCCTTAGAGCCCCCGATGCCACCTTTCATCTGATACCCAGACCCTGGGCCAATGACTTCATTTTCCCCATGGAAAATGGCCTCCATTTGTGGCCTCTCGCCCTGGCCAATAGGGTGGTGCCCAGCAAGAAATTTGCAAACTCTGCCGGATTCTTCAAAAACTAATGGTGCTACCAACTAGGACCCTGCATGTCCTTAGAGCCCCAGATGCCACCTTTCATTTGATTTGCAGACCGTGGGGAAAGGACTTCTTTTTCCCATAGGAAATGGCCTCCGTCTGCAGCCACTCACCCTGGCAGAAAGTGGGCAGCCAAGCTAGAGTGATGCAATCTTTGCTGGATTTTTCCAAACCTAAAGCTGGCAGCAACTCGGACCCTGTAAGTACTTAGAGCCTGAAAGGCCACCTTGAATATATTACTCACACCCTGGGTAAAGGACATTTTTCCCATGGGAAATGGCCTTCATTTGTGGCCACTTGTCCTGGCAGGCAGGGCAGTGGCATGCGAGAAATTTGCAAACTTTGCTGGATTTCCCTAAATTAAAGCTTACAGCAACTAGGACCCTCAAAGTACTTAGAGCCTGAAAGGCCACCTTGAACATATTACTGAGACTCTGGGTAAAGGACAGTTTTCCCATGGAAAATGGCCTTCATTTGTGGCCACTGGGCCTGGCTGGCAGGGCAGTGCCAAGCAAGAAATTTGCAAACTGTGCTGGATTCTTCCAAAATGAAAGCTGGCAGCAACTCGGACCCTGCAAGTCCTTAGAGCCCCAGATGCCACCTTTCATCTGATACCCAGACCCTGGGGACATGACTTCTTTTCCCCATGGGAAATGGGGTCAGTTTGGGGCCACTCGCACTGGCCATCTGCTTCGTTCCCTGTCTGAAATTTGCAAACTTGGCTGATTTTCTCCAAAACTAAAGCTGCTGGCAACGAGGAGCCTGCAGCTCCTTAGGGCCCCAAGCATCACCGCTCTACTGATACCCAGATCATGGGGAAATTACTTCTTTTTCCCATGGGAAATAGTATCCCTGTGCGGCCACTTGCCCTGGCAGAAAGTGGGGTGCCGAGCAGGAAATTTGAAAATTCTGCTGGATTTCCCTAAAAGTAAAGCTGGCAGCAACTCGGACCCTGCAAGTCCTTAGAGCCCCAGATGCCACCTTTCATCTGATACCCAGACCCTGGCCAATGACTTCATTTTCCCCATGGAAAATGGCCTCCATTTGCGGCCACTCACCCTGGCAGGAAGTGGGCAGCCAAGCTAGAGTGATGCAATCTTTGCTGGATTTTTCCAAACCTAAAGCTGGCAGCAACTCGGACCCTCTAAGTACTTAGAGCCTGAAAGGCCACCTTGAACATATTACTGAGACTCTGGGTAAAGGACATTTTTCCCATGGAAAATGGCCTTCATTTGCAGCCACTTGTCGTGGCTGGCAGGGCAGTGCCAAGCGAGAAATTTGCAAACTGTGCTGGATTTCCCTAAATTAAAGCTGGCAGCAACTCGGACCCTGCAAGTCCTTAGAGCCCCAGATGCCACCTTTCATCTGATACCCAGACCCTGGGGACATGACTTCATTTTCCCCATGGGAAATAGGGTCAGTTTGGTCGCCACTCGCACTGGCCATCTGCTTCGTTCCCTGTCTGAAATTTGCAAACTTGGCTGATTTTCTCCAAAACTAAAACTGCTGGCAACGAGGAGCCTGCAGCTCCTTAGGGCCCCAAGCATCACTGCTCTAGTGATACGCAGGTCATGGGGAAATTACTTCTTTTTCCCATGGGAAATAGTATCCCTGTGCGGCCACTTGCCCTGGCAGAAAGTGGGTTGCCGAGCAGGAAATTTGAAAATTCTGCTGGATTTCCCTAAAAGTAAAGCTGGCAGCAACTATGACCCTGCAAGTCCTTAGAGCCCCCGATGCCACCTTTCATCTGATACCCAGACCCTGGGCCAATGACTTCATTTTCCCCATGGAAAATGGCCTCCATTTGTGGCCTCTCGCCCTGGCCAATAGGGTGGTGCCCAGCAAGAAATTTGCAAACTCTGCCGGATTCTTCAAAAACTAATGGTGCTACCAACTAGGACCCTGCATGTCCTTAGAGCCCCAGATGCCACCTTTCATTTGATTTGCAGACCGTGGGGAAAGGACTTCTTTTTCCCATAGGAAATGGCCTCCGTCTGCAGCCACTCACCCTGGCAGAAAGTGGGCAGCCAAGCTAGAGTGATGCAATCTTTGCTGGATTTTTCCAAACCTAAAGCTGGCAGCAACTCGGACCCTGTAAGTACTTAGAGCCTGAATGGCCACCTTGAACATATTACTCACACCCTGGGTAAAGGACATTTTTCCCATGGAAAATGGCCTTCATTTGTGGCCACTTGTCCTGGCAGGCAGGGCAGTGGCATGCGAGAAATTTGCAAACTTTGCTGGATTTCCCTAAATTAAAGCTTGCAGCAACTAGGACCCTCAAAGTACTTAGAGCCTGAAAGGCCACCTTGAACATATTACTGAGACTCTGGGTAAAGGACAGTTTTCCCATGGAAAATGGCCTTCATTTGTGGCCACTGGGCCTGGCTGGCAGGGCAGTGCCAAGCGAGAAATTTGCAAACTGTGCTGGATTCTTCCAAAATGAAAGCTGGCAGCAACTCGGACCCTGCAAGTCCTTAGACCCCCAGATGCCACCTTTCATCTGATACCCAGACCCTGGGGACATGACTTCTTTTCCCCATGGGAAATGGGGTCAGTTTGGGGCCACTCGCACTGGCCATCTGCTTCGTTCCCTGTCTGAAATTTGCAAACTTGGCTGATTTTCTCCAAAACTAAAGCTGCTAGCAACGAGGAGCATGCAGCTCCTTGGGGCCCCAAGCATCACCGCTCTACTGATACCCAGATCATGGGGAAATTACTTCTTTTTCCCATGGGAAATAGTATCCCTGTGCGGCCACTTGCCCTGGCAGAAAGTCGGTTGCCAAGCAGGAAATTTGAAAATTCTGCTGGATTTCCCTAAAAGTAAAGCTGGCAGCAACTCGGACCCTGCAAGTCCTTAGAGCCCCAGATGCCACCTTTCATCTGATACCCAGACCCTGGGCCAATGACTTCATTTTCCCCATGAAAAATGGCCTCCATTTGTGGCCTCTCGCCCTGGCCTTGAGGGTGGTGCCCAGCAAGAAATTTGCAATCTTTGCTGGATATCTCCAAATCTAAAGCTGCCAGTAAGAAGTACCCTGCATGTCCTTAGAGCCCCAAAGGCCACCTTTCATCTGACACCCAGACCGTGGGGAAAGGACTTCTTTTTCCCATGGGAAATGGCCTCTCTTTGCAGCCAGTTGCCCTGGTCAATAGGGCAGTGCCCAGTGAGAAATTTTTAAACTTTGCTGGATTTCTCCACAACTAAAGCTGCCGGCAACTAGGAGCTTGTAAGTCCTTAGAGCCCCAAAGGCGACCTTTCATCTGACACCCAGACCCTGGAAAATGGGTCTCCATGGAAAATTGGGCCAGTTTGAGGCCACTCGCCCGGGCCATCTGCATCGTTCCTGGTGTGAAATTTGCAAACTTGGCTGATTTTCTCCAAAACTAAAGCTGCTGGCAACGAGGACCCTTCAAGTCCTTAGAGCCCCAGATGCCACCTTTCATCTGCTATCCAGACCCTGGGCCAGTGACTTCATTTTCCCCATGATAAATGGCCTCCATTTCTGGCCTCTCGCCCTGGCCAATAGGGTGGTGCCCAGCAAGAAATTTGCAATCTTTGCTGGATTTCTCCAAATCTAAAGCGGCCAGTAAGTAGTACCCTGCAAGTCCTTAGAGCCCCAAATGCCACCTTTCATCTGACACCCCGACCCTGGGGAAAGGACTTCTTTTTTCCTAGAGAGAACTCAGTATTTTTAAAAACTGCTCTGTCAAGCCTGAAAGGCTGGAAAGAGTAATCCTTTACCCCTCCCCCTGGGTGGAGCACCTCGCAATGGGCTGATATCGCTCTGACTCATGCGGTGGGTCCTTGATTACCCTTTAGACAGAAATGGCTCCCAGCGGGAGTTATCTCTGAGTCATGTGGCAAAACATTGATGGACCCATTAACAGGAGATACGGAAAAAACGATGCCCGTCCTTGTTTCAGCAGCTCTTGAGGATGGGAATAGAATATGTTTTTATATTGTAACCTAGGACAATACAGGATGAATGCTTTGGCATTTGCAGGAAGTTTGTACAGATTTGAAAACTATCCTTTTAGCAGAGTAACAAAAATATTCTCATACCCTTTTTAATCATCTTCAAACCAAGCCATTCTCACAACAACCTAACGCATGAATGACTTGCAAGTGAGTTGAAGAAAAACGGCAAAGATAAGTAGTGTTCAACTGCAGAGAATTGTTTAGGGACACCATACCCTTATATTTTAAATCAGGAAGCATGGATGGACTGTTTTTTTCCCCTTAGTTGACTACAGAACCAGCGGTTCCCTGCAGGAGGGTGTTTGGATTCAAGATGACACTGGCAACTAAGAGCATGGCTACATAGAAGGTGCAACTTTTAAACCAGAACATTCAACTACTTAAAGGCAGATCTTTCCCTTAAGATGCCATATTTTAAAAGAGCATCTAAAATACCATTGCATTTAACAGGATGTTCCAAACACCCCTTGGTGATATATAGAAGAAGGAAATCAAAACTGCTGCCAGTTAACTTTTAAGTTTGCAAATTTTTAGGTTGTCACCTGTTCTGGTTTGAAAGCAAAACCAGCGAGAGATGTTGTTGCAGTGTGTGTTTTTGATTGTAATACAGTTCTAGTAGTCAGTTTTATAATACTTCCGGTTTTGTGCTGTTGTAGCATATTTTATTATTAATGGATTGTTCCTTTCTCCCCTGTGTGTTGTTAGTTTTTGCCCTAGTTGTCCATCTCCCCAAAGACCTGCCCTTTTGTTCCCTTTTCCTCCTCCCACTGAATGTCAATCCCTCCCCAAGCCTGCCCCTTTCTCTAGAAACTTCCCTATCAATTCTATAGTCTCCAAAACCCCATTGGTTTGTTTAAGTTATTCTCCTCCCCTGTAGTCCCCTATTGGTTTAAACATTGTATTCCCCGCCTTGTGGTCCACCCCCAGTTGCTCCCAGTGTGTTAAAGATTGTATCCTCCTCTGGGACCTCTCCCCATTTCTAAGTTGATGTTTGCATTTGGGTCAGTGTCTTTCTGTCCCTGAGCCTCCAGGGAAGAAACTCCTTTGGAAAACATACAGAAGACCTCTCCCTGTTCCTTGTCCCTGCCCTCGGCGCAGTCCTATCCCCAATGCAGTCCACCTGTGCCATAGAGCAGCTGTGCCCTACAGCTGCACCCTGGATTCGACAGCTTTCTGGGGGCAGCCCACTCTGGCTGTTGGTGTCAGGAGCTAGTCGGTCTGAAGAAATCCAGCATGGCAGCAAGACTCCAAGTCAGAAATACAATTTATTAGGAAAAGGGGAAAAACCCAAATACATGCAATAATACAAAAGAAAAACCACTTTGAGAATACAACCTGTCACCCTGCTAGTTAGGGTGGTGGCAGCAGTCCGGATGAAATGGTCTTGTTGAAGTGGTGATCCTGTAGAAACCATCTGGTAGCTCTTGTCCTCTGGAAGACCAGTGGGTAAGGGTGGCCGTTCCTCTGGGAATCCAGTGGAAAGACTGCTTGTGGTGTCCCAAAACTCAGATTATAGCCAGCTGGGGATGCTTAGCTCCTTTCTGCTGGGTGGAGCATCTCGCAATGCGTTGATATCGTTCTGAGTCATGCGGTGGGTCCTTGATTATCCGTTGAACAGAAACGGCTCCCAGAGGGAGTCATCTCTGAGTTATGTGGCAAGACATGGATGGCCCCGTTAACAGGAGATAAGGAAAAAACAATGCCCCTCCTGGTTTCAGCAGCTCTTGAGGATGGGAACAGAATACATTTTTATATTGTAGCCTAGGACAATACAGGATGCACGTTTTTCCATTTGCAGGAAGTTTGTATGGATTTGAAAAGCATCCTTATAGGAGAGGCACAAAAGTATTCTCATACCCTTTTTCATCATCTTCAAACCAAGCCATTCTCACAATAAGGTAGCGCATGAATGACTTGCAAGTGAGTTGAAGAAACGCAGCAAAGATACGTAGTGTTCAACTGCAGAGAATTGTTTAGAGACACCATACCTTTATATTTTTGGATTTGTGGAAAGAAGGCATACGGTGAGTTACCCCCAAGGTAGAAGGGATCATGCACTTTAGGCATGATACGGCCGGTGTTCTTTACTCTCCCTCGAACAAAGAGTAACCTATTAGGGAGAGAAGAAGCCTGAAAAAGATAATACCAGTGATAAGCGGTAAGGAAACCTGGGGGGAGGAAGAGTGGCCAGCGGCAAGAATAATTGTTATGGACTGGCCACATGGGTCCAGGATGGAAGCTACGGGTATAGGACTCCAATTTGTCTACTGAACAGACTGATTAGGCTGCAAGCAGTGGTGGAAATTGTATCAAATCACACCTCTGAAGCCCTGGATTTACTGAGTCAGCAGCACAGCCAGGTACGGGCATTTGTGTACCAGAATTGAATAGCTTTAGACTTTTGCTGGATGAAGAAGGGGGAGTGTGTGGAAAGTTCAATGAATCAGAATGTTGTATTGAAATCGACGATTATGGGGAAACCATAAGAGTTTTGGCGGCTGAGATCAAAAAGGTGACCCATGTCCCTGTTCAAAAGTGGAACTCGATTTTACAATCCTCATGGTGGGACAAATTGTTTGATGGGGGCCTGGTGGAACAAAGTGATGTTTTTCATGCTCTGTTCAGTAGCTGGAATCCTATTTCTGCCTTGCCTAATTACATGTTTTATTAGACTGATCCACTCTGTGGTCCAGGGAATGCAGATAGCAATAGGTCCCGTGGATCTGGAGGGGGCTTCCGGAGGCAACACATCTAAGATCATGCGATTGGGAGAAAGGAAGTTTGCGAGCAACGCTGACGAAGTATTGGCAAAGTTAGAGAAACAAGCAAAAACGAATGTGAATAATATGGGATATCAGGGTGTTCCACAAGGAGAGTACAGAATAGTGTAAAGGGGTACTCTGTTTGTGGAAGACCCTTAATGGTGGCAGGTAGAAGTAGAAAATGAAAAATTTAGCAGTTTGAGAGCATGAATTAAATTGGTGATATAAATGGGGAGGGATTGTAGTATATGGTAGAGATAATTCATTATATTAATGTATAAAATATTGTAAAATCCAAACTATGTCTTTTGACCATCCTGTCCGGGAGCAGTGTCTTATTCATATACATCTAGTTCCCGGACGCTTGTTAAGATAAACATTGGGGTTTTAATGTAAGAATAGAAGTTTCCAGGCCGATAATCGCTGGCTTCCCCGGGTCCCCGGGCCCACTTAAGAGTGATTATTGCCTTGACGATTACATCTGCCAAGATAACCGACTGGCGCCACCCTGATACATGTGAATGTATGGCTTCCCCGGAGTTGACTGACAACATCGAGACACCTGGACTGAGCCTCTGCACATGTAGAGCCACGGCAATGCATGTGAAGAGACACAAAGAACATTCAGTCATCTCTGCCTCGGGCAGAATAAACTGTATAAAAACTCGCTGCACGAGGCAGCATTTGTGAACTGGGGAGACTCTGACACTCGGGTGGTCAGATCCGTGTTCACCCAGCGCTGATCCCGGGCTCAACGCTAACCCTTGGCTGTGTTGGTTTCGACAATCAAACTTTGGTCTCACAGACAAATTAATAAATCTTTGCTAAATTTTCTTATAAGTTTGACTCATGATTTGATAATTTATAACACCTAGTAAGCATTTTATTATCTAATTGTCTTCTATCAAGATGTTTCTATTTCCTCGATTTATCTTGTTTGCCACCCAGCTTGTTTTAATTCCCCTTTTTTTTGCTTCCCTAAACTTTGGAATTTCCAATTTTTCCTCATTTGGAGTTAACATTAACTCTTTCAGCTCCATTTTATGCTGCATCTTTACCTTTTTAATCTGCCAAATTATTTCCCCTTATTTCTGGGGTCTTTACCTTTTGGTGTCCCTTAATATGTAATATAGCTATCTCTCTTAAGTAATTTTAATGCCTCTAAAACCTCTAAAATAAATTTCTCATGTACTAATCCTTTTCCTCTTGAATTAAGTAATCTCCCTTTTTAAATTTTTCTTAAGGTATGTGCTACTCTAAAGGTATAGCTGGAAACAATATATAACTCCTTTCTTTTGTGTTAAATATTCTAATGCTCTTTTTAAAGTATGTAATTCACAAGTTTGCATGTTTTTTCTCATCAACTTCTGCATACCCTGTATTTTGCAAGGAGTTGTATTTCTGTTTGCTAACACAACTCCCAAAGGGCTATCTTGGGGTATTTCTGTTGGTAATTTTTTCCCGCTTTTCTTTCCTGTATCCACCTTACTGGATTTCTGTCTCATTTTTCAATATTCTATCTATTCATCCCCTGCTTCTGTTTTTCACTTTTTACTAACAACTTAAATACCACTTTTCTTTCAACTACTTACCCAAAAAACCCTTCTTCTCACACTGCTTTTCAATACAATACACCTCCCTCCAAGGAGATATGGTAAGGCTTAAAATGCACAATCCACATTACCTATACTTTCATTTGTCTACATTCACTCTCTTTTATTTCTCATTCACTTTCACACACTCCTTCACACCCTCAAGACACAAAGTGGATCCCTGTCGCCAGAAAATCATGGGTCCCTATGGCCCCCCTCGCCTTGGGGTTGGCCTCTAGGTCTCAGTATTGCCGGGCCTCCTGGAAGGGTCCTGACTCTGGTTGCCTCTGGTGCGTATTCACCTGTGAGGCTGTCTACGTGTCACTCACACTCTTCATCTACAGCCCCCTCACACACCCGGGGAACAATAGCCTGATGTGCAGGTCACGCACAGCCTTTGGCCAAAGCCCCCACCTGCCCGGGGAACAGCCTGGGTGTGCAGGTCACTCATGCCCTTCAGCTAAAGCCCTACCTGCCCAGGGGACAATAGCCTGGTTTGTAGGTCACACACACAGCCTTCGGCTCGAAGTCCGCACCTGCCCGGGGAACAATAGCCTGGTGTGTGGGTCACACAATCCTCTTTCCACTGCCTCCCCCTTCCCACCCGCCCGGGAAGTTGAGGCTGATTTTGTGTGTGACACACAACAAAACAACAAGGTACCTTTTACTTTCACATCACCTATTACAAGCTTAGGTGTTACTGGCCAGTCCTGGTGCTATTGGATATCCCTCAACCCAGCTGTGTTGTCCAACCCCAGATGCTCTTGGATATTTTTCACTGAATCCAGCTGTGTTGTTCCACCCCAGATGCTCTTGGGCATTTTTCTGTCCCTTAACCTAGCGGTGTGGTACAACTAGAGATGCTCTTGAGCATTTAATTTTTTTGCTGTGTTGTCCAACCCTGGATGTTCTTGGGCATTTTTTTTATCCCTCAATCTGGCTGTGTTGTTCAACCCCAGATCCTGTTGGGTAAAAATTTTTTCCCTCAATCTGTCTGTGTTGTCCAACCCTGGATGCTGTTGGGCAAAATATTCATCCCTCAATCTAGCTGTATTGTCCCACCCTGAGTGTTCTCGGGCATATACTCACTCCAACAGAATTCTGCTCAACCCTGCTCTTGGATGCTCTTGGAATATAAATCCTTCAACCCAGCAGGTTTTACGGGCCCCTCCCATCCTGTTTCCTAGTGGATTGGGCTAGGAAACCTTGCTCCCTACCTCCGAGGGGTGCAACCCCTCCCTTAGACCCAGTCCCAGTTACCCTGGGGGATTCTTTCACTCCTCTTATCACTCGCTTCGTCTCTTTACTGGCTGCTTCCCTCTCAGAAAGTCGGAAATGCAGCATGGGAGACTCCAGCACTCACTTGGCAGGTCTGGGACAATCAACGCGCCTCTCATTCACACACATTCACCCCCCCGTACCTGCCCCCTGAGAAATACTTACCAATCCTTTTTCCTTCCCGGGTTATTCGTGCACACTACTTGTCTTAGGGGGCCAATTACCACAGTTGTAGGGAGACTTTTTCCCTTCTCTTTTTTTTATTGTCTCTTTTTGTCCACTGATCGTAACCTGCATCTGTCAGTCACCCTAGGGGAAAGAGAGCAAGGCTGCCAAATAGGGCAGGGTGTGCCTTCCCCACTCTGACTCTCCTAAAGCACCGGCAGTGAGGTGTTAACCATCCTCTGCTACCAAAATTGTGAAAAATGCCAATCGCCTTGTTTTTAAAATTTTAAAAGATTTGTAGGAATAAAATGGTTATAAAAATAGTAACACAATTAGAGTAATAATAATTTGGACAATTTGAATTAGGACAATATGAGACAATAGAGACAAAGAGTTACGGAAGTCTGGGTGCCTTTTTCTGGGCAGCACAAGCCTGAAGAAGGACACCCGTTAACAAAGGATTAACCCTTAAAAGCAACAGCCTGTTGCATAGTCATACATTTCATACGTGATGCATAAATTCCATTCAAATACAGGATTCTGTCTGGTCATCGTCAACTTCTTCCTCTGAATCCTAACAGCACCTTCAAGGCAGGAAGAAGTTCATTTCTTCTGGTAAGAGGGCAATAAATTCTTTTTCTCTGAAAGATTTAGGTGCCCTGGGGCTGCTATCTCGCTGTGAGTCCTTTCTTTAATAAAAGTATCCTACATAGCATCGTTTCTATTTTAACAATTTTTATAACCTAAAACTATAGTTAACACAGTACTTAAGAGAAGTAATACAGCATTACTTTCTAACACAACACATATAATATTCATTTTAATATTTGCAAAAAGCCAATCATAAAATACATGCATTTTTTTCAAGCCAATAAGTATAAAAGCGAAAAACTTGACAGGTTTTAGTATTCAACACACACCCCTCCCTGTGAATTTTGTGGCAGCTTTGGGTCCCCCTGGGGGACGGCATCCAGCATGACCGCCCTCCTCATTCTCCACCCACCTGCTCCTCCACCGCAGTGTGGCTCCCTTTCCTAAGGACCTTGTGGTGTCCCAAATGACATCAGAGCCCCGAGTCTTCATCCCCTTTTCCTCACCCCCAAAGAAGGCACAGAACGAGTCCAATTGCCCTGGACAGCAACGCAGCGCTTCCTTTAGGCCCTTTCCACATGTACATCCCCCCAGAAAGGGATTCTGCTGCAACAAGAAAGGGGGGGCAGCCCCCAGAAGGCTTGAGGTTCCTGCCCAGCCTCGCTGTCACGGGCCGGGGGCAGCGAGAGAGGGAGTGGCACAGACGGCGGGGACGGCCCGGCACAGGGCGGGGGCCGCTCTCAGCGCGATGCCGGCAAAGCCGCAGCTCCGGCGCTGTCGGCCGGGCTGCTTGAGCGGCACGGGGGGATCCGCCGAGAGCCTCCGGCCCCGCGCGGGGACTCCTGCAAGGGCCCAGGGCCGCCGGACTCCGGCCCTCGGGGCTTTATTCTCCGGCAGCCCGAGCCCCGCGGCTGCGGGGCAAAGAAGGAAAGGGGGCACGGGAAGAGAAGAGGGACAGCAGGGGATGAGAAAGGGAAGGGAGAGAGGTCGGGCTGTGGAGGAAAGCGGGACGGGAAGGGAAAGGCTGGGTGGCGGGGGGAAATGGACGGTGGACAGAGGAGGGGGAACAGAATGGAGTAGCGGGGTAGGGAAAGCACAGGAAGGAGCCGGGTTTGCGGGGGAGAGGGAAATTGGGGAAATAAAGAAAGAAGGGGAATATGGGGAGGAGGAAGGAGGGGTAGAGAGAGGGACAGGAGGAGACGCCTCACAGAGCCCCGGCTGCACCCCGAGAGCGCCCCGCTTTGCCTGGGATGCTGCGTCCGGCGAAGCTCGGCTCGGTTCAGCTCCACTCGTCTAGACTCGGCTCCTCGGCTGGATTCGGCTATTATGGGCTAAACTCGGCTATTATCGGCTGCATTCAGTTAGATTCGCCTTTTCGGCGACGCTGGGCTGCCTTCGGCCGAACTCGGAGCCGTTCTGTGTGTTCGGCACAGTTTGGCTCGGTTCAGCTGAACTCGGTGCCGCTCGCTCGGCTCGGCTCAGCTCGGCTCGGCTCCCTGAGGGCGGGAAACCGGCGTCGCCTCACGTTAAACACGCAAAGCTCGGTGTTCTGCTGCCGTGTACCGCGGGCGGCCCAGCCATCGCACTCACACGAACGGGAGTGCGCGGTTGGGCAGGAGCTCGTTAGGCAGTGACTGCACTCGCGCTAATTAATGGTCATGATGAGCAGGAGGCTGGCTTCGGCGGAGCTCGGTTTGGTTCGCTTCGGTTCAGCCAACCTCGTAAGGTTCGGCTGATCTCGGACTGGTGCGGCCGACCTCGGCTGTGTTCGGCTGAACGCGGCTGCGTTCGGTTCTGTTCAGTTCAAGTCGGTTAGGTTCGGCTTTCCGCCTCGGTGCGGAAAATCTCGGCCAGATTTGGCTCCTCGGCTATTAACGACTCTTACCGGCTACACTCGTCTAGTTCGGCCATTCGGCAGAGCTCGGCTTGGTTCGGCCGAGTTCAGCGAGATTCGGCTCACAGATTTCCTGATGGCAGCTCCTAGGGAATTCGACATGACACAAATTGCAGACTCTAAAAGGCTTTGCAGGTCTTTAAAGAAATATAATTTAACTCAACTCTCGGGACAGAGCTGATGGCTCCTTTAGGACAAGAATATTTACATGTAGAAGCAATGCCCTCATTTGCATCTCGTTTTTATTTACCTCCCCCACAATATCATACATATCACAAGGATATGTGAGGAACAGTGGGAGAGAGGGGGGAGGGTTGGGGAGCATTGAGAGGGACTGGGAGTGGGCTGGAGGGCACTGGGAGAGAGAGTGGATGTCTGGGAGTGGACTGGGCAGGACTGGGAGGTTGTACAGTTCGGGGCAGTTGGTGCTGGGGGTCTGCCTGGCAACTGAGGGAGAAAATATAAAAAAAGGCCCAGGAGTTGAGATAAGGACCAGAAGAGATCCCTCCCCGATCACCATCAGGGGCAAAACATACCCTGGAGACAGAAGCTGAATTTATCCTCAACCAAATCAGAGCAGGATAATGAGAAGGAAAATAAACCTTAAAAACAACTTTCCTCCAATTTCCCTCCCCCAGCCCAGGAGATCCTGGGCTGTCCCTCCTTCCTCCAAAATTAAAAAAAACTAAATAAATAAAATTAAAGTAAGAATAAAAATAAAAGTAAAATGGGGTATATAAAAAATAACAGCAAATAAAATAACTAAGAAAACCAAAATAACAGCTGAGCTTTTTCTGCTGATTTTTTTTTGTTTTTGTTTTTCTTGTCCAATCTCCAAGCTGGGTCTGAGCCAGGAAACATTGGGCTGGGAAAGACATTGCTGCTGAGGGGCTGAATATTTCTGAAACCGAAGTATCAAGTAATACCTTTAGTTTATAGAAGTCCCAGTGTCACTGAAACTCAGGGGAAAAAAGAAAAAAAAAAAACTCTCCAACTACATTTTTAATGTTAGAGAATCGAGGCATTCCTTTTGGGAAAAACGCCAATCACTTGTTTTTAAAATTTTAAAAGTTTAATAGTAATAAAATGGTTATAAAAATAGTAATACAATTAGAGTAATAATAATTTGGACAATTTGAATTAGGACAATATGAGACAATAGAGACAAAGAGTTACGGAAGTCTGGGTGCCTTTTTCTGGGCAGCACAAGCCTGAAGAAGGACACCCGTTAACAAAGGATTAACCCTTAAAAGCAACAGCCTGTTGCATAGTCATACATTTCATACGTGATGCATAAATTCCATTCAAATACAGGATTCTGTCTGGTCATTGTCAGCTTCTTCCTCTGAATCCTAACAGCGCCTTTGAGGCAGGAATAAGTTCGTTTCTTCTGGTAAGAGGGCAATAAATTCTTTTTCTCTGAAAGATTTAGGTGCCCTGGGGCTGCTATCTCGCTGTGAGTCCTTTCTTTATAAAAAATATCCTACATAGCATGGTTTCTATTTTAACATTTTTTATAACCTAAAACTATAGTTAACACAGTACTTAAGAGAATTAATACAGCATTACTTTCTAACACAACACATATAATATTCATTTTAATATTTGCAAAAAGCCAATAATAAAATATATGCATTTTTCACACTTTATTCTGGCCAGGATGTTGTTCTGTCCAGGATGTGCAACAGAAATCATTTCAGCCACACATTGCCCAGGTGTGTAGAGAAAATAATTCCATGACATATGAATTTTACTAGATTTTTTTCCTAAACTTTATACAGTCAAAACCCATAGAAATTAATTTGTTCAGTGTTCATTGGTCCCAAGTTATGCAGGTCTTAGTATTTGGTTTCCTATTGGTTACGGATGTCTTCCCACCGATGCTTATTTGTTGCTCATTCCTTGACGTTCTTATCAGTCTTTTCCAGACCAGGTGTCTCCAACTCCATCGCCAGTGGTGATGTTTGGAGTTGATGATCATTAATGGTCATTACTGATCATTACCTTTTGTGTATCTTCTGTGCTACTCCCAGTCTGTTGAGATGTTTTGTTTTTGTTGACTTTTTTTGCTGTTTTGTAACCTGGGCTTGGCAGGGGCCTGGGGCATCCTAGTTCAGGCTCTTGGCTTCAATTGCCTTCTTCCACTGCAATTATCCTTGCATGGAAACTGTTACTCCACAGACTGTACAATGAGACAATTTCTGAAACAGAAATGAATTCCAGCTACGGAAAATCTCACTGCCAAATTTAGAAACACTTCAGCAAAGACCTTGGAAAAAGCTTGGGAAAGGTGATGTGTGATTACCTGGGACCCAGGAAACTGAGCTGAAGGTGGAGAACAAGCAGATAGCAAAGAGTTTCCACTTCTTCTCACTCCAGCCACTACTGAAAGTGCAGCTTCCCTGGAATTTCGTGTCCAGTGTGTCTTCCAAGCTCAAGACGTGAACAAATAGGTACCTCAGCACCACAGAGTACAGGTGTACTTTGGACACCACAGACCCATCATGAGGAACTGGAACCCAAGGTCAAATCTAAAAATAGTCCTTCCAGCTTCCTCCCACTTGTGCTCTTATCTTTTGATTATTCCTGACTTTTCCAGTGCTATGCCTAAGATGATCCTTCGGGCACCCTATGTACACATCCAATTCAGGGAACACCAAGTTATCCCTGGACTGGGAAACAAAAGACAAGAAGTATTGAAAAATCATCCCTTGCCTTGAGGGTGTCCAGTCGTGGGAGTATGTCCTTCCCACCACCCTTTTGGCCTTTTCCCAGTCTGAGTAATTCTGGAAATGTACATCCAAACCCAAGTTAGACACATTGGAGTGTTTTCTGCACACCAGAAACCACAGCCCCAAGCAATAAGAGTCTGAATATGCTCTAGATTGCAATTCACAACCTCAGTGTAGCCTACATGGTAAAGCCTCCTCCGAGAGAGGAAAACACATGACATGTCAGCCCTTGTGGCAGCTGCGTTACTGAAGAAGGTAATGCATTGGGTCTCACTCTGATACTGTAAAATACTACAAACCCAGTGGTCCTGAGGTTTAAAAGTTACTTTTAAGTCAACAAAAAGGTCTTTGGGACAATTCACTGAATTCACGACTAGACCCCAAAATATGTTTCAGAGTGCATAAAAACCTGATGAAAAGAAGAACACAAAGCTTCCCACATGCATTTTATTGTATTTCCAGCAATCATTTCAAGACAGTTCACATCAGAATGAGGTCACTTGGTGCCAGCACAGTGTTAGAATAGGCACATCAGGAGACTCACCTGAAAATATTCACTACAGACTCCCCATCCCATCACTCCATCTGCAGCATCCTCATTTCTCACAGACACTCAGTTGATTCCCATTAGGAAATGGATCGCTGTTCCCAGAAGCAAATCCCCAGGGTGATTTTTTACTCTCTGCAAACAGCAGGAATGATTGAAGACAGCTGCTGTCATAGGGGAAAAAAAAGGAAGATTTTTGTGATCAGACATCTTTAGCTGTGAGGGCTTTATTTTCTACCTGGAACCACTAAGCTGCTCTGCCTTGGTACTGTCCACCTACTTCAAAATGCCTCCATGGTGTTCATCTCTTTGGATCTGCCATCCCCCCCCCCCCCCCCACTCTGACAGGAAGCACAGCTCTGACACCACAGCAAGTGTCAGAACACATGAACAGGTACAGGCAGGGACTCACAAAGTCCACCAGGTTTTGCAGCACAGCTTATTGTGCTTCATGGCTTCAGGTTTTCGGTACAAATTCACAGCAATTTAACCTAATCAAAAACATTTGGCAAGACTTAATAATAACCCAGAGAATCCAGTGAACCACCAATGTGGTATCGCAGCCAGTTCAGCTGAGTTTTGTGCGAGAAAAACAGTGTGTTTGAACCTTTATAGAATCCTGTTCCAGTGATTTTTGCTTTTCTTTTTCTCCATGACAATGTTGGGGCTTTCGGTTTCTGGCTAAATAAATCCCAGGCAGTATCTGAAAGAAACTTCACAGTTTGGGTCTTGTGGGAAAGCCAAATCTACCTGGATTTATGTAGCCAGAAACCAAAACCTTTCCCCAAAACATTTTAATATATTCCTGTAATTATTTTATATACATATAAACATATAAATAAATGTAATATAAATAAGATACAAAAATATTAGAATATACTATATATCAAATATATAAAAATTTTTAAATACGTATATAATTTATATATACTCATCTATTTCAACTATGTGCACTTACTCTATAGAATACCTATTTATACTTAGAGATCTATTGGCATGTATCTGTTTAACTTATATTAACACCTATAAAAAATATATATTTAGACTGTTTCAGCTTGTGTATTTTGACACTTGAGTATCAGACTTGTCTATTTCTATTTAGATATCTACTGACACTATGAAGTGGATGATCTCCTCAAAGAACTACCACAGCAGCTGGGACTTGTGCCTGGTGCTCCCAAGCTGCTCCTGAGAACTCTACATGCCCCAGGGCCGGTTGCGAGGCAGCAGCAGCCGCTGAAAGCGCCACTGAAGCGCTCTGACTCACAGTGCTGGATGTTCCCTACTGGACAGCAGCGTAAGTGTAAAAAGCCATGGCAAATGCACAGCCACCGTCGCGTCACTGCGCATCCGTGCGGTACCGTTTTTAGTCTGCAGGTGTCACTACGGAGCCATTAAAAATAGTGTATGTGCATAATACCTCGTGCTTATCACCAGGTGACAGCAGCGATTTAAGTCCCAGCCAAGATCTCAGACGGCGTTTCAGTGACACAAAAAGGTTTTGAATACACAGATCGATTTCTATTGCCTTCATAGGGATCATATTTTCTCCTGTTTTCAGGCCCTTTATTATTTAATTTATACATACAAACGTTCTATTTGCATTTTCAAACCCTATGTATCTCTATTTGGAATTTCTTATTCTCTAAGATCCTTCATATAAAGCAGTAGATATGGAGTTGTATTTGGAAATCAATTTTTATATTAAAAAAATATAAGAAAAGTTGCCATTTTAAACTGCCCTAACCACTACTGCTAACCATTACCCCTGACTACTCTAACTACTGACCTTAGAACTACCCTAACTACTACTCTTAACCACTACCCCTGACCACTACCATAGCCACCATCCTAACCATTACCTCCCACAACTAAACCCAACTGGGCAACCCAGCCTCCTGTAGGCAGATCAGGTGGCCCCCAGGAGTCCAAGATCAGACAGAGCCATAGCTCCTGGCAGCTTTCTTCTGGGAGAAATCCTCATTCTTTCATAGTTCTAGGAGGCAGAATCCCACTTTCAGCCACAGGCACCTGGCGTTTCAGTGCAGCTCTTTTCTCCAGCAAGGAAAGCCCAATGCCCCAGTGTCTTTGGGGCAGCTGAGACACAACCCCTTAGACACCAAGGCCAGTGATACCCGTCAGTCCTGTCAACTTCCATGGCACCCATGACTGAAAGTGGGAGTCCATCTCCTAAAGCTGAAAACTGTCACCCTGTTTTTTTAAGTTTTTCTAAGCCTTCTGATGTTTACATTCTTGTAATGAACTTTCTCACACACTTTATGTAAATAACTTATTGTTTTGCATTCTTTTATGGAGGAGGAGAAATTTGATGGACTGCTGGTTTGCCAGTCAGAGAGGTGGCACTTCCACCCTCCAATCCACTGTCACTTTTGGAAATCTAAAAATGTTGGAGTCAGAAATTAAAAGCTCTCTTTTTTACTTTGGGAGAGCTGCGTCTCCAGGTCATGTTATTTCATGTCCTATAGCGACAGCAAACATCTGAAGATTGCTTCCTGACAGAAGCTCCACAACTGGAAAAGGACTTCTTGGTAAGATTGCAAAATGCTATTCTTGGATTCTAATGCACAAATTCTGTTCTTTCATTGTTACTCTCAAGTTTCCCTGACTCAAAGGAGTTCAAGCCAAGGATAGGACTTCACTCTGCAAGCTAAACTAAGTAAGATATTAAAATTAGGCTTTTTAGCAAACTGCAAATAGGAATTGCCTTCTTCAGAGTCTTTCCAATGTCTTGGCATTCCTCTGAATGCCTGGTAGGAGTCTGAATTCCCACTTCTACACACTACAGCTTTCTGATACTGGCAGCCAAGTAACAAGGTTTGCATGTGAATCCCATGCACAGAGTTTGGTTTTGAAGCTTTGAATTTGAACTGATACCTGTATTCAACTCTTATTTTGTAACTCACAACTTCCTGCCTACACATTCCACACAAGGAGAAGTTGCAAGGCTCATTCCTTCCCCATTTTAAAACTAGGATGAATTCCAAGTGTGCGTAATTGCTAGATTATTTAGAGTAACATTTTTGTTTCTTTCTTGAGGTGTTTGATATCATATTATACTGCTGTAATTTTAAGGTATTATTTGTGATGTATTCCTAGTGATGCCAAAAGCACCTAAAACATATGGTTAGGTGCCCTTTTCAGCATTTCTACTCATATAAATAAATAATTCAATGTGCCAGAGTCCATCCTATTAACTAGAGAAGATGCACAATCTGGTAGAATTGTTTTTCTCAAATTATTTGCTGTAAACAGTGTATATTCTGATTCTGCATGCCTTCTAGCATTACACATAAAAGAAAATTATTTCCCAGAATACTGTGAGAGAAGCATTCACCAGCAAACTATTTTCTAGATGATTGATTTTCCACTATGTTGTAAAATACACATGAACACAAAGCCTTTTACTTAGGCTGAGATTGGCTGACACTCACTTAATGCCTGAAGAACATCATCATGGCTTGAGAAGAAAAGAATGCAGAAAGCTAGAGGGAAAGGGTGGGGAAAGAGACAACAGTTAAAAGAACAATCTGAGGAACCCTTATAAGCACACTAAAGCATAGAATAACATAGCAAAAAGAATACAAAAACCCAGTTATAGCCTCTCCCATGAGACCCATGAGAGAGACACACCACCACCCCCAAACCACCTAGACAAAAATCTGAGGTGTTTTGCTCAGAGTCCTGTGTCAGATAAATTCACAGTTAAGGGTGATGCTGCTTCCATTTGTAGGCTAGCTGCTCCTGCCTCTTCCTACTTAAAATTTTCAAAAGGAGTATGGTAGTTCTCAGAAACCCCATTAGTAAATTTTATCAAGCTTGAATTTACATTCAACATCCAATTTACATTCAGTGTGAATTCTGTATGTGCACATTTACAAAAAATCCCTCCTGTCAGCTGTTCTCCCTCTAACTCCCCTTCAGCTCCTCTCTCCCTCACCCTGCCCCAAATCTACACAGCATTTCTTGTCTCTAATCAGTGGAATAGAGCCATCTCTGTCTTGGAATAAGGTTTACTCTTCCATGACAGAAATACTGCACAGTGTATTTACAGGGGAAATAATTATTAATTTCTATATATCATGTCACTATTGGCACTTGGATTTTAATTACAGAGGCAAAATGCAAAAAAAAACCACTTGTTTGTCAAGAGTGAGACAAAATAAATGTTTTGCCCTGAGGATTGATTAGATTCACTATTTTAAGAAAAAGTGTTCAGTTAGAAACATAGAGCGGAAAATTGGGAAGGCAAAATCAATTACACCTCATGGAACATTTCCATGGTGCTGCCTTTTATTTTGTGACAGTTACAAGTACCATGAAATCTTCACTACCCACAGATGGTCAAGATCTCTTGCTGTATCTCCCTCAGAATTAGCACCTCTAGAGAGCTCACACCTCTTTCATGATCTGTTTCAGGAAAGTTTAACACCATCTGATTCTGCACCTAGCTTCCCACTGTGCTTTCCTTAGAGACCTTCCATCTAGGAATGCAGGAAATTAATTCCTTGTTTTTCATGTTCTTGATTATTATCTACATTATAGTTTAATTAGATTTAAAAAAGGAAGCAGCCACCTCCTTCCAAAAACCATACACGTGTACCATCTCCCAGTTCTGGATTTTACATCTGTAGTTTCAATTGTACCATCACTTTATTCCTTTTAATTGGTGCTTGGTGGTTGCCATTGCTCTTATCTAATCAGTATTTGACATTTGCTTTCTTCCTGATCTTCACTAATATTCACTAGGCCAGACCCATATCTCTGATGCCTTTTAGTCATTTAATGTAAAAGAGGTCAAATACCTCAAGACAGGTTATCATTACTGACACATGGCCTGAGTGTAGTCAGTTCTACCATCCTTATGTAGTTCAGCACAAAGCAGTCACCAAGAAGGGAAACACAGATTTAGGTACAGGGCATGTTCACATCTACAGAGCCTGTGCACACTCACAAGCACAGAGCCGTGCACACTGACAAACACGTGCAGAGTCCCAGACCCCACAACAGACAGGCACACACACTGGCACACATGCACAGCCCTCCCCTAGAGCTCTCCTGGCCCTGACTTCTCTGCGAGTCTCTCCTATGGTGGTGTTCGCAGGGGTCCCAGGATGAGGCAAGAGACGAGAATCTTGACTCCATGTTTCAGAAGGCTGATTTATTATTTTATGATATATATTAAAATTATACTAAAAGAATAGAAGAAAGGATTTCATCAGAAGGCTTGAAAGGAATGGAATGATAATAAAATCTTGTGACTGACCAGAGAGTCCAAGACAGCTGGACTGTGATTGGCCATTAATTAAAAACAACCACATGAAACCAATCCCAGATGCACCTTTTGCATTCCACAGAAGCAGATAATTATTGTTTACATTTCGTTTCTGAAGCCTCTCAGCTTCTCAGGAGAAAAAATTCTGGCAAAAGAATTTTTCATAAAATATGTCTGTGACACTCTCCCTCTGGGATTACGTCATGGTGAGGATGGGACAGGAGAGGGTAGTATGGGTGAGATATTGTGTCACAATCTTCTTCACCTTTTTGTCTTTCCTCATACCATTTAATCAGTTAATTATGCCCACAATTAGTTAAAACATGCTACTATAAAGAAAGGCCAGGCCAGTCTTGACATGAGATGAACCACATCTCCTGCCTGTTACCCTCTGGGCAATATTTAACTGTTTAGCCTCACAGCATGCCCAGTACTTTCCATCACTCCAAGTGGGGTCCTGGAAAAGAGAATAGTAGTACCCTCTGTGCCTTTGGGGTAGGAATAGACGTGCTGTCCTAAAGGAAAGGTCAAAGAGAGACCATGCTGGATTCTTGCCTCCTGCCTCTTACCCTACAAGGGCAGGAGGGCACAAAACTGAGCACCTTTGCTGTCCTGTCTTCCCCATGGTCTTGATTAGCATGAAGGAGAGGATTAGGAGGATTTATTGAGGAACACTGCTAGTGCATAGCACACATGGCATGCCTCACCCCTTACATTAGGAGAGGAGGGGAAGGGGAAGTGTAGGTGACAGTAGAAAATATGTTGTGTTTTGTCAAGGGGCACCTCTTGCCCCTTAACTGAGTGGAGGTACTTGTGGTCCCTGTTTCTGTGGAAGGCAGTTCACAATCTCTTGGGGATCAGGCACATACGATAAGAAAAGCTCCAGACCTCTCTGCAGGGTTGACAGTGACTTTGAAACAGAGTTCATCATGATAGTATCTCAAACTGAAAGGAAAGGTTTTGACACCCAAGCTCTTCTCTTAACTTGAAAGAGAAGTGGCACTTCTTAGTGTTAAATTTGAGTCTGCAGGTGTCACTACGGAGTCTACACTTGATTAAAAGTTAAGAGTTCACAGAGAAAGAGGAAAAGGTAGGAAGAGGCAAAAGAAAGGAGGAAAACAAAGCATACACCATGCCAGTGTTTTTCTCGAAGTCAGGATTTTTTGTTTGGACGGAGTGGGGTGCAGAGTAGCTTTCTTTTGAGATTCAGGACTGAGAAGCTAGAGCTAGAAGGGTTGTTCAGTGAGAAGTCCCTTCTCCCTGATCTGTACTGGGGTTGTTCTTTAATTTTCATATGGATGTTTAAAACCAGACACATCCACTCTTTTTTTGACTCACTTCGGCCAGTACACCTGGTTGGACCCAGTCTCCCTCTTAGTCCACTCTATCACACAATACTGCATAACCTTATCTTTACTCTTGGTGTTGGGGTCACATCTCCACCAGGTTAGTTTTCTTCCCAGGGGGCTGTTTAGGGTTATCCTTTCATTTTTCCCTCCCCTTGGGGATTCTTTACTTGTTCTTAGTCTCATTTCTTTCTATCAGCCCTCTGCAACAAAACACCCCTCTTAATAGCTACTCACAGATCTTTGCAAGGAAATCTCCCCTTCTTAACTCAGCTAAGAGAAGATAAAGAAAAGGAAAAAAAAGAAAGAAAAAAATCCCCGCCTTTCTCTAAGAAAGCAAAAGCAAACAGAGAACTAGCGAGACACTACGCGACTAACTACTCTTGCTAAAATGAGCCGATGTGATTTCTGCCCCGGCTTTACTGCATATTGCCAGTGTCGGCTCCTCCTTCTCCTGGCCTACCCAGCAGGAGCTGCTGCCACCGCTCGGCGCCAGGGAGTGCGGCGAGTTGGGGCTCCCATGCCCGTGCGTGCTACAACCGCGCTTGTGCCCTCGAGTCGCCCACGTGGATTCCCGCGGCCCCCGGCCCGAAAATCGGATCCGCCCTGCCGGGCGCTACCGTGCTCGGCGCGTCCCAGTAGCCGCCGGTAGCCCTGCACAGGGGAACCTGCGGCGCCGGGGTTTTAGTGCGGCTAGCGCTTTTGATCGCAGCCGCTAAGCGGCGGCTCTCTCGTCGCCCGCGGCTTTCCGCCGCTTCCCGCAGCCGGCGGCCTTGGACGAGCGTCGTCCTGGCCGTTCTAACACCCCCTATATCCTCTAACTCTTCACCTGACGTTCCCATGTGATCTTGAGTTCCTCTCTCGCTTGCCGTTCCCTCCGCGGGTTCTTTTCTTTTTTTTTTCCTTGCCGCTCTTTCACTCACATCCCGCCTTCTGCGGTTCTCCCAGTTCCCTCTTACTTCACCTTGTTAGGAAAATTAATCCACAAACACCAGAAGTTTATGTCCAAAAAGGAGAGAGAGGAGTCCTTTTACTTTACTCGAATAAAGGGAGAGGCCATGGGGCATTCCCCTGGGATCTCTCCAATTTTTGGAGGACGCAGCCTCCTTTTTATCCCAATTTCCCGGCCGCATTTCCCTTCTCTCTTTCCCCATGGGCTGAGGTACTGGAGAGGTACAGACTTCCCAGAACGCCTGATACCAGAGATTTCCCTCTAATGTATAACCTTTCCTTTTTATTTTTAATTCTTATGGAATTTTAGGGGTTTTTCTTCTCCATTGTTTCTTTCATCTTTCAATGTCTAATTTCATTTATCAGTGTAATATATGGTAGAGATAATTCATGCTATATAGATAGATAGATATGTGTATAAAATATTGTGAAGGTCCAAAGTTATGCCTTTGACCACTCTGGCTGGGAGCAGAGTTCTATTCTCATTGTAACCAGTTTCTGGACAGCGTTAAGATAGCATCAGGTCTGTTACCGTATGAATGGGACAGTCTGGACCATCATAGATGATTTCCCCTGGCATCTGCACCTGGGAGATAGCATCTAGACCTTCCTGGACCATGATTAATGGAATGTCTCAAGAAACTCACAAGACCTGCACCTAGGCATGATTAGATCTGCAGTACTCAGAAACTGGTGTCACTCTACTACATGTGAATACAGCTTCTGCCTGGATACTCAGACATTCGTCTGAGTCTCCAGATTCATCTTTGTCTGTTCCTGCACATGTATGGATCCTGCTCTACATGTGAAGAGACACAAAGAAACGTGTGGTCATCTCTGCCTCAGGCAGAATAAACTGTATATAAGCTAGCTGCTGGAAGCACTCCGGGTGAACTCCTGGGGAAACGCTGTCACTTTGTCAATGGACCCTAGATCACCCAGCGCCTGCACCCGGGGCTGACACTGTCTTGGCTGTGGTGGTTCTTTTTCGAAATTCTATTTTTTTTTGTTATCGATCCAATAAATTTTTGTTAAATTTTTCATAAATTGGCTACCGATTTGATCATTTATAACAATTGGCAAACCTAAAATTTATTTGTAAAAGCAAATCTCTTTTTCCATTCATCAATCAGTAGAATCCTTCCCATTGTTTCTTTTATCTCCCAGTGCTGGTTTTATCTACCAGCAGACCCACAGCTTGTTTGTAAAGACAAATCCACTATTCCTCTCAATGTCCCATCCTATATTTGCTGAACCATGGTGACAATATGGGAGTTGGAAAGGGGACTGTGGGGAGAACAGAGGACATCTAAACCACAAACCACAATAATATAACCATACATCAATAAAACCTCTTTTAACATACACAAAATATTAATCCCCTAATTGTGAGAGCAAATCATTATATTACCTATCTACAATATTGGGTCACATCCTCAGTGCTTTCTTCTGTTATAGCACTTTATCAGTTCTCTTTTGTTGTTGAGCTCTTTTTACCAGGAATGACTAAGAAATTAGGCCTATAAGGACTTTTTTGACAGTGCTGATTTACATGAGTGGAGATACAGCCAGTGCTAACAAATCACCAACTCTCTTCAGTAGTTTTGGCAGCAATGAATTAGGGAAACTTAATTAACCTAAAGGTGAAAATGAGGGTTTGATGAGGTCTTTTTCCAGCCCTTGTTCTTATGATAAGCATCCCAATCCATGTGAAAGCTCTTCTTGGCTTGGTGAGTACAATTTCCATCTTGAGAGATCCCTCATTATTCCACTCATTTCAGGCATACACACAGAAAGAGTTAGGATCCATTTGTGCTGTCATTTGTGACGAAGTCAGAGGGTCAACCCTATGGACATGTCAAATTAAAACCCATTTCCCCTCTCTTAGCTTGTTACAAGCTGCAAAACAGTGGATGAAAATTTCCAGTTAATTGGCAGTCAAACTGCATGGAACTGTGTTCTGTACCTTGCAAATCTCTCTGGAAGGACATATTTTATGTTTTTAAATTCATAGAATATCTTTTCACTGGAGCATTAAGGGTGTACTTGAGCTGCTCTAAAAAAAATCACATCAACTGATCCAGTGGCTGCTTATGGTTTGTCTGAAGTCTTTCATCAGTCATCCTGAAACTACAGGGATAGTGACTTCCTGACTGTCTTGAGGTTGGGAGGGATTTAAATTAGAACCCAGGCTATGAGATGTTGGATTTTTGTGAATCTTTTGTAGTCTTCTAATTTTGAAATGTCCAATTTAAAATAACACTGTGATAAGAATAATTATTTTCTTTTATTGTTATTGTTGTTATATGTGTGTCCTTAAAATTAGTGGGTATTTTGGGCTTAGTTATGGCTGAACATCATTAAAAACAAGACAACACCTCTCAAAAAAACCCAAAGAAACAAGAAACTTCACAGTTTTCTCCTGAAAAACCATTGGTTTGCAATAAAAAGTGAAGTAATACTTTGAGATGAAGTACATGTCACCTCTCTGTGGTGTATTAGTTTTGGCAGTTCCACAAATTCTCACTTGAAATATCATTTTGACTGTCTATTATAATAATATTAAAACCTTTCCATTTGCCATTCAAAAAACAGAATGCAGTGCCAGTGCCAGCTGAACTCAGGGGAATTTTACACTCCCAAAAATTGGGCAAAGGAAGGGAGATTAATTTTAGATATCCCCAGTACAAAGCCAATATCAGTTGGCCACAGTTTTTTTAAGGTCGATGTACAGTCTAAGATATAGAAATATGCTGTTCTATATGTGGTTCATCTTACATTGCAAAAGATAACTTTAACTGGTTAGAGGAACCTCACTGTGGAAAATCTCATCTTTTTAACAGCATAACCAGGTAATCTAGAAATACCGCTGAAATGCTGGGTTCAGGTGTGAGATACCAAATAACAGATGAGAGGACTAGGTGTAGAATCTGCTCTGGTGGATAGGACTCGTACAGCAGCAGGTCAGAGGTTACAGATAGCCTGGCTGAAAACTCTCCTGAGGAGGCTGTCGGCAACAGGCAGAATGAAAGCAAAACCACTTTCGAACAAGCACTTCAGAGATAATACTGAATTAAAACACAGAGCCATGGCAGGGGTTTGGGGTGGATTTTCACAATCTTTTATCAGTTGATCATTCAAATATTTTGATACAGAATCATTTACGTTCGGTTGTGAAGTGCATGTACTTTTTAATACCTGAGTTGGTCCACTCCATGCAAGAAATCATCGCAGGAAAAATAAAGGAGCGGAGGCACTGTCCCAAAAGTGGCTCAGTGGTGGAACTGCTGCGTCTGTGATGGACAATTGATGAGACTTTGATCCCTGTTTTAATAAAAGTTTACCATCAGTACTCTTCTGCTGCTGAGCTGTTTTGCATCATTTCACCTTTCACCGATGCAGGTCTGTGTTTCTATAGCTTGGATGTGGAACAGGGAGTGAAACTAAGAGCTTTCAGTTATAGGAGACCTTTGGGTTTTGAAAAAAGCCCTGTCTACCCCCCTCCCATCAGCCAAAGCCCAAAGAGAGGATAGAGATTTCCTCATACTCCATGTGCTATCCTGTGAGGAAGGGGCAAAGGGCCTTGAGCTGAAATGACCACTCAGATTGTATCAGCAAATGTCATGTTCATGCACATCTCTTTCAGTCTCAGTTCAAATTGGACTTGGAAATGACAAACACCAAGTGCAGATGACACACTCTCTCCCACACGAATCTCAAAAGAATACATTCTATTCTTTAGTCCTAGTTTAAGTTCTGTTGTACTCCAAAGTTTGAGTGTTATTAGCACATTATTAAATCATTATTAAATACATAAAAATATCTGACGGTCTGGTAGTCTTTCCCCATGTATAAAGTTAATTCCAAAAGCCAACAACTTTAAAAAAAATCATAAAAATTTACAACTCTAGATTTGTCTTAGTACCAGATGCTTAAATGAAACAAATCTTTTAAGTATAAAGTAATAGATGGGCAAAATTTAATGGCAAACCAGTCATGTCTGTTTACAAGTCATTTTGATATTGAATGTAATCCAAAGATTTACTGTATCTTAAGTATTTCCACACTTGTCCTTTTTTTTAAGCATTTCCATACTTTATTTTCTTACAAAGCATTCTCTTAAAATGGGAAATCTTTATTAATTCTTGGCTGCCTTTCTCCTGGTGCTCAAGATAGCTGAAAGCAGAAGAAAATGAAAGTCAGCTTTGGAGCTTAGAACCCCAAAAGACCTTAAATTTTTGCAAAATTTTTATTTAGTTGTTTCCATTAAATATTAACAATCTCCTGAATTGTTGAGAGGGATGTTAGATATAAATGAAACACATTAGACATTAAAAAGAGGGAGGAAAAAATTCAGGAAATGCAAGTTTCAGAAATTAGGAAAATTTACATGGTATCGAGTGTAAAGTAAAGATATTTAATTGAAGTTCTCCACAAAAACAATAAACAATGACAAGAAAAAAGAAACCCCCTACAGTGTACAAGTTCTGGCTGTGGGCTTTAGTCCTTTAATTCTTTGAAAGTTTGTTGCACTAAAATTCAATTGGTTCCATGTTTTATGTGTTGGCGATCCCCGATTCTTCGTTTCAATAAAATGAAATTGCCTGTACCAGCTCTTACAAGCTTTTTCTGGAACCTCTAGAAAGAATGCTGGCATCTCCTTAAAGACTTTTTGCATTTAATAAGGCTTTTGTTCTCATCTAATTCTGACAAAGTCACGGTGTTTTCTTTCCTTTGAGCTGATCAGGAAATTCTACATACCCATCCTGTTTACCAGAGCATTGCTAGCAGTGAGGCATTGACATATGCAAACCAGGGCAAGGAGCTGGATTACTTTTTAAGGTGCCATGACAAACTAAGGAAATTTCTAATTTCTTATATTTTCTGTAAGAAAATACTCTGCTTTTACTTGCAAGATGATTTTGGATTCTATGGGTTAGAGCATTGCGCATTTACTCATACAGCTGTGATGTCAAAGAGCAGGGCTACATCAAACAGAGGAGGAGCCCCAAGCTGTTTTCCATACCAGGTTCAGCATCTAAACAAGGACCAGCTGAAGCCTTATCCTTTGAGGAAACTTTCTGGGTTGTTCCTTTTCTCAGGATTCAGGACCTATAACTACATTAAGCCATTGGATTTTTAGGTGCCCATCCCTGCTGAGTTCAGAAGGATGTTGGGAGACTCCTAGTAACCTGCTAAAACCTATTCACAATTTTAATTTTTTTTACCTTGCATTCCTGACAAGAATTCTAAAGAGGTGCTGGTATTACCGATTAAAAAAATACGTTTTCAGCAGTCTTTGTTGTTCAACAAATTCTTTCAGTCTGTGTCCCCTTTCCCTCCCTTCAAATTCTGTTTTGCCTCACAGCTTTTCCTAAATGTGACCATTACTCCAGGAAAATAAAATCATCTTCAATCCTGCAGTACATCTAAGCCACAGAAATACCTACCCTGAAACATATTCTATGAACAAGAGGGTTTTTAATTGAATCAATGAGAAGTAAAGAAAAAAATTTAAATGTAGTTATGAAACTTGCTTGAACTTATTTTTTTATTGATACTTCTATCACCTGGGGAGTCAGGGATCGCTCACTTCCTATGTCTGAGTGTAACACACTCTACATTTGCTCTGTGCCTTGTGATTGTAAATCTGCTGCCTCCAAAGTTCCTACTCACAACCTTCACTTTGATCTTGGAGTTAAAATATCCATTGCACAGGTATTTTATCTATTTTCCATTACAGAGGTATTTTTCTTTGTCCCAATTCTGATTTTTAATGGCTGTTTAGGCAAAGTGAACTTCATATTTAACTAAGTTTTGTGGACAATGATTATTGGCTAAAAAGAGATTAACTCCCTGTTCCTGATGTAACACTGCTGAATTGTGTTACAGAACAGGAACTCCTGTCCCTCAACCAGTAAATGGGGTTGTATTTCTTTAAAAGGCTGAAATAAAATGCAAATACAAGGGTAAGAAAACTTTCTAAATAGTAAATTATTTATTAGTCTAGCATAATAATATTCTCCAGAGTGTGAATTTGCCTTCTTTGGCCAAACCAGATACTTTTCCTTCACCTTCCAGGTCCTATTACAATCTATTGTCCACGTAGTGAAGAGAAAAATGAGAATGCATATTTTAAATAGGCATTTTCCCAGTGACTGACAAGTATTTTGTTATCTTGCAGATCCATTTACTGAGGAGCTGATGATGAAGTTGCAGATTGTGATGCTGCTGCTAAAGTGATGTTTCAAACGTGCCAGTTGCAGGATTTAAAAGGCTTAGAATGACTGGCAACAACGTGAAATGCCAAACGAGTGGAGCAAGGCTTCAGCTCCTGTGTCTAAAACACAACTCACTTCTCAGGAAAGCTCAAACAGCTGGAGTGAGTCCCTTTCCTTGATGCACTTCCCTTCCATGGGTTTTGGCCAAAGGAGAACTTTTCGGTGCTGTTGGCTGGGGCTGCAGTGACATCTAGTAACTGCCTGCCTGATTACAGCTGGGACTTTCACAGGCTCTATCCCATTAGCTCCAGCAGTGAGGAATTCCTACAGCAGGACTTGCCCTTTCCACTTCCAGTACATTTCCTTCCATCAGAGCATGGCGCAAAATATTCTCAAATACAGAGAGACAAAAAGTGACTTGCTCATGCTGACACATTCCTTAGAATATAAAATCGTGTTTTGAATTAAATTTTAATAATTAATGTCTCTTCTAAATAGACCTTCCTGCTTTTTTTAAAATAACACTGTCCCCCATCTAGCCACTATGCCAAAAGAACTACATCTGGTAGTTACTGAATGGACCAAATTTACTTCTTATATAATATTGGAGAGTTAACAATGACAAACCCATTTGACAAACCCATCAAAAAGAAAACTGCTTCTCCAGCTGTATTGTAAATAATAGCTAATCTAATCAAGCAGGACTCTGCATGATTTTGCATGATTTGCAACCAGTGGCTTGAAAAGGTTTTCCACATATTAAGACTTATCAACACTACTGTAAGGATTACAAAATTCCCATTTTAAGCAAAAAGACACTGAGGCACTGCAGTTCTTAGAAGTTTATGTGTAGTGAGAAAATCTTATTTACGCCTTGTACTTTCTCACAGTAAGTCAAACTGTATAAATGAAGGCTACATCACAGCCTTTGATAAACAGCCTTTGAATGCTGAGGAAGCTGTTGTACCCTCAGATGGGCAGCAGAACCAAGTTTGGAAGGGGCTGTGCAGGTGCCTTAGAGAGCAGAACAGCAAGATAACTGTGCAGATAATGGCACAGTTATCAATCAAAATAATTATTCAGTGATTGTTCTCTGTCTCCAAACTTAAGAGAAAGCAATGGCTTTTCATCTTGTTAACTTCACTTAGTTTTTTTTCTTGTTGATGAAAAAAGGAATTCTAAACCACCCTTCATTCTTCATTTACAGATCCTGACTCTGAGAAAAACATATAAAACTCTCATGGCCTTGGAATTCCACCAAGAAGCCTATATATAAAGTACCCTTTTCACTGTTTTTTTACACTCCTACTTTTCTCCTACTTTAACTAAAGCCAAAACAAGGGTGTTTATGTCACACAGTCCTTTTTCAACTTCTGCTGTTGTCTTTTAAAGTCCAAACACTGACAGCTAATTACTTTCAAAGACCACAGGTCAAGGTAACCAGTAGTGAAGTCAACGGCATTTCTGTTGATTATGCCCCAAAACTGCCTCACCTAATTGGAAACAGTTGGCTAGTAAGTTGTGTTTATAACTAACCTCCTTTAACTTTTAAAATCACAAGCTGTGGAGATTCCTGTAGTCCCCTGATGTGCGTCTGGAGTCACCTCTAACATGACATACTTTGCTTCTGAGGTTTCTTCTGATTAGAGTTTGAGCTTATAAAGTGATGTGATCTTGTCCACAGCTTCCAGCCAAAGGGGACCAGAGCACACTTTTACATCTGTGAACAACACATAGAGTGTTTTCTCTCAGCTGGAGTGTGATGAACTTTCAGGAAAGTTCTTGAATTTTACATTCTCTAATAACTATCATGGCCTCAACAAAGTGGGAATTTTCCTTTGTTTTATGAGGGAGAATGTAGGCAGAAAGGAAACAATTGCTCAGATCTTGACTTGAATGCTGGCACATAGAGTTGAATCCACAGAAAGCAACTAGAAAATACAGCTGTTATTTGGAAGTGATGCTAGGAAAGAGCCTGAAGGTTTCAATGCACTGTACAGTAAGAAGCCTGGACCATTTGCATCTCAGACAAATAATTCCAAAAAATCAGTACAAATTTGCTGTATAAATCCTTTTAAGCTTATTTTTAAGGCTCAGATTTATACATGAACTTTCTGAATTCTTGCCTGATTTGCACATTTTCTCAATTACATGAACTTGAAACATATTGCTTAATACATTATAATTCTTTTTACTCTGTGACGAGATGGTATAATTTTGTAAATTTTAAGGGACTTATTATCCCCTATGCTGCTGGTTAACTCCATACTGGTTATTGTCCATCACTGGAAACCTGATCCATATGTGGAACTGTTCTCACTGGTGTTCACATTGGACCTTACAAACCGAGTACTGAGTGAATTAGAAGGTAACAATTAAGCATGAACTGGTAATCATCCCAAGTGAGGAGCACCCAGCATATTTGATTATTCCTGAACAAAATCACTTACTAAGCAGACACCGCATTCACAGAACATTGGATTGCTCCTTTGTCCCACACAGATTAATACCTTCTGAGTCAGGCTTCTGACTGGCTTCTGGGAATGAGGAAAGAAAGGTCTTGTGGTGACTCGTTTGGTACAAACTGGTTGTTTTCAGAGTAGCGGGTTTTACCACAGGGTGAAATGAAAACAGCTGCCAAGAGCAATTTGATTCAAAAAGGCAGTGGCCACTGGTCACAGCCCAGACACATCTGTGGCTCTGCAAAACCCTGGCCTCTGTTGTGCTGCAACCCCTCAGCACATTCATGTTCCTGAACATATAACACTGAACTGTGACCTTCACAAGCACCACTGTGCTGGATCTGAGTGGCAAAGAGCAGCTCAGCTGAGCAGGCTCCTCACCCTCTCTACACTCTGCTAGCTACATCTTGTAGACAAACCCACCACATGCCTTAAATAGAGCTGAGCAGGGATTCTGCACTGCCTGTGCTGTAGGACTCCCAAATATACTAGAGTGCTTCCCACACACTGTGGATACTGGGGCCATCTCAGTGCATGGCTACAAGTATTCAGTGCAAATGATGAGTAAGGCATAAGCAGCTTAGGTCTGTTTTTACCTATCAAATTGAGGGATTTAGCCTTTGAGGGCAGGGTTCTGTGCACATGTCATCAGGTGCTATGTAGACACTGCAGCTCACCAAGCTGCCCTAGTCTCCTCTTTTTATTCAAAACAGGGAACTTTAGGTCACTCTTCACCTGACCCAATTTAGATCTGCCAACACCCAGTGAGTGCACCAGAACTGACACAACGGGAGTCTCAGACTGTGCCAACACCCTGAACTGACTCAGATTTATCAGATGAAGCCCAGCCTGGGGTCTGGGTGTGGTGTGCTGCCCTTACATGCGCTATAAACTGCTTCTGAAAAGAAAAGGGACATTTCCCTTCCACACCCCCACACTAGCCCATGATCCAGGGCTGATCTGTGAGCTAACCTGGCACTCACCTGCCAGAGACTAATTTAGAATGTGCTAGTTGCCTGCTTTGGAGGTGCTGCCTTCCCTCTATCTGATACCTTGGTATTCAGCAGGGAAATTAAAGGGGATTGAAATAATGAGGCTATTTTGTATCCTTCTCCAGATGAATCCATTCTGAATCAGATCTCATGGAATTTTCTAAAGCGTCTTTTAAAATGAGCATGCTCAGTTCAAATTTCGAAGAGTTGATAAAGGGCAGACATTCTTCAGGCCTGTGAGAAAGGGCCTCTGGTTACTAGAAACTGCGCTTTTCCCCAAAGGCCACATTTCTTTTGCATTAAAATATAAATAAATAAACCATATTCTGATCTTCACTGTTTCACGCCAGTAGTACAAGCTTTGCTGAGATTCGTTTGAAGAGAAAACACATACCTGAATTCAGGTCAGATCACCCTGAGAGGGTTTAAGCTCCAGAAGGAAGGTGGGTCCAGTCTCCTTTTCCCTGCTGCACTGCAGTGTCCCTCCGTGTTATTTCTACTGCTGTTTACAATTAAACAGAGCAGCACTCCCTGAGATCCTCTCACCTCTTGGGTGAAAACCAGAAGAGAAAAATAATTTCTTCCTTCAAAGCATCCTGAGGGTTTCTGCTCCAGGTGCCTGCCCTGTGCTCTTCACCCAATCAAAGACAAAATCAAATGGCCCCAGTAAACCCAAACGAAACCTCATTGAAATTTAAAAGCTGTGTGGATGAGGCAACTAGGAACATGGGTTAGTGGTAGGCTTGACAGTGCTGGGGGAATGGTTGAACTTGATGAGCTTAGAGGCCTTTCCCAACCTAAAAAATTCATGATTAAGTGATTCTGTGATTATGAAATCGCCTCTCTCCTGGGCACAGTGGGCAAGCGGGGAAGTGCTGGTTCTGACCCCAGGGAAAGGAGTGGTGGATGTGGACAGCCCCAGGGCAGGGAAGCCCCAAAGAAGAGGGAGGTGAGGAAACAGCACCAAGAGACCAGTACAAGCAAGGGAAGCCTGGTGTGTAGGAGCGCTCCAGCCAACACTTCAAAACAACCAGTGGAACAGAGACACCATATCCATGGGACATGCAAGCAAAAAAACACAAGGAATCAATACAACATCCCCCTCACCTGGGCACCTTGGAACCTCCTCTGCTGTAGGCAGGAAAGTGTCATTTCAGCTTTACATTCATTACTTGTTGGGGACACAGGGAAAGACAAGTTTTGCTTTTCCCAAATAAAAGGAAGGGAAAAAAAATAAAAGGAAGAAAAGAAGTGGGTAAGGAAATTTTATTTCCAAGTTTCTAAAAGGAACTTACAAACCACAGAGAGTAAAAAAAAAAAAGCATATATATATATGTGTGTGTGTGTGTGTGTGTATATATATATAAATATAAATATATATATATATATTTGACAGGGTCCTGTTAAGCAATTCTTCACATTATCTAATGGTGATAGATGATACCATGTAACCATATATGTGTTTCCCTGTAATCCTGATTACTGCCGACAGCTCACAAAACTATTCTCAGACAACATTTCTCCTAGACTGTACAGATTTATTTTCTCAAAAGCAAAGGAGAAGGAAAAACTACAGAGTAATCCAGAAGAAAGGAAAAAAGAAAAAACTCTCTTAAGCAAGGTCTTCCAGGTTGGACTGGGTGAGAGCCAAGTTTAACAACTCCTGCATGGTTATGGGACCTCCTTCCCAGCCTCTCCATGGCACAGAATTTCCTCCAGCACCTATCACTCCCCACCATCTCACCCATAATGCCCCATGTTACCCTGCTCCCACCCTGCGCAGGGTCTCACCACTTCAAAGGAGCCCCGACTCTGCCCAGCTGCACCCTCAGCACTGCACCTGCCCATCAATCCTAACCTCAATCTTTATTTTTTAGGACTTCCTAACATCTTCGTCCATCCAGGAGGAAATCCTAGACCTCCACCCCCACCAGCAGCACAGCTTCCAGCTCAGGATGCTATTCCAAGCACCCCTGCAGCAGGAATTCCACATGCTGGGGATGAGAAGGGATTCACGCTTGGCTTTTCAGGCTCTAGCTCCCACATCAGGAAGGCATGGGCTCATGGACAGAACCAACTGCTCCAAACTAGAAAGGACCTCAGGAAATAAAGGCAGAGAAAGCTCAGAGAGAGAAATGGAGCTGGGGCAGATCTATGCGCTCCAGATTCTTCCTCACCCTGAAATTTCATGGCAGCTTTCGTAGGTTGCCAAAAATTAAACAAAAACTCAGCAGTACCCGGTTCCCCCATTCCACCCCCCAACAATTTTTTAAACACTTAATGTCCAGCTTAAGTGAAATCAACAGATTTTAAAATGCACACGGGTGTCAAAAAAGAGACAGAAAAATTTTCTTGTTGCTGTTCTTACAGCAAAACCAACCCCAACTCGAGCCTCAGAGGCAGAGGGCTAAAGGCAACATCTTTTGTAGGACTGTGTCACCCCACTTCAGAGGTCCAAGGGGCTCTTTGGATCCCATTCCTAGCAGGGAACTATTGTTGAGTACCTAACAACTCTCGCTGTCTCCAGGCATCCTTCATCCCAGGATGCTGCTGCATGCAGCTGATGGAGGATGGCTCAGCCCTGGGCCACCCCCACTCCTTCCTGCACAGCTCAAAAGCCAGGCAGGAAGCCACACACTGCCCTCCTCCTCCACCTCCTCCTCTGCTACACCCTACATGGAAACAGGCAACCACACACACCCCAGTCAGCTGTGTGAAAAAACGTATATATTCAGCACGCACTCAGTACAGTATAGCAACAAAAGCTACCATAATTTCCTTAGAAAACCAACAAACCACCAACTTCAGAACAACCACCAAAACTTCCCAAATCCTCCCCACCCTAGAGCACTGATCCTCAGCCTTCTGGGCCCAACAAGGCACCAGTGGCATGTGACCCCAGCCCCACGCCATCCCTGCCTGACAAGGCACAGAGGGTGGTCCCAGATCTCTGGCAGCATCTCCTGCCTCAGCACCCAACTCCTCCTGTGGGGTCCGAGGTGCTGAGGGCGCTCCACCAGAGGGGCTGGGCCAGCATTTTGCTGGTGTGCTCTCCTGTGCAGTTATTTGGGGGACACACACATCAAAGAAAATGGGACAAGCTCTGGCTTACAGAACAGGGAAGCTGCACAGCGTCCCTGGGGCTGTACACAGCCCTAGGAATGTGCCACGGAGGAGAGGATTCCATCGCTGATCCTGTGGGGCTCCATGCTAGGATCACTGCAACAGTGTGCTTTCTGCTGGAGGCGGGGATGAGGCCGAAGAGAGGGAAGGAGTGGCATAGTGGTGGGGCTGGGAGCTGGCAGGGCCCTTGCCGCTGCACACAGAGGGGAGGTAGATTGGCTTTGGAGACCTCTTGCCTGGGAGGATGTCTTTGTGGACACCAGCTCGGTTCCTGGGGGAGGAGCCTGCTGCAGGGCCCTGAATCCCTGTGCTTGCCTTCTCCCAAGGCAAAGGTGTCTTGGAGCCTGTTCGTGCCGCTGGAAAGCTCTCAAACTTGTGCAGCAACTTCTCTCAAAACTTTTTAGCTCTGAAACTGCCACCACAGCTGCTGCAGGCAAAATCCCAGCAGCTGGGGACAAGCCCAGAGGTGACGGCAGTGACATGCTGGGCAGGAGGGACCCTGGCTCCCTCCTCTTGCCCACCTGGCTGGACCGCAACCCTGATCCCAGCCCCTTTCCCTGCCCTGCCACACCAGTCCTGCTGCCACCCCTGCCCCGTGCACCATGGGGATAGCATGCATGATGGTTTCCATCCTCCCCCCTCCCCAGATCCCCATCCCCAGCGTCCCCTCTGCCATTAGTCTTGCTGCTCGTTCATCTCCATGTCTGACACCAGGATGTTCTTCTCGGCAGATTCACTGGGGTTGGAGGTGGTGCGACTGTAGCGAGCACTCTCAAAGGCGCCCCGCTCTGCGCTCTGTCGGCGCTTGTACAGGAAGACAACGACCCCCAGCACGGTGCACAGTGCCAGTGTCGACAGCACAACCACTGCGATGGCTGTTGTGTTCTCTGGCAGAGCTGCAGGGAGGAAAAGGCTGTTGACAGGCAGACAGATGGCTCCTGTTCTCTGCTCAGCCTGCAGGAGAAGCTGAGGCTGGTGGGGCTCCAGCTAGACCCGTGTTTCTGGGCAGGGTGATTTAATCATAGAATGTCCTGAGTTGGAAGGAACCCACAAAGGTCACCAAGTCCAACTCCTGGACCTGCACAGGACACCCCAAGAATCCCACCCTGTGCCTGAGAGTGCTGACCAAACACTTCCTGAGCTCTGGCAGTCTTGGGGCTGACCACTGCCCTGGAGAGCCTTTTTCCCCTGTGGCGGGTCAGAGCAGGACAGGACTGGAATGAGATTAGCTCAGTTGGTTAAGCATGATGCTAATAACACCAAGGTTGTGGATTTGATTTCCGTATGGGTTACTTAAAGAACTGGACTCAATGATCCTTGATCCTGGTGGGTTCCTTCCAGCTCAGCATATTCTGTGACTCTGACAATCTGCTTTGGTGTTTTGTGGACATCTTGCTACTGGGCAGACCTCCTGGGGCTGGGCAGACTCCCTGGGTCTTTTGTGGTGTGTATGAACATTTAGCAGCTGCCTGGGATGGATCTTTGGGATCCTACCAGCAAACATGCTGGCCATCCCCCTGACTGACCAGGCAGTGTGGGCACTAGAAGGAGAGTCTGGCAAGCAGCTGGGCAGACACACACCTTCATGAAATGATGGCTCCTGCTGCTGAGGAGTCCTAAGTCAAGGCCAAAGTCACTTGGGAATGGAATTCCCCACCCATAAACCCCATTCCTTTCATTATTTACATAAGTCAGGCTGTGGCACAGGCTCCCAGTTCTGGTTTCCAGTCCCAGTACTATGCCCAGGCTGATGGTGCTACTCACCTGCTCTGGAAAAGCTGCTCTCCTCCACTGCAATGGCAACATAGACAGGTGAGTGCATAGCCACGACACCCTCCCATCTTCCCACAACCAGCAACTCTGGACCCCCACTCTGCACTGCTCCCAGTGCTGCACCACACAGGCAACAGGTGATGAATAGCTGGGGTGGTCCTCTGGCTCTGCTCTACCACTGTCCCACCAGCCTCATCCTGCCTCAAGGAACTGACGCAGCCAATGAGACACATTGGGCACAGCCCATCACTGAGCCCAATGGAGACCTGTAAACCCCAACACCAACCCATACAAGCCCCTGCACTGGAATTACTGAAAACATGTGGTTGGTGCTGCCACTGTGACAGTTCTGCCATGCACGACCCTACCCAGACCCCAGCTCACCCTACATCAACCCAGAAGCCTCAAGCAGCAGAGGGGGCCCTACCTCGGGGGATCTTGCAAATGACCCCCATGGTTACGTTTGTGCAGGAGCCTAGACGCCACACGCCGTTGCTGCTCTGGATCCAGTAGCAGCTGTTCTGGCTAAGCATGCTGGGCCCCGTGTCATGCTGGCCCCAGTTGGAGTAGTTCACGGCACTGTTGTCATGCCAAACCAAGGTGCCACCTGGAAAATGGGAAAACTAGGCTTAAGGAAGCTGAAGAGGACACCCCACTTTTGCTCCAGTTCAGAAAGTACAAGGAAGTGTGACAGGGCTCTGGGAAGCCTGGTCTAGCAGAAGGTGGCCCTGTCCATGGCAGAGGGTGAGACTGGATTGGCCTTAAGGTATCTTCCAACCCAAACCATCCCATGATTCTGTGATTCTATGGTTCTATGGTGGGGCGGTGCGATGAGGAGGACCAGGGGCTACAGCGCACCTTCCTGAATCTGCAGGCTCCAGTGCCTTGAAGAAGGCTTTAGATTTCCTATCCCACCGAGCCAGAGGAGGGCACACGCAGTATGTCCAGCACAGCCTGAGACACTAGTGCACCTGGTCACACTATGGTATGAGCCCTCCTCACTGGTGCCACCACCAAGGGCTTCCTCTGCTCACCACAGACTTGGTGGGAGTTCATGGAGGTGCCTGAGTGAGTATCTCAAACCTCATTCCTTCCTTTGTACCTTTGGGGTTGAAGGTCATGCCCAGCCAGGCCCCCTTGGAAAGGCCCTCATACGCCTGGAGATGCTCCCACACAAAGACATTCTCCATTTCATCCTGGATGGACAACACTGTGCCGCCAACTGCAGAAGGAAGACTGTCATGGAGGAGCCCAGAACTGAGAGGACTGAGTTAGGGAGCAGCAGTGCCCAACAGGACAAAGTTCAGGACCCACCCATGAACCACATGACGACTGGGGAACCCTAACATGGAACAGCAAGAAGACAATGACTGACCAAGGCTGGACAGGGGCACAGGGACAAGGGGGCTCTGCTGCACCCACAAACATCCTGGGGATCCCACTCTTTTCCACTTACAAGGATGCATCACCCTCCTTTACCACCCCAGCTCCCTCATACCTTTCTGGCACCTCTTCATGGCATCCTTCTGCCCAAGAGTGATCTCCATGTGGAAGGTGTAGCAGTGGTCCCGGAAGGGGATCCAGGATGAGTCCTCCAGTGATTTGGGACAGCTGCCACTGTAGGTCCACTTGTGCATGCGAGGGTGACCTGGGAAGCACATGGTACATTAAAGGTGTGGTGGGGCACAGGATGTTGGGGTCCCAGAGCACACTGGGGCACCCAGACCCACAAGGACATGCTCCAGAAGGTCTCTGGTGGGATGCCATCTCTAACCCTTGGTCACACCCCACCCAGACTACCCCAGGCCCCCTGGCCAGCACCTGTTTGGAACTGACAGATGCCCCCCTGCAGCCTGGTGTCACAGCCAGCTGTGCGCCAGCTCCCGTCCGTGTCCATGTAGGAGCAGCCAGTGATCTGTTGGGGCTCCCCATCCTGCCAGTTAGTGTAGATGAGATTCTCCTCCGTCAGCCACGAGTAACTCCGGCCTCCCTGGAACATCACAGGGAGGAGGTGCCTGGGAGGCTGCTGTGATCCCTCCGGGGACCCGTGCCCCAGGTGCCTGCCCCCTTCCCTCACCTCATCATTGGCTAACCCAATCCAGAGTGGAGCCTGCAGGCTGCTGACGGCCTGTGTGAGGAAGGCCTGGCTGTAGGGGTTGGAGATGGTGGCCAGGGTGGCATTGAGGGTCTCGCAGAGCAGCAGCGCCTCGTGCCACCTGAGGGGTTTCTGCAGGATGCGGTAAGTGCTGTTGTGGTAAAAGAGGGTGCCAGTAGGAGAAGGGGGGAATGGTGCCTGCGCAGGGCTCAGGGCCGGGTCTGGAGGAGAAAAGAGACATGGTCAGAGGGCACGGAGGATGTTCCTGCATCCCAGGTGGGTCACCCTTTTGTCCATCCCTACCCAGGTCAGTCTGTCCCTGGCAGTATTGTGCTCGTTGCACCTGGCGACATCCTGGTGCAACTGGGAAGGGCAGAGGGACATCCTCAGGAATGACAAGCAGTGACACCCTAGCACCATCCCCACCTAGGAGCTGTCCACCAGGATGCACGACCCTGTGGGGACACACTGAGCGAGGTTGGTGTGCACAGGTTTGGGGCTGTCCCACAAAAGGCTGGGATCAGGGACCCACTCGCCTAAATTAAGTCCATCTCCTCAAGCTAAACCCATTGCCCCAGGTTCCCCAGTCCCATCACAGCATGGGGCACCAGGGTGGCAGTGACAGATCCTCAGCCAAGAGAGCTGGGGTTGTCCCCTCATCCCCCTCCTACCTATGCTCCGCTGGCAGACATAGCCATGTTTCTCCTCCAGGCAGCTCCGGTCATCCCAGCGTCCCGTGAAGAGGGGGGGTGAGCCATGCCACACCACAACGCAGTTGGTCTGCACAGCCAAACCACAAGGTCAGCACTGCTCTTAGCACTGTTGTCCTACACAGCAGAGATTCCCATGCCAGAAACCCCCACCCTGAAGGGCTGCATCCTGCACTGCCCTTGGAGAGCCACCCCAGCCCACTAAATCTTTCCTTTTCCAAGGCTGGGCCTGGCACTGTGGGACCTTCCTGAGGGAAGGGGGTGCTATGGGGAATCTCCCTCACCGGCTTGTCATTGGGGCTGGAGGAGCTGCAGCCTGAGGGCTCTCCAGGTGCCCAGCTCACGTGCCGCAGCGGTTCCCCCTCCACCCACTGGAACTCCCCCTGGGCATCGTGCAGGCCAATCCAGAGGTCCAAGGAGATGTTGGGCAGCATGGATGTGATGAAGGCTGCAAATGACAGGTGAGATGCTGAGGACCACCCCTGGCAGACAGAACCCTGGTGGGGTGGTGGGGCAGAGGAGACCTACCCTGCTCCAGGGGGCTGGCAATGGTGGCCAGGATGGCGCCCTGGTTCTCACACAACTGCTTCGCCTCTGGCCACTTCACTATCTCGCCTTTGTTGTGGCCACTGAAGCTGAAACACTGCAGACGCAGGGGCACAGGATGGGCCAGGAAGTGCAGCTGACCCCAACCCTGAGCCTTGCACTGTCCCCACTCTGCCCCATTCTGCCACAATGGTCCTTCTCCCCTTCACAAGCTCATGCGGGCCAACCCCCAACCCCTCTGGCCCTTCCACATCTCTCCTGGCAAACCTGTGCGCACACCTCACCTTCACCACCCCACAGCATGTCTCCCAGCATCCCTGTAAATGCACCCCCCAGCACTCCCCACAAAACATGTGCAGGCATCTCCATCCTGCCATTTTGCAGCCACCCCCTCTGTGGCTCCGCAGGGCTGGTGGAAGACTAGGAAGTAGCCATCACCTCTCCATCCTGCCATCCCCTCTCCCATCCTGCTGTCCCCTCTCCCTCCAGTGGTACCTTGCTGAGGAAGGGCAGCCAGCCTTGGGGACAGCCCCCACTTGTGGCAGCAGGTACCGGAAAGAGGGAAGGCTTCACAGCTGTCCCGTTGCTTCGCTTGCAGATGTAAGGAAGCGCTGTCATGCACTTCTGGTCCCCCCAGTCCTCTGTGGGAAGGGACAGGCTGGGCATGATGCCCCTCTGCACCGGTACCAGTGCCCCAGCCACTCAGAGCCCCATGTGGAGCCCTGCCCTGCCCTCACCTCGGCTGGCTGTCATGTACACACACTTCCTGTCCTTGCTGATGGGCCGAGGCTTGCCTGGTGCCCAAGAGACAAAGTTGAGGAGGGATCCATCAGACCACCTGGAACAGCATCAGGAGGATGAGCAGTGACTTGGTGAATGGAACGACTTGAATGCCCTAACTGGGAGCTTTTTCCACCACTACCCTCTTGGGTGAGGAATCTCCAGCACAGCACCCCAGGATGAGACCCCTGAGATGCAGCTGCTGAGTCACAGCACTCTGAGATGTGGGGACAGTAGTGTGCAGGGACATAGTGGTATGGGGATGTCATGGGCACTGTAGGGTAGGGACGTCCAGGGATACAGTGGCTGTGACTTACTTGAACCTCCCGTCGTTCTCGTAGGTGTGCAGCCCAATCCACCAGTGCTGCTCCTGGCCCCTGGAGAACTGCACGCCCAGAGAGGACATATCAGTGCCCTTCAGGGACTGGAGAGTCTTTGGGGGCAACTGAGGCTGCCATGGGGATCAGACACCCTTCCCCAGCTTGCAAAAGCAAGGCAAAAAACATCACTTTGCTAAGCCCCAAACCCACCCCCAGGCATCAGGACCAGCCACCACATAAATCCATCATGACCCCAGCAAAGCCTAGCACCCCCAAATATGGTCCCTCCAGAAAAGGGTGAAAGAAGGCAAGGAAGAGCACCCACAAGGTAGCAGAGCCCATGGCCACTGGTGCCCTGGGAAGTTCCTGTCCCCTTGGTACCTTCTTCAGGTTCTGGCCTAAGAAGTGCAGCTCGGCCTTGCTGTGCACTGATGTCAGCTCAGCCTGCAACCAGCTGCAGATGCGCTTTGCCTGCAGCCATGTTGAGTGGTGTTCAAAGAACTTGTATTCGGCCTCCTGGTACTTCACCCACTCTTTGCTGCCTGCAGGCACAGACCAGATCTCACACTGAAGCTGACACCCCTGCCATGGTCACCCTGACAGGACACCCACATCCCTACTGGGCTGCTTTGCTTTTGTCCCTCTCCTGCAACGGAGCTGCAGTGGGATGCCTGGGTTCCCCTCCCTCCCACAACCCTGCCCAGGATCCATCCTCCTCTTAATAACACTGCATCAGACACCCATTGAAGACATCAGGTGGTCTATGCATGACCCAAAGTTGAGCCAGGAGAGGTTGAGGTTGGATATTAGGAAAAGGTTCTTCCCTCAGTGGGTGGTCAGGCACTGAACAGGCTCCCCAGGGCAGTAACTATGGCTCCAAGGCTGCCAGAGCTCAAGGAGCATTTGGACAACACTCTCAAGCACAGGGTGGGATTGCTGGGGTGCAGGGCCAGGAGCTGGACTCAATGGTCCTTGTGGGTCCTTTCCAACTCAAAATATTCTGTGAACTGTGTCAAAAGCCTGTGGCTAACACACCTTGGGTTGTGATCTCTGGCTCCTTCACATCGGCACCTGGAGAAAGGGCAAGAGAAGGTGTCAGTGGGGTGCAGGCTGGGATGCTCCCATGGATGCTTCTCTGCAAACCATCCATGGGCTACAACAGCAGGATGCCCCTCCTGAATTCCCCCAGAAGTGACAGTACTTCTCCCAGTCCCTGAATTAGGAATCACCCACCCTCCTCCCAAGGATTCCACCCTAAAGCCCATGCTCCTCCAGGTCAGTCACAGCTGATGGTTTTGGGGACCCCTTTGCCAGTACCTTTGGGCAGTTTGCAGATCCAGTCCAGCTGGGCTTCACACTGCATCGGCATCCACTGCAGGGAGGCCAGATCCAGCACTGTGCAGCTCCGTATGTCATCATCATCATAGTTGCTGCGGTCAAAGTTGTGGTAGAAAAACTGGGGGTTGAGAGAGATGGGCAGTGTTGGTCCTTTCCACCAGCACCAGATTCGTCCCTCCCACAACTCAAATGCCCCCTGGACTCACCCCCAGCCCGTCGCTCCACCTCCAGCTCTGGTCCCCAGCAGGGTTCCGCCGGTTCAGGCCAATCCAGAACCAGTGCTGCTCATGGAGCTCCGGTTCTGACTCCCTATGGGGACCCAGGGAGACATGTGAGTACACAGCCCCCTTCAAACCAGAGGGGTTTATACTTATATGCAAATATATATTTATAATCAAGGCTTTTTCTGTTTGTTTTCAAAGCCTGCCATCCCCACATACCTGAAGATAGGAACTGGGATAACAGGCATGCCATCTCACGACTGGAGCTGCTTTAAACCCAAGCTCCATCCCCAAATTACACTGAACTTCCTGCGCATCTCCCACATTAGCCACACCAACTGATGCACCTTCTGTACACCGGTCTGTGCTCAGAGAGATCCATCCATCCATCCATCCATCCATCCATCCATCCATCCATCCATCCATCCATCCATCCATCCATCCTTCCACTCACATGTGCTAGACCACCAGGAGGGCTGTGGGCTTGTGACAAGCACACACCAGCAGTGGGACACACACTGATGCCCCCAGCCTCTCACCCAAAAATCTTGTTGAGGGTGTTGGCAACAAAATGCTCCTCCTCATAGCTGCCTAGGCTGAGCAGCTGGGCTCCCAGCTCCCGGCAGAATTCCTGTGCAGCGATCCACGTCTTCTTCTCTTGCAGCTTTTCAAAGTTGAATACCTGGGAAAGAAAAAACCCACAGCATGGGGGGCTCAACAGCAGAACAGGAGCAGAGCCCTGTTCCAACCTGCAGGCAGCCATGTCCCAGGACACAGTGGTGCCATCCAGCCCCAGCCAGGGTTGTGGAGTGCCTCTTGCAAGCACCAAAATGTGCCCCTTCACTCCCCTGCACTGGGGAGGCATGTGCATCCCCACACCAACCTGTCCAACCCCCCTTCACCTTGTAGCAGTGACGAAGCTTGGGGTCGGAGCTCCATCCTGGGGGGCAGGTGGCAGTGAGGCTGGGCGTGGGGAAAGGACTGGGCAGTTCAGGATTGACTGGGGTGCCCAAGTTCTGTCGACAGATGTACTTGGCCTTGAAGGTGCTGCAGTTCTTCACCTCCCACAGCCCCATGGAGCTGCCGGTGGCCAGGGCCACACATCCACCCTTGTTGTAACCTGGAGTGCTCACAAGAGCAGGGGAGATGCCAGCCTTAGAGTTGGACTGTTCTGGGGGGCAGTGCCAGCCCTGCCCTCCAAGAAGGGGGAGTCCTCATCCCACCCCCATCCCTTACCGGGCTGGTTGCGGTTCCAGTGAGTGTATGTCACCTCATCACCGCTCAGCCAGTGGAATGCGCCTGTCTCATTGATGTCCTGCAGAGCTGTCCAAAAATACTCCCCATCCCAGCCATAGATGAGACTGCTCACATATGCCTGCTCGAACCTGAAGGAACAGTGAGAGTGGGATCGTCCACTGAGACACTGAGCTGCCCATGATGCTCCAGCCCTTGGAAGTCACTTCCTTGCAGGGCTTGTTTTGGGGCAAATCCACCACCACTGGCATGGCACTGACCTGTTGGTGATGGTAACCAGCGTGGAGCTGTAGTCAGAGCACGTCTTACGGGCGTCACTGTAGGGGACACGGTCCTCGCCCAGCCAGAAGCAGGATGGGCTGTGCCACTTCCAGCCCTGGGGACAGGTGACAGGGAGGATCCACCACTGCCCACCTGGACCTCCCCAGAAGGATGGGAGCAATCCCAGGGCACGAGAGCAATATCCCAAGTTCCCCACCATCGCCTCTGCCTTCTCCTGGGAGGTCTCCTGCCCCCAGCTGCCCCAGCTTGATCCCACTCAGCTTTGAGCTTCAACAAGCCCCTGGCCCCAGAGGACATGGCTACAAGGGAAAACAAACACCCAGGCAGCTTCAAAGCTGGGGAAACAGCTCTCCCTGCCAGTGTCAAGCCCCGGCCAGGGAGCAGGCAGGGGAACACAATCCTCCTCTTTACACTGCAGGACTGAGTCCAAAGCGAGTACCACTGCAGTCAGCTTTAATCCCCCGCCTTGTTGATGTTGGAGTCTCTCTGGGGTTGGAGACACAATAGTGTCTGTTTTCTGCCAGAGCAGGGACCAGGGTGGCCCTGGGGGTGGCAGCGGTGGTGGCAGAGTTGGGAGGGACATGGGGACTCATCTGCAAGAGGGGACACACACCCTTCACAAGGGTGAAGTGGCTCAGCCAAGGAGCCAAGTGGCTCCAGGCTCACGGACCCCCTGGAAGGGGGAAGCCTCACTAGGGTTCTACTCCTGGGTCCCCTGGGCATTGGAAGGACAGTGGGGGCACATGCCATATGCAGTGTCATCAGCACAGTGGGGAAGGAAGCAGGAGAGCAGCTTTGGGAAATGAAAACAACCACAAATCCCAGTTTTTCCTCCAAGTTCCTGCTCCTACAGCCTTTCTCCGAAGCTAGCAAATCCAGGTGCAGACTCATAAGCTGGGTCCCTCTGGAACAGCATGGATGCAACTGAGCAACAAAGAAAGGAGGCCTGTCCTGGGACAATGCAATGTCCCCAGATGGGTCCCCAACCAGCACCAGCCTCAGCACCCCTAATACCCCAAGGGTGCACTCCCACATACAGCACCACAAGTCCCTGTGATCTAAAAGAGGACCAGGACAGGATCCCCAACCTCAAGTGCTGCCTCCAGCTTCCAACTCCAGTGTGCCCCCACATCCCTCCTGATCTGCCTTTACCATTGCCCAAACCTCTATACTTCATTGCTTCCTTTTTAAGGCTGTTCCTGAAATAAAGGAGATTTTTTAAAGGGGAAAAAGCACCAAGGCCACCTTGAAAAACCAGCGCAGTGGCTGGAGTGGATAGAACAGAATGCCTGAGCAAGATGTGCCTCCTCTCCACCAGCTTCTGCCTCTGGGTGGCAAAAGTCCTCATTGAGGATGAGTAAGTAGAGGAAGGATAGTTCTTGGTTCATTTCTCCCTTGCATTGGTTCATTTATCCCTCACAGCTCGTTTCCCAGCGCATCTCTGCTGGGCACCCAAGGCCAAGCTACGACTGAGGCTGGAGAGCCAGGAGGGAGTTAAATCTCAACAGGGAGGCCTCAGGACCACTTTGGGGACACACAGATACATGGCAGCAGAACTCTGCAACTGAGTGTCTCATCCCCAGTACCTGTGGACAGACACGGAGGCTCTTCCAGCTATGTCTGGCCGCCCTCAAATCTGGCTCTGCATGGCAGCTCTTCTGGCTGCTGTGCTCCCCCAAGCTCTGGCATAGCCAAGCAGCTGCTTGAAATGGGGCAAGGACATGGGAGGAGCCCAGCAGCACCTCTGGGAGCTGGCCCGGAGTGGCTGCTTGCTAGCCAGGGCGCAAGCATGCTGGCCAGCTCTGAAAGGCTGGGAGAGGTTCAAGAGCCACGCTGCTGCCAGACTCAGCGCTTGGAGGCTTTGCAGAGAACTACAAAAACCACTTCCCAGCAAGCGTGGGAACAGGCTGGCTTCAGCCCTTCCCCAGCAACGGCTGGGGAAACCGAGGCAGGGCACAGGATGAGTGAGAATCTGCTGGTTTAGTGTCCCCAAAATGCCCATGCCCTGCCCGGAGGAGGCAACCTGCCATCTCGTCAAGGCATAGGGCTGGCAGCCACCTCCATCCTGCCAGGCTCCACGTGCTCCTGTGTTTTAGCACAAAAAGAGGGAAGGGGGGATAAAATGAACATCCCTACTGGCAGCCAAGGCTGCCTGATGGGGAAGAGTCTTGGACAATGTGCCCAGACACATGTGTTTTGAGTCCCAATTTCTTCCCATGGACTCCTCTACCATGGCAGCAAGGGGCTCAGCAGCCCCAGAGTGCTCCAGCTCAGCAGCACTCAGGCACAGACCAGCTGCTCTGGGTGCTGCTCATCGGGGCTCCCCAAAATGGTTTTAGGGAAAGGTTCCCTTGAAGCCTCAAGCACCATGCAGAACCGTGGAGCAGCCAGAACTACTGCTGCCCCATGTGCCCCTTACCTTTCGGCACCCGTGGTCATCCTCCTCCTTCTCCTGGCTCACCCGACCAGGCTTTTTGCAGATGGAGGGCAGGGTCTGGTTACAGGGGCTGTCATTCCACCTCCCTTCCTGCAGGATGGTAAAAAAAGTGGCAATGAGCCCATCTGACAGCCTGGGGAATGTCCCAGTCCCTTCATCCCTACATTCGGTCCAAAGACTTTACTTCTCTACACCAAATCCCCAACGATGATGAATGAGATAGGTTCCTCCCATCCCAATGGCTCAGATGAGCTAGTCTAAACCCAGCTGGAGACACTCCCTGAGGAATGCCTTCCTCAGCAATGAGGATGCTGCAGTGCTCCCTGCAGAGGTGCAGGATAACTCCCCATCCCCTCCAGGTTCTCACCGGTCCCCAGATGGTAACACAGTCCTCCAGGCTGTCACGGAAGTTGTTAGGCTCAAAGGGGTGCCAGTACGTGAACCTCACAGGTGTCCCATCTGACCACTCAAAGTTCATTTGCAGCTTGAGGTCATTTAGGCCAATCCAGAGCTCCTCCACATCTGCCAGGATAGAAAGGGAGGGAGTGAAGTTCACTCCTCCTGGCTGACCCTGTGCAGAACCCCCCATGACCTCAGCCCTCATGATGGAACTGGTCTCTGCACCAGCACCTGCCAAAACCCACTCAGGGCTCAGCTCTGAACTCCTTGTGCCAGTGGACAGGAGAGGGCAGGACAGGGCAGGGCAGCTCCTGCCTGCAAGGATGGACCCCTGGAGTAGGAAATTACAAGGATATGGACCCCCAGAGTGGGAAACACACGGACATTTCCCTGCAGCTTTCAGAGTGGGGCTAGCAGTATGGGAGTACAAGTTCAGGACTGCAAGCTCAGGTCCAGTGAACTACTGGTTTTCAACCATTCCTTTCCAGCACATCCCAGTCTGCTCCCAGCCTAGGGGCAGCAGTGTTTCCTCTCCTTCCTCCACTCTCCTATACCTCCTTGCTGGCCTCCTCCAGCAAGTCCAGCAGGATTTTTTTTCCCATCTTTTCCTACATTAACTAGCTGGGACTAGCACTATTCCCAGCTGCAGCTGTGTAGTTTTGACTTAGCACTGCCTGCTCTGGGAACAGCTTTTACATTTGCTGGATGGAGGATGCACACAGATTATAGTCTCCTCCAGGGAACACAGCACCTCCCAGCCTGGGACCTCCGCTCCCTGCACAAGCACAAAGTCAACTCTGCAGCCTCCAGCACATCCAGGTACTTTTCCATGGACCCCATAAGCCAGGAGAGGGTCTGCTGGCACAGAAAGCTCCTCTTACCTTGCTTGATCTCCTTGGTGACAAATTCCAGCTCAGAGAGTGTGTGGATGCTGACCAAATCACCCCCGCTCCTCAGGCAGGTCTTCTTCGCCTCCTGCCAGCTCTTCTTCTCTCCTACCAGCCGGTAGCAGTTGGACTGGAAGGGCTGCCAGCTGGGCTCACAGTCCACCTTCACCTCTGACCACGAGTCTGGCAGGACACAAAGCAGCCTGAGGGTTCCTGCCCAGCTATCCAGCCCTCTCCTTGGCAGGGAAAGGACCGCAGTCCTACAGGTGCTCAGCAGGCGAAGCCAAAGCCGCAGTGGGAAAGCCACGGCCAAAATATAATAGGCAGTGCAAGGTGTAGGAATGGTCTCTTCAGAGCTCCAGGGACAAAACAAAATCCCTTCTGGCTGCAGAAGAATGCGGACAGAGCAGAGAGCATCCCCTCCCCTGGGGACCACGGGGACAAGCTGCTCTCCACCCCTCCCTTACCACCCAACCTGGAATGGCATAAAGCACTTGGAAATGTTCCTTGGGGATGACTTCTCCTAAATCTAGGGAGCTCAAGCCCTGCTCTGCACACCTAGGACACCAGCAAGCTGAGGATACCGGGGGCACCTATATGGGCAGCATCCCCTGACCAGGCTGGAGTGGGAGCACCAGATGAGTTATAGAGCTGCCCATTCCCAATGCTGGTCATCCCCTGCTCACCCGCCAGGAAGGGGTCAGCCGTGGCGTTGGGCTTCTTCTTGCAGACGTAGGGGAGGGCGATGCCACAGTCGCGGTTCTGCCATCCCCCGGATGACTCGGTGCGAATCACCCCGCAGTTCTCCTCACTGGGGTTGTCGGGCTGGTCTGGAGAATGGGATAAGGAGGGGACAGGCTACTGGGGATAAGGAGGAGTCAGGACAGAGCCACCAATGCAGCTCTCCCGGCTTCAACACCATTAAAACCCCTTTTATTTTGTTATTTTGCATGACAAAGACATGACCCCTGGATTATTTATAGCACCCAGGATTATTTATAGTGCCTCAATGCACAAGAACCCAAAGGGTCACTGTTTTACCTGGAAATGTCAATAGCAGTCAAGGGGTCAAAATACCAGACCTGAACTTCTCCCACCTGTCCTCAAACCTACTCCAAGAGTATCACTGTTTTCCCCCAAATGCCTTTCGGTGATGGCATCAGGCATGATCAATGGGCCCTCTTCCCTCTGAGTACCCCAGGGTTAGGGATGGGTGTCTGCAGCTGGGAACCATTCCTCAGCCACACTCCAGCATTAAGCAGGGATGCAGCAACCCACCAAACAAGGAATGACAATCCACGTTATCCACAGGGTCAACGAGTGTTTGCAGAGGGCCAATTCCCCCTTAGCATCCTGTGTCCCTGCTCCAGCTCCACAGATGTCCCAGGCTGTTACACAGGCCCCTGGGGCTCTCTGTCCCCATGCAGCAAGGGAATACCCTGCAGCAGCCTGGGCCACCTCCCTTGCCATGGAGCCACCTCTGGTGATCACTGGGTGTTCCTCAAGCCCCATCACCACCACAACCTCCCCTGTCTCACCATTCTCCCAGTTGAGGTACTTGAGGGGTGAGTTGTCTGACCACTGCCAGCCTCCATTGATGTCCAGGTCATTCAGGCCAATCCAGAGCGTGGAGCTGTACCCAGTCAACAGACCTGGAGCCAACACAGCCAGCGGGGCAGAATCAGTCCCCCAGCCCAGCTCAGTCCCCAGTTTGTCACCCCCCAAACCTGGGGCAAGCAGAGCAAACTGGCAGTGGCAATGCCCACATTGCCATCAGCTCTGCTCCAGATGAGGAGTACACAGATAGGCTGCCAGAATCTCACCATTGATGTAGGTCTGCTCATGGATCTCTGTGATGCTCAGCAGGTTGGCCCCTTGCTGCTCACAGCTATTCCAGGCTTCCTGCCATGACAGGGTCGACTGGAAGTTGAACTGGTAGCAGCTGTTTGTGAGGTGGTCCTTGTCCCAAAAGGTCTCACAGTCATTGCCTGTGGGGATGAGCAGGGTGAGCACCCAACACAGACACAAGAAAACCCCCAATAACCCAATAAACCCCAACAACATGCTGCTCTGGCACTGCAGACTGCTCGCAGAGGGAGATGAGAAGCCTGGAAGTCCCTAAGAGGGGACTTGGGGTTTTTGCTCTTTTCCATGGGATGTGTCCCTCTACTTACTCTTTATGGGGCAGAAGCCCCACCGCTCATCCTTGCCATAGTCCTGGGTGGTGGCACACCAGAGGTGCCCATCCTCCCGTCCTGTGCTGGTGCACTCGTGAAACCACTGGTTGTCGTACTTGAAGGGGATGGTGCAGGGCTTCCCATGGGAGTTGCCCTGGATGGTGTAAATTTCTGAGGGAAAAGAGGAGGCCTTGCTTGAGGATGTGTCTATGGGGGCTGGAGAGAGTTTGGGGTGAGGGCTGCAGGTTGGCCCAGTGTGGGGGGCTACGCGGTGCCCGGAAGCTTCCCACTCCCCATCGCCCTGATCCTGCCTGGTTCTGCAGCCCCAACAAGCTGGGACTGCACTTCCCAGGCAGGACCTAGTTGCTGCAGCACCACAGCCTCAGCTCACATTTTGGGGTTGGTTTGAGTTACAGGAAAATCCTAATGCCCAAGGAGGCGTTACCAGAGTAGGACATGGAGCACAGATCTTCCTCGGTGCCATACGTTCTCCACTGTGAACCATGCACCTGGTCCCCCCTGTCCAGGGAGGAATTGCCCAGACGGGCACCTAGATGCTGCGAGAGCTGCTCCCCGAGCCCACGGCAGCTCCAGCGCATGTTGACTGACTCGCGGTCGCACTCATAGGTGGCCAAGAGGTGCAGCCCTGCTGTGGCATTGGTCCCATGCCATGATACTCCCAGGCACTGCATGGCCCCCACATTGAAAAGGCGATTTCGGGAGACCCATTTCCACTGCTGGGCTGGGGAACTGGCGTTGCAGCCCTTGGCCAGTCGCACCAGCGAGTCCTTGGTCTCCAGGCAGCCCTGCGTGCCCGTGTTGTAGATGAGAAAGACTTTGGAGTCTGGGGAGAGAACAAATGGAAAGGGTGAAAGCATCGTTGGGTGAGATTCAGTATGTGCCATGCATGGCCCTGACTCTTGACAGGATATTCTGGCTCTGTGCAAAGCAAGTTTTGGCATGCATCCCTGGGCACAGCACGTGGGATGCTGGGGACCACCACTTCCCTTCAGCACTGACTCAGGGTTTGCCCCAGTGCCTATTCCCGCTGGTAGGCTCTGGGCAGAGTGACACAGGTGGGTGTCTGTATCCACTGTGGCATCACCAAGGCTGGCTCCTGGGCATCGGACCCAGCACAAAGTGCTCACCCACTCTAACTGCATCGTTAGAGCTGTTCAAACTGACCTCCCATGGGCAGCAGTTGGCTGCAGCATTCCCAGGCATTGCCATGATGCCAGTGATGAGAAGCCAATGGCTTTGGCACCAGCCATCTTCTCCAGGCAGAGAAAAACAGAGCAGGGAAATAGCGCATCCATCACTGCTATGTGTGTCTGGGGACCTGCTAAAAACTATGGAGCAAACAGGAACTGCTGGGGAAGGTCTCCCATCCTGTGAAGGAAAATGCCTCCACAGCCCGTCCCAGCAAATACAAAATGTCATGTCAGGACCCTTTGGAATCCCAGCCCACGCATTGGGAGGCGGAAGCCAAGTGAGGGGAATTGCTGCCAGCAAACAGAGGTGCAGCCGATGAGGGAAGACAGGCCAAGATCAACCCTAACTCCACACACATCCCACAGTCCTGCCTGCTGCCACGGGCCAACCATGATTCCCCAAAAAAATTCCCTGACCCCCACCATGTGACTTTATCCCAAAACCTGCATAAAACAGTAAATCCCAGACATTATGCTGGGACATGCTGCTCCAGCTGATGTATCAAGTTTAAAAGACACTTTATTTCTTCAAATGAATGTTTCTAAGCTAAAAAGCCACCTCAGGGCTTGTCACTGTCTCTTCTTATCTCAACACCCCAGCAAAAATCTTCCTAAAGCACCACATCAACACCACCACTTTTGTTGTTCTTTGTTATAAAACATCAACTTTTTTTCCACCACAAACATTCACCAGAAGTCCAAGTGAACTCACGGGCCCCACTATATTTAGCTTTGGTTTGCTTTGGTTTTTTGCCACTGTATGAATTTTTTGGGCTGAAAAGGTTTTCATTTCCTATATCCCCACAACCTCACCCTGCCCCAGCTCGGTTGTTACAGACAGCTCCTGCACATTCAAGCAACAAACACGTTGGTTCACAGAACTTTTCCGCCCTGTGTATGAAAGGAAAAAAGAAGCGGAGGAAGACAGACATTTCCATTTCTTCTGGGAGTTCCAGCATCGACCCAGCTCTGTGTCCAAAATTATGTCAGAGGCCCCTTCCCCAGCCCAGATGACATTTTTTTGATTATGTCAAATGAACAAAAGTGAAGCTTGTTTGCAGGGCTTTATTTAATTTTAAATATTTATTTAGTATTTAATTAATTTAATAAAATTAAATTTTATTTAATGAATTTATTTATTTCATGTTAATAAAACATTTCATTTCACTGAAAATATTTCTAAAATCATGGCAAGTGAGAAAATAAGCAAAAATCTAGACAGGGCTGATTCTGGCTGGCTGAAGCTCAGGCTCCTCAAGCTGGTGCTGGTGTTTCTCCAGCTGGAACTGGCCTGATCCCGACCTGGACAGTGGGAGACCAACTCATCTCCCACCAAACACCTTCTCCCCATGCCAGCACCACCCAGGCTACACCCAGCCCATTCCTTTCCCCTTCCCACCTACAGTGAGTGCAGTGAAGCCCCTCCAGCACCAGGGCTATGGGGGTCTATAAGCAGGTTTGGGTGATGTAGCATCAGTGCTGTGACCCACTGGAGAAGGATGAGGCCTCCCTGGGGCCTGATACCACTGTGGCTCCTCTGCAAGGAGCCAAACACAGTGCTTTGCTCCTTAGAACAGAAAAGCTGCTCTACTATCAGCATCACCACAGAGAGCATCAGCAACAGGACACCTGTGAGCCCTGTCTTGCAAGAAAAAATTAATATCAGGTTGGAAAAGCACTGAGCAGCTCAGGAATCGGTGTCAAGGTGCTCAGTGCCACACTGGGGCTTGGCAGCACCATGCAAGGGCCACACTCACCAGTGGTCTTGCAGTGGCACTGCATTCAAGGAAGCCATCCAGACTGGAGGGGGCAGGCCTGGGGCCAGAGAAGCACAAAATACCATTTTACTCTAAAAAGAGAAGAGCTGGAAGTAGGAAATTATAGGCTACGGGATGTGGGCAGCCCTTGCATTCTGCAAGCAGCTCGGCCCATTGGCTCAAAGAAGGCAGGAGAGGCCACGCAGTGTGTCCCCAGTGTCAGCTGGGCCATGGAGGAATGGGAAAGCTCCAGCACCAGCTCAGCCCTGGCATCCCCCTCAGCTCTTCCAGCAAAACTGCTCGCTATGCACTGCTGGGGAGGAGCTGGGGGGGATGACCCGCATTGGCTCAACACCAGGCAGCAAAGCTGTGTTTCATCAAAAATACACCTTTCTTTCCCTAATTTCTATGGAATTTGGAATTGACTGGGTCCATCGTGTCCATGACATTGGCAGTGGTGCTTGGATAAGCTCCTGGGCACTGAAAGGAGCATTCAGCATTCCTGAGCCCAGGATACATGTTTAGTTGGGTGGGAGGAGGCAAGTTTGGATCAATGAATCCCTTTCCCCAAGCTGGTATTCTGCAGAGCAAACCCAATCCTTGCAGGAGGTGGCTCCAGAGGAGCATCCCAAGGAGACTGGGAATGTCCCCATGCCTTCCAGGACCTGCTGTCCTGCTCTACCATCAGTAGCCATGGCACAGCTATGGCTGACTCCTTTCAGAGATGTTCCTCAGGTTTTGGTACCCATCTGTGGACCTGAAATCACACAGGCAGAACTTTCCAAACGCCCCCCAGTTATGCAAACCAAATCACATCAACACCTACAGATCCTTCCCAAAGAGGGGCTTCCTCTGGCACAGGACAAAGAGCACTGGAAAACACAATCCTGCTGGATGATCTGCCTGAAATCACCAAAATTAAACCAGGGCTGGTATTGGGACACTCCATCCCTCCCTCCTGCATCCTCCCTCTTTTGAGCAGGGCCAGCTTGGAGCAGCTCTAACCCATCACATTCTGGTCCTCCTCCTCTGTGGAGGACTTGTGAAAGCAAAGCAAAATCCCACACACTTCCATCAAGGATGGTGTCTTGCTCCAGCCATGCAGCCACTGGGATGCTGCCTTCAGCCTACTGGAGGGATCACAGAAAGCAGCTGGTGCTACAAGGCAGTGTGATGGTGGGGACAGGGGGAACTGGGACTGAAAGCAGGACTCTGGCTCTGCCAGCAGAAACACTCTCCTCACCCACGTGGGAAATACTGGGTGCTCATGCCTGAGCACCACAGGAGACACTGGCCTTGGCACCGGTGGCTGAACACTGCAGGGATGGAGAAGCTGCCATTTTTTGAGGCAGCTCTCAAGGGAGCTTTTACACCCTGTGCTGGCTCCAAGTTTTCTCACTCAAAAAAAGCAAGTTCTTGGCCAGCAGGAAGCCTGAACTGAAGGAACTCAGCTCAACCCTTTCCACAACAGCTTTACCATCCTCAAGCAAATATGGAAAACTGCACAAACTTTCAGCTGTTTTGGGGACTGTGGGCAGCACTGGATGAGAGAGGCCACAAGGACAGTGGACAGAGAAAGCCCTGCAGCACAGCATGGATGGGCATCCTTGGCATCACCCAGCCCCAAGCACATTCCAGCTCAGCCACCCACAACACCCAGAGCATCCCTGCTCCATTGCATTTGTCACCCTCCTATCACCAGCAGGGAGCAAATTCAAAAAAGGACCCCAGCCCCAGTTATCCTGGACTGGAGCAGCTCCAGGGCTCTGGCTTCAGTTACAACTGAAAGCAAATGCTGTCCCCAACATGTCAGTGCTGCGAGGCTCTGATACCACATCCCTGCCAGCCCCTGCCACCTCTCTGGCTCCTCTGTGAGGGTGATCATGGCACCGTGTGATGGCAGAGCCCCTTGCAAACCTCTGGAACTCAGCCCTGCCCTGCAGCTGCCCTGGGAAAGGTGCTCCCTGCCCTTGTTCTCACTCAAGGTTCCCCTTTATGTGGGATGTCCCAAAAAATACAGCTCCAAGTTGCTTGTGCAGGAGTCTGAACACCTCCGGAGCCACAGGGACAGATCCCTCTCGGAGATTCCTGTGCTGCAGACACACACTGGATATGATTTGCTCCAAACCAGCCGGTAAAGGCAGCAAAGCCTTGAAGCCCACAAGGTGCCCTAGCCATGCCAGCAAACAGGGCTCCACTGGCACTCTGAGACTCATGAGCTCCCTCAGGGGCTGCAGCCCTCTGTGCTTACTAACACCTTCATTTGGATTTGTGAGCCCAGGAAAAGGTTTTACCTGTAACGTCCTGCAGCAAGAAACCCACCCTTCACTTGCAAGGTGAAGAAAGGAATCCCCCTTTCAGCCTGAACCTCCTCATGTAATGTTTCTCACCTGCCAGCAAATAGGGCATAGCAGCCCCAAGCCACCTACTCCAAACCACCATCTTTTCAGCCCATTTTTGCAACCCAAGGGTGAACAGTGGCTCTGAAACCCACACGGCCCTGATGAGTGGAAAACTGTGGGATCTGGGAACTCATTCACAATAAACACGGTGGGGATGCACCAAGTATGGGGGAAAGATCAGCAGCAGAGAAGAAAAATTCCCCTGGCATTAAAAAAATAACATAGAAAAATATGACCAAAAAATGCAGTCAGGCTGGAAGAGCTGGGGATGTTCAGCCTGGAGAAGTTTCCGGGGAGACCTTAGAGCTCCTTCCAGTGCCTAAAGGGGCTCCAGGAGAGCTGGACAGGGACTTTGGACAAGGGCCTGGAGTGACAGGACAGTGGCTTTAAGCTGGAGGAGGGCAGGGTTAGATGGGAAGAAATTCTTCCCTGTGAGGGTGGAGTGGCCCTGGCACAGGTTGCCCAGAGAATCTGTGACTGTCCCACCCCTGGGAATGTCCAAGACTGGTTGGATGGGGCTTGAAGCAGTCCATACTAGTGGAAGGTGCCCCTGGGTCTTTAAGGACCCTTTCAACCCAAGCCGTTTTGGGACTCCATAAAGAAACAAAAATCATTGCTCATGGAACACCGGAGAGTTTCACCTGACAGAGCATCAGCTGGGCCCAGCTTGCACAGCCCTGAGGAAGAGAAGGAACTGCTGGAATGGGGAGACACCAGCCCAGCAATTCACCTTCCAGTGACATTTGGGAGGGCAGGACCCCAGGACTGCCCCTGACCATACCCAGACAGTTCTGCTGAGGGATACACCAGGGTCACAGAAAAGTCCCAAGTCCATCTTGAATTTCATATTACTGGACAAATTATTCCTCTGGAGGAAAATCCTCTTGCTGGAGAGAAGTTGCCAGCAAAGTCCAGCTCCAGCAGTCAGCCCAGGCATGGCTGATGCTTACAGTCTTGGTGTGGAGAAGAGCAAAAAGCATAGCCACTGCCATGAAGAGCGCCAATTTTTGGCCACAGGAAAGAAGCCTGTGCATCCTTCTATGATCTGGGAATGGGAAACAGTGATAAAAGCATCAGCTGTGCCCATGGGAGCTCCCAACAGCAGAGCTTGAGCATCCCTGCTGCCAGTGATAACGGGACACGAGAGCATTCCCAGTCTGCAGGAGGGACAACATGGCTCTACCTCACCCCCAGCTGCCTCTGACATCAGTAACTCCATGCAACTCCTTAGAGAGGAACTTCAGACCAAAAAAAAAAAAAAAAAACCCAAAAAACAAAAAAAAAAAAACCAAAAAACCAAAAAAAAAAAAACGGGAAGGAAATGCCGTTCTGGCAGGCCCAGGACACGTCTGGCTCAAGAAAGTCACCAGTCCTGTCTGCTCCTGAGTTGAGAGGAGACACAACCCCCACCCCTGACACTCCTAAATTAGAGGTTTACAGCAAATGAGCAATGATGCCCAACATCTCACAGCATCACTCAGCACAGCACAACCCTGAGGCTAGGCTGCGGCCAGACTTGCCAGAAGCAGCTCTCGGTGCTCCAAGCCAAGCTCCAAGCCAAGAATAAAAGAGGGTGGTTGTTGTTCTGTTTTAATAACAGACCTCAGGGAGTTAAGGATCTCTTGCTACAAAGAAGAAAGTGAAGCTTCTGATAGTCTGGCTATGGAGGGTATGGAGAGGCTGGATGTGCACTTGGAGCTGAGAAACTCCTCTTGGTTGGCCCAGCAGACAGAGAGAAACTGTTGTTTATATGGTAGGAGCTGTATGTGATGAGCTCCTTACTTGGCTACCTACCACCCTGCTCACTCCTGCTGTCTCATAAAGGCCCCATACTTCATTTCAGCCTCTCTGCACACATTAAGAAGCCCATTCTCCCAACATCCTGCCTGGGTCACAGATGAATGAATGCATTCCAGAAGGGATGCCTGTCCCTTGGCAGCCCAAGGGACTCACCACAGCAGTGGCCACAAGGGAGACAAGAGCCCCAGAATCTGCCCTCCAGTACCCAGCAAAGGACAGAAGGATGGAAATTTTCTCCAATTTCTCCCTAGACCTGGCCCAGGCTCCAGCCCTGCAGCAGCTGCATTCACCCAGAGGTTCTGACTCCCAAGGAATGCAGGGACATGAAGGCAGCACTATCCTTCGAATGGGCTCCAGCCAGGATGGAGGAGTGCAATGGATTCCACCAAGAACATAGTGGGAGAGGCAAAGGCTCTCTCCCAGGATACAGTGGTCACTCACTCCTGAGCACTGCTCTAGCCCCAGATCCTCTGGCTGTCCCCATTCCCTCAACCGCCAGCACCCCAGAGCCCCAGGACAGCAAAATGGTGAGTGGTGTGATGTGACATGCAGGACAGCCCTGACATGTCCTCATAGACAGGGTGCTTCCAGCACAGTTGGCAGAGGACTTATCAAATGTTTCAAAACTACTAAAGAAACTCCCCCCAAAATGATGAAAGATCCATAGATTTCTTCTCTATTGTTTTTCCAGTACCACTCCTAATGTTACTTCCCTGAGCAGTGGTATCACTGTCTCTGGACAGGGGCACCCCTATTCACCAAACCTAAGAACATTCACACTACCAGGGGCAGTATCTGGTGTCCCACATACATATATATTTTTTAATTAAAATTATGTTTACCATGAAACTTCCCACCAGCTGCCCCTTATCTGCCTCATGCCCAGCACTTCCAGACCTGGCATTACTGGGGTAATGGGGCCTTTACTACAGAGCCCCAAGCTGCCATGTTGGGATTCAGACAGAGGAATGGGAAAAGCTCAATCTGTCCATTCCACCTATGCACCATCCTGCAAACAAGGCTGTTTTACATGGAAAATCCCATATGCGTCCGTATTGCGACATCACCAAGTGCAGCGGAGAAGTGGAGGAAGACAGACATCCCCATTTCTTCTGGGAGTTCCAGCATCGACCCAGCTTTGTGTCCAAAATTATGTTAGAGGCCCCTTCCCCAGCAGTATAATTTCCCCATGGAAATTATACTGGAAAATACTCTGTGCCCCCTGAAACCACCAAACCTTTGCTCCCAGACTAAAGAGTGCTCCCAGGAATTTGCAAATCAATCCACTAATCATCTTCTAATCCTTAAGAAATTACAGATGGGCTCTTTAACAACAAGAGCATCTGTGTGGGTCTCTTTTGGGCTGCAAGCAATCTTAGGAATGAGAAAAATGTTGATGCTCTTCGAGCTGTGCACAGTTCAGATTAATTAAAATCCTGCTCCTCACTGCACGTGAAGAAGCAAATTTTACAAATTGCTTAAACAACCGATCAGGAAATGCTGGCTTAGGCTGGGTTGGAGTGGGTGGGAGGGCAGCTACCACTCCCCCTCCCACTCAAGATCCAGCCACATTCATGGAGCTGAGCAGAGCATGATGATCAAGTGTGCAACACTGGGACCTCTGGCAGAGCTGGACCAAAGCCTTCCCTTCCCTGCTCCAAGCACCCACCAAGTCAATGGGACCAGAGCCTCTTGTGATGGATTATCATCTGGAAAAAATTATTTACTACAGAGGGATGATAACACCCTCAGCACACATTTGTTTTGATTTTGGGGCAAAATGTTTCCTTGGAAAACACTTACGGAAGTAATACTTAAAGAGAGTGCCTCTGCCTGCAGGGAAAGGTGCAAAATCCAGCCAGAGAGAAAACGAAACCAGAGAGAAAAATCTGCAACGTGGCTTTAACCATCACCAAGACCTCAATGCCTGAAAATGCCTTTGCACACACTGTCAAGGAGCACCTCCCCATGGGAAACCACCTGGGGTCCCCATACCAGCTGGGTGGCTTTAGGGGAAGAGGACAGTTTTGCAGTTGAACAGTTTTGCACAGAAGGTTAAATTAAATCTCTTTTCACTCTTGTCATCCCCATCCCCAAGCCTGCTGCCACGTCCCAGTGCTGCTGTGGCTGCAAATGGTGGGGAGGTGAGCTCTCCTCTGTCCCTTGTGCCCTGCCAGGTTCCAGCTCTGACCCCTTTTCCTGCTCCCAAACAGTCTGAAGAAGATCGAGATATAATTTCTTGGGACTGCATTTGCCATGCAACAAGCTATTTCCATTATGAAAGGGGAAAATGGGGGGGAAATTCATGTAAAGGCTGCTCTATTTGCTCTACAGGCTGTAAATTCTTTCCAGGTCCCTTTTGCATTCTCTCTTACCCCACAGCTGACATGGCAGGACCTACACTGAGCACTGGATAGGTGGGAAGTCGATCCAGCACCAAGTCCTGGCACTGAGATAAGGAACTTGTCCTCCCTGCAGCCATGGCAGGATGGCAGCTGCTGCCTCAGTTTCCCTGAGAAGGTATGCGGGTGCCCACACAACACTGCACAGATGGGTGAACTGAAGGAGATATTCCAGCAAGGAGCCCCAAACCTCCAGCCAAGAGCTCTGCTCCACCTTTCTGGCTATCCTGGAGGTGAGGGTTTGGCACAAACCTCTCAAAGAAGCAAGAGCTCCCCAGGGGAATCAATGCTTGTCTGCTGGGCTAGCCCCCACTGAAAGTGTCCTTGTGAACAAGGAACTCTGGGGACTATTCCATCCTGATCCCAAACTCCCAGTAAGGATCCTCTCTGAGCTGCAATCCAGGCTGGTGCTGGGGGATCCTGGATGTGGCACCTCCATTGGTGCCATCCTCTGCCCCCTTCATCCATCAGGTCTGAAAGAGGACTGATCCAGGGCAGGAGCAGCTGAAAGTGGTGATGGGGAGGAGAAAGAGCTGAGGGTGCTCAGCACCAGCAAGGCATGAGTGACATGGCCCTGCGGGCTGGCGGCCGCTGAAAGCCGCCTTGTTCCTCGCCCAGGCCCAGCATGGGGTCGGCTGCCACCGCTCCCGCCCCACGGCCGGGATAGAGGTGCCTCTGTCCTCAGAATTGCCAGACTTGGATCCCACTGACATTTTTTGGGATGAAACAGCCAGAATCAGCCCGTAAAGGCAGCAGAACCTTGCTGAAATGAAATAACTCCCTAAAAGCCCACAGAAGGAGGAATTCACGGCCCTCAAGTAAATTATGGGGAGGTCTAACAGGAATTCAGCTGTGAGAAGTCCAGCTGAGATGTCTACAAACAGCAGCAAACCCTGACCACTCTTCCAAGTGCCCCAGGGTACAGGGGTCTCCTTTCCCATTGCTTCCTACTTTCTCCATCTCCCAGCCAAGCAGTTTCTCCTCTGATGCCAGAACCGACCCCTTGCTTGGCATGGGATTGCTGCCCACTGTCATCAAGTCCATGTTTGCCCCTTGAGTGAGGCATCTCAGCCCCAGGCACTGTGAAACTGAGGGGAGAGGGGAAAGCCCTGGAGGGGCAAGGGGAGATGGGAGAGGGGATCAGTGTGTTCCTATGCTGCTGCTTCCAAATCTGCTTTGGATTTGCTAAATGTGCTCTGACAAAATAGGCCAAGGGATTACAGTTATTTTCGGGCAAAAGTAGCCAATTATGCTCTTTTCAAATCTTAACATTTTCTGAATAGAGCCAAAATAATTCAAGGAAGTCCCAAAAGCAGTTCTTTAGTTCTAGGCTAGACTGTCTTGGGATGAAAAGGGTCTCCAACGGCAATTTCAGGGGCCATGAAGAGGAGCCTCCAGTGTCTGGCTCATGTGCCTTCATAAGGTTAAAAAAAGGTAAAATACAACCCGTTGAATTTACTGTGAAGACTTACTAGAAGAAAAAAAAAGTTTGCAAATACACACTTGGACCCCGATCCGATCAAAAAAAAGATTTTCTGAAAATCTTTTTCATAAGATTAACACGTCGGGAAAGGGGAGTGGGTCAGGATGGGAGAGGGCGGCAAGCTCCAACAAACGCCTTCGGCCCCTTCCCGACCTCCCGCTCCGCGAACTGCCCTCCCCGGAGACACAAAGGGCCGGCGAGGGGCTGCGGAGCGCAGCGGGCCGGCGGCCGCCCTAGGCCCAGGAGCCCCCCTGGCCCCCCTCGCGGCCGCGGAAGCGTTTCCGCCGGCCTCGGCCGGCGCTGCGTGGCTGCTCGGCGCGGGGAGTTAAACTCAAGAGTGATAAAAGGGAGTGAAAACGCGGCGGAATGGGAAGAAAACAGGGTGCGACCAAACTGCAGAAAACAAAACGCGGCGGAAGGCACTACGACCGGAGAGGGATGGAGTAAAACAAACCGTAGTAAAAGCAAATAAAACATTCCGCGAGGAAATAAACCACAGCGATGTGATCCGCGTTAGAGCGAGGCGGCCCCCCCCGCCCTGCGCGCCGCCGCCGGGGTCCCGCCACCCTCTCCCCGAGGGAGCCTGGGCGGGGGGGCGTCCCCCAGCCCTGGTCTGGCTCCTCGACGTGGTTTGGCTCCTCGCCCCCCCTTTTCCCCCCGATAAGAAAACTCGGGAAAGTGGAGGGAGGGAGAGCGCGGTCCCACCTGGGTGCGCAGCGCCGAGCACCAGCTGGAGCCCGAGGAGGCAGCAGAGGAGGCAGCAGAGGGGGCCGCGGAGGGGGGGGCACAGCGGGGAGCAGACGGGCCGCGGTCCCGCTGAGCCGCGCCCCATCCCCGGCGCTGCCCGCTCCGCTCCGCTCGGGCCCCTCCTGCCGCTCCTGCCGAGCCGGGAACGCGGACGGGGAGAGGGGTGAGGGGAGGGGGAGAAGGAGGAGAAGGAGGAGGAGGAGGAGGAGGAGGGACGCGAGCAGGAAAGGGAGGGAAGGGGGGGGGGGAAATGTTACAAAATAAAATAAGAAAAAAAAACTGAAGCGTGCTCGCCGGGCTCAGACACTGCGTCAGCAGACCGGGGTCCGGCCCAGCGGCGGCGAGAGAGCGGGGCGCGGCCCCAGCCCGGGGGGGCTCCGCCCGCTGCAGCGCATCGCTGGGGCGGGGGTCCGGGAATGAAGCGGGGCAGTGGCAGAAATGAAGCCCAGCCTGGCCAGGGCATCCGTGCAGACGCTCGGGAATGGCTGACTCCCGCAGCAGAGTACCCACGCAGTCGTCTCCACACCCCGGGTGGCCGCAATGCCTCGGTACGGGGCGGAGGGTGGGGGGGAGATGCCCTCGGTGCCGCCGGTCCCGCGTCGGGCCCCGCTGCGGGTCGTCAGCGTGGGACCCCACCTCGCCGGGGAGAGGAGCCAAGGGCTGCCTTGAACTCCCACCACACATCGTCGCTTGCACCCCTGGGTGCCAGGCAGAGTTATCTCATTCCAAGCACAGCCAGCCCAGCTGGATCCTCCTCCATCCATTCCTATGGTACAGAGCTAGGCAGCTCCCAGTTCAGCTGTGGACGCTGAAGTTGGGCACGGCTCACTACACCTCCCACCACAAGCCCAATCCCTCCAGCTATGAGTGCTGGTGCAGCTCTCCAACTTCTGGTGTTTTGCTTCGGGCATGAGACAAAGAACATCCACAATATCCAATGTAGGCTCCACATCCAGAGCTGAACATAAAAGGCTTTTAAAAACTTTTAAAGAACTTTTAAACTTTTATTTTCACACCTCCACTCCAGCAAGGCTGCCCATGGCCACAAAAGCCACTCAAAGAAGGCAGTATACATGGAAAACACTGGAAGCAGGCATACTCCTGGCTTTTTACATCCATTTGGCGCATTTGGGTGATGCTCTTGGTGCCCATTCTTGTGGGAGCATCCGTAAGGGTGTAGAAGCCTCACCTCCTCAAACTCTCCTGGGATTTGAGCAGTGCAGGGAGAGTCAGTCAGTCCTTGAAACACAGACTCTGCCATACAGGTTGAGGGGAGATGACGCTTTTGAGGAGACCAAGCTGATGGCAGAGCTCCCTTGAGGAGGAAGCAGGATCTGGCCCCAAGATGGCACAGATGACACAACCCCTGAGGGGGTGAGGAATGGGTGTGAGCCAGCCATAGTTTGGCTATTCTTCAGAAAATAAAGGAATCTGTTGTTTCCCAGTGAGGCAGGAAGGACCTCCAAGCTGGTGCCAGGATGGGCTTTGGGGATGCAAACCCTCTGAGGGAGCTAATTAAGCACATCAGCATCTGGACTGTTGGTTTTTCTAAAGCAGGGATTATTTTTTAATTGCAACAGCACTGAGAGAGAGGCCTTGCTGGCCTCCATGGCTGCCACAGGAAACAAGCATGCCAGCCCGGAGGAGAAGAAGGAATCAGCCAGATCCTCTCTCCTGTCCCAAAAAATTGGAGATCACTCCAGGGGGATGCCACCCACTGAGACACCAGTGGCTGGACATGATGGGGCTGTGAAATCTCCATGAGTGGGACCCTCCACACATCCTGGACAAACCTGACATCCCTTTTGAGGAAGTTGAACTCATCCAAAAGAAGGAACATAGCAGAGTCAAAAGGTTTTGGATCCCATGGAACATTGCTGCTTCCTGGCCTGGTTCATCCTGTGTCTTGGAGGCCCCTATGCTGCATGTGATTAGCAGATAATTAGCACTTCTTAATTAATTTCTTCAACACAGGCCAACAGCTCCTTACCTACTCTCTTCCTAATCCAGTTTAGTACCAGCTGAGTCATACTCAACAGAGTGGATCAGGTGGAAATATGTTTTTCCCTTGGGATGTTTCCAGGCTGTCTGACCCCTCTGGCCCTAATGAGTTGCTGCCTGGCAAGGACAAGGGGACATGGCTGAGTGCAAGGGATGGCCAACTGCACCTCTGGCCACAATCTCAGGAGAGCTCCTTGCCTCGGAAGATTGATTTGGAGCAATGGGCTTATCCCAGGATTACCCAGAACTTGAGATATTCAGTGTCAGTAGCTGGTTCCCACAGTTGAAGCATCTGTATCTTGTCATTTAATTGGAAAAATAAACTCTGGGTTTTGGCCAAAGCAATATCCCATGTAGGGAGTGGTCACAGTGGCAGAACTGCAGTAGGATGGGTGAAACAGCATTGGCTCGAGTGAAAGTCATCCTGCAGAAGGTTTGAAAAACATTTCTGGAGATAGATCCAAGCCACTTGCCCGCCTTTGGCTGGAGGCCTGACCAGGTCAGGAGCACTTGGGAAAAAGCAGGTCAGTCAGGATGGTCAGCAAGTTGCAAAATATGTCACCAATGTGGAGTGGGACCCAACCATAACGGTGGGGGAGAAACCTCAGATTTGGAGCTGGGGTGCTCAGTGGCAGTGAGGCACCCCATGACCAACTAAGTTTGGGGCGGTCATGGGGCAGGATTGGTGTTTGCTTATGTGAGAGGCATTAGAGGAAATTATTTGGGGACCTGTGGACAGCATCTGTAGCCTTCAGAATTTTCTCAAGGAAGGTCTGGCCACCTATGAGGGCTGGCAGGTTCTAAGGGTCTATTTATTGTATGACCAGGGAGGCAGCATGTCCTGCTCTGTTACACTCTTCCAAGGGTGTTCCCCCCAGCCCATGGCTCTCTGTGGGACTGAGGGCTCCAGGAGAGCAAAGCCCTGCGTGTGGGCAGCTGCTGTTGGGGGACTCTGGTTGTCAGGGGCTTTGCTTTTTTGGGGATCAGCAGCACCTGCCAGGTTCTGACAAAAGCTTAGCACTGCCTTGGCCTCATTCTGGCCTCAAAATAGGACTGATTGGGCCAAGATCAACACCCACCTGGCAGGCACTGTGCACTGAGGTCACTGCTTGGGGAAGAGGCCGTCTTGGCGTCTGCTGGCTCCTTCTCCCTTATGCTGGGAGCAGCAGCAGCAGGGAATGGCCACGTCGCTCTCTCTGTTGGAGACAGGCAGGAACAGCCAGTCCAGCTCCCTCTCCAAACTCCAGGCTTTGCACAGCAGGCAGTGAGGGTGATTGGTATTGTCTTGCTGGGATGTGAGGTTCGGTGGGGAATCCCATGGGGGTACTGCAAGGGACTCATCCCCAAGCTTTGCATTTGCACCCTTCCCTTTGGGGAGAAGCCTGGGGACACCATGGAGGGGCTCAGCTCCTGCACAGACCCGGGCACGTTGGTTGTCATCGGGGCCCCATAGTGATGCTCCTGAGGGTTTGGTTTTTTCATTATGGTTCAACATTGCAACAGCAGTTCTCGGCGCTGGTGGCTGAGGCTCCACTCCCAAGCAAGGAGTGTTGTAGGGCACCCCCTGTTTGCGTCCCGTGCTCCTCTCAATGTTTGGGATCAGCCCCCTCCACACTCAGCTGTGAGTAGAGGGATCCTGGCCAAAATGAAAGGCCCTTTCCCTGTCTCCGGCCCAACCGTCCCTTTGGCTCTTGCAAGGAGCAGATGGAGTTTTGCCAGGTTCCCTTAACGTGCTTGGTCAGCCTCATTCCCCCTGACCTCCTTCCCAAATTTGCTGTCTCCCAGCACTGCAAAAGGGGTCCCTTTGTGGGTGCCCCACACAGCAGCTCTCAGAGCTCTTTGCTGTTCTGTCTTCTGCAGCCCTGAAAAGTCAGACAAGTTCAAGCTGCAAATAATTTATTAAAACCAGATGTGCTCACTTGGAGCTGCCATGAGGAATTTCAGGGCGCTCCAGCCTTGTGAAGACCAGCGTTGAGATCCTGGCCTTCCGCTGCGGGGGCGAGACAAGGCTGGGGGCTGCCCAAAGAGAAGTGCTGCCTTCTGAGCCTGTTGCCTCTCCTTCCTGCCTGGCCTCCCCTGGAGGGCTCCTGGAAAGGGGCAGAGAGAGAATTCCAGCCATTTACAAGAAATTTTCCTTTTAGAAAAACACTTGCTCTGCATGACTCAAGAGCAAATTGGCAGAACTGGCCTGCAGAGTGGGGAGGGAAAGCAGCTGGAGAGTAGTGGAGGACAGTACATCCTGAACAGCATCTTCCTCCTGCCAGAAGTGGGTATAGGACCACAGAGCAGAGATCTTAACCCTGTTCCCTGGCCCTTTGCAGCAAGAGCAGCATGGTCGAGTGCTTCATTTCCACCTCTGCCACTACCTTACCTCATAGCCACGGGCATGTTCTCTTCCCACTTCCATCCCGCACCAGTTCCTTTAGCCTAGAGGGGTTTTGGCATCAATCCCAGCCAGTCTCCTGGGTTTGGGTGTGAGTGCGTGGATTTTCAGGATTAGTGGGAGCTGGGATCAGCCAATGCTGAACAAAGCAGGTTTGGAGTCCTGATCCTGATGTGGACCTGAGCCAAGAGCAAGGCGGTTGCCAGCAGGGCAGCGCGTGCTCGTGGTTCTTATGCAGCGGGAGCTTTCAGTCGGGAGAGGGCAGGGCTGAGCAGAGCTCTGGATTTTTTTCTTCCCCTGAATGCAAGGCAGAGCCAATCACCTTGTAACTTTGCTGCTGGTCTTCCCCAGGGCAGCACAGGGGGGAATGGGAGATCTGGCCTGAACATGAGGCTAAATCTCCCTGTCTTCATATTGCTGCTGCTCACAGCATCTCTGCATTTTTATCTTAATTCCTGTGTTTTTATCTCCATCCCAGTATTTTAACTCCATTTGGACCACGGCACTGCTCTGCACCATCCCTGCAGCCCAAGCAGGGAGGATGGGAAAGCAGCTCCTGGCCAGGGTGGCCTGGGGGATGGTGGCCTCATCCTACACTAGCGGGGCAGATGGTGGATAACCTCTATTTTCAGGCTTTCCTGAATCAGCTCAAAGCACTTCAGCCACCCCTACACTGAATGTGTTTGGAAATGAGTAGCAACAGAGTGAGTGAAACACAAGCTGCAGCTGAAGGTGGAGGGAGAAAAAGACTACAGTAACCCATCCCAGGAGGAGATCCAGGCTGGGAGCACAGAGGAGCAGGGAACAGCACACAGAGCTGGTGGTAGCATGCAGCTCCTCACCATCAGCACATGCCAGCAGCTTCTTCTGGCCTTCACACCCCCATGCAGCTAAAGCATGGAATGGGGTTGTGTCTCAGGCCTGCTCCCAGAACAGACAATAGTGTCCTTGTGGCCAAGAGCCTGCTCCTGGGTGTGAATGTAGTGAGGGGAGGCCGAGCTGCTCTGCATTTGTTTGGCCTTTTGCCCCCACCCAGGGTGATGGCCAGGGGGCACCCAGCTGCCCCTGAGGGCAGCACTGGGGCCAGGGAGAAGCAGAGACCACAGGGAGAGCCCTGTGCAGCTGTGGAAAATCAGTCTTGGGGCAAAGATGCATCAGCATGTGGTAGCAAAGCTTAGGTCCAGGCTCACTGGGTGTCAGGGTTGTGCCTAATTATGTTCCCACACACTCCAGTCTCCTGTTCTCCTCCAAGCTGTGAGTAGGAAGGTTTAGTTTAAGGCTGCTTGAGCCAAGCTTGCGTAGCACCCATAAAACAGCATCCTCCAGCAGCAGATCCCAGGCAGACAGCGGCAGCGGTTACAAAGCTCACGCTGTGGGTTTGCCAGGTCACAAAATAAACTGGGACTGGCCCATTTCGTAGAGGGAAGCTCATTTATAGCATGACTCCCAAATGCGAATGTAGGAGGCAAAGCATCCAGTGAGGCAGCCCCTTGGTGAATCTTGATCCTGAGGGTGTCAAGGTGTGTCCCTGCACGTGTGGGCACCTGCCTACCCACTGCAGGACAATGATGATGCTGCTGATGCTACTGAAGCACCATTGCTGCCTCTCCTGGCCCAAATTTGTCACATCATCTGAACTGGAACAGGGGGCTGGAAATGATCAATTGCAGCAGCAGGGAGGGAGCCAAGCTCGCTCAGTTTGGTTTCACTTGCACTCACTGAGTTTGACTTCAGGCACAGTGAAGGTCAGGTCAGGTTTGCAGAGTAACCTGGGGCCTGGTGACTGTTCATCTGAGGAAGCAGCCCTGGCTCCTGGGGGATGCCTGGGCATGGTCAGCACATGCCTGTGGAGGAGCAACAGAGTGAGTTGGGCCCCAGCATTCCCCACTCCAGATACAAAAAGACTCAACATCTTCAGCTGCCACCATCCTTTTAAATTTTCTGTTGTGTATTTTTGTAAAGCTGACAAAGCCCAGCCCCAAGAAATTAAAGGAGCTGAGTTTCTTCACTGCTCAGGGTGGTTATTGTGGGTGACAGAGGGGAGACTTGGGTGTTCATGGGCTGGGGAGTGAATGGGGGGCTGTGACCCACAGATTATCAGAAAGAGAAAAGGTGTTTTTTTTGTGTTCTCGACCTTTATGGCTTCTAAAGGGCAGGTGCTATTCTACAGGAAATGAAGGACAAATCCACCTCAGCTTTCTAATTTATGTTCCAGGACAAGATCAATATCAGTAATTAAGTGACTCGGTAATTTTCAGCAATTCCCCCTCTGATGCAGAGATCTCACTGCTCTGAGCTATGGAATACACCCTTCCTCCATCTTTCCCGATCCTGTCTTGTGTCATCTCTGTGCAGCCACTGCAAGAGAGCTCATGCCAATGCCCAGAGCAGAAAAACAGTAAAAGCCAAGAAAATCAGTTTCTTAAAACTTATTTTAATATCCATATCTCATCTGTTGGGTAGAGCCAAAACAGTCTGGCCTGGTTTAAGTTACAAATTCTTCATACACTTTAAGTAAATGAACAGTGTGGCAATAGGGTCTGTTATTGGAAGTGAAACCCATCTTAACAAGGGAAGTGTTGCAGCCAGAATTCTACCAGGGTTCTTCCCTGCTGTCAGCCCCAAAAAGCCGTCACTGTCCCCTGGCCCTGATTGGGTGTCGCACAGCAGGAATAAATGCTTTTGACACAAAACTAATCACACCCACAGAGATGCACACACTGGATGGCCAAGAAACAATGGGACCAGGATAGAAAAAAACCCTTTTAGAATTCTCCCCGATGTGGACAGATACCAAATCAGTTTCGGCAAATGGGATGAAGCACCAACCCTGAATTCTCCTGACAGAGGCTTAATAAACATTTTGAAGCTCCTTGCTGGACAATTAACTTCTAGCTTAGAGCAGCAGGCATGGAAAGGGCTAAGAGAGGATGGCTGAGGATTTAAAGATGCAGTATTTTTGTTCTTTGTATAAAACACTACAGCAGTTTAGACACCACCCTAAATGCAGCTGCAAGGGAGTAAATCCAATTAAAAGCCCAAGAGTCACTACAAAAAGAGTAAGAAAAATCAAAGCAGCAGAGTTCTCCACTTCCCTGGCCTGTTGCTTGACTCCAACAGACTGCTCCATTTCTTAGTTAACAAGTTCCTGATCAGGTTTAAGCACAATATTTGCAGATGATGGCTTACAATAAGGCGGACAAGTGGCAGTTCCGAGTGCATGATGGAGAACAGCACTTGCTAGGAGATGCCAGTGGGGTAACAGAACCACCCAAACAGCCCACAGGCTGCCACAGCTGTGGGTACAATCCTGGAGCTGTCCCACAAAGGATCCCTCAGCCCACAGTGGTCCAGGGACTGGGTTGGGAAGTGCACACAGGGTGGTTTGTTTTTTAACCAGCATCCTGAATTGCAGTAGTGCAGGGCTCGTCTCCCCCCTGGGACAAACCCTGCTCCTCAACACTGCATCTTTAAATATTTCTGGCTAAGAACTCCTGCCACATGTTAGGAGCACTCCAACCTGGCTGCCACATGTTCAATTGCTGCGCTTTTTGTGTTTTCAGTTTTCCTTCTATGTAGGAGGGAAAAGGAAGAAGAGTGGGAGGCTCCCCACTACACAGCAGGCAGATCCAGCTGAAGGTACAAGACCCCTCCACGCAGTTTACAGGAGACAATAATTAGGGTGTTTGCTCCTTTCAAGAACATTATCTCACTCCCTGCCATCTGAAATCGGATGCAGTGATGGCAGCAAGTTTCATGAGTCAGCAAGTTTGAAAACTGTTGAGGGAGATCGGAAGCTTTGCTGCCAAGTCACCCAACAGAGAGGAGCAGACAAGGCTTCAGCTTCAGAACCCTCTAACATGAACAAGCTCAATAGAGAGCTGTGTGGGCACAGATCACACCTGTGACACCTGAGCCGTGCTTCAATCCCCACTTGCTCTCTGCCTGCCAACCAAGATCAGGCTCACAAGTGTGGAAAGCAATATGAGCATGATGGGCTGGGTCTGCAAAAACAGCAGCACTTCAACACATTAAAACAGTGCAACCGTTGGGAGAGCGATGAAGCAGCAGCTGAGACCTTGTGGCAGCCTGAGCTGTGATCCACTCTGATCACAGAGCGACGCAGGCCTGTCCTCCCAGGGCTTCACCACCCTCCTGAGAAGGTGAATCATTCCTAAGAGGCCGTCCCAAAGCAGCAGAAAGCTGCACCAGCTGCAGAATGGACACTGCCACATACCTGCTAATACGGGTTTCACTAAGACCAGAAAACTGTTTTCTTCCAAAAAATTGTTATTTTAAAAAAATTGAAATTAATTAGGGGTAAAACACTAACTCTAGTGCCATGAACAGGCAGGATCAACTTTTTTCCCCTCCAAAGGGCAAAGAGTCATATACCATCCCCAGCTGAACCTTGGTGCTTCGAGCTTTTCAAGGAGATGTTACCTAAACTTTATTAAAAGAAAAAGAACAATGTTTAAATATCAACACTGGACTAGCCCAGTCTTTTTTCCAAAGTCCACATTCTTCATATGAAGCACACACGGCGTCCTGGATTCCCCAAGGCTGCATGTTCAGAAGTTCACAGTACATGGAACCATGTCTTTTTGTTTTTTGTTTTTTTTTTTTCTTGAGTTTCCCCTCCTTGCTCAGAGCAGCCACGTTTTTGTGGTCACTGACTGGATAAACCTCAAGCCATCTCCTATCCACATGGCTCGGCCTAGATGCTGAAGGCTTTCTTGATGAGAGTTGATGTTGTCATGCTCTATGGATGGAAAAAAGCAAGAGAAAAAAGCACCTGGTACAGGTTTCTTGAGACCCTTGTGGATTCCTCTGTTCCAAAGGTGTTTCTGAAAGTCTTTTTGCCGGTTTCTCAAGCAGTTTTTGGCCTATTATTCTGTCTCAGTTTGAAGAGCTGTTATTGGATGATCCAGAGGTTGATGCAATTGCAGCTCCAGCTGGGCTGCTTGTGGATACAGATTTGCGGATGTGAGGCAGCAAGTAGGGGTCACAGGCCAGCTGCTGGACATCTATCCGGTCCTCCTTTCGATAGGCCAGACACCGCCGGATGAACGCCTGCAGCACCCCAAAGCCAAAGCAAGAATTAGTTTCTATGACAGAAACAGGAAGATTTTGATTCTTTGGGAGTGGGGCCAATGTGACAACCCCAGTGCCAAAATTCCTTCCCTATACACAGCCCAGCTCTTGCACTAAATCTCATTTTGGACCAGGAGAAGCATGGGCAGAGGCACCCAGTGTTCACTGCTCAGCCTGACAGCTGCAGTAATCATGGAATCACAGAATGGTTTGGATTGGAAGGACCTTATAGCTCATGTCATTTCAACCTCCCTGCCATGGGCAGGGACACTGTCACTAGACCAGGCTGCTCAGAGCTCCATCCAGCCTGACCTTGAACACCTCCAAGGATGGGACATGCAAAGCCACTGATGACTGTGTGATAGGTGAGCATTAAACACAGAACTCCTGCTGGCTTTATGAAAATCAGGAGGCTGGAACTGCCTGTGCTGCCTGAACCTCAAGCAGATTTACCTTTGCTTCTGGTGTGACTACTGGTTTTGGAGGGAACTGCACCTCAGTAGCTTTCAGGATTGTGTTCTCCTGCAAGATATCCTGTTGTGACTGGTTGTGACCGAAGGGCTACCAAAAGAAAGAAAAAAGTCGTTAAAGGTTGGTGACAGGCATAAAAATCCCATAGCTCTACTGCTTATCATCACCTGACATCAGCGTTTTTCCAGGCAAGCAGCCCACAACTGCTGGGAAGGTGCTGCGGATACCAGAGGACCAGGACACATTGCGTCCCATGCTCAAATGAACAAAAGGGATCAAGCTGGAACATGTCTGGCTTGCCCAGTAGGGATCTCCACCTGCTTCCAGACCTTGTGGGTCTGTTAGACCATTGTCATCCACCTGAGCTAGCAGAGATTCACCCACTCATCTCTGCTGGGCTGGTTCCATGTGTCTGACTGACAGCACTGAGCAGCACGTGTGAAAGCCCCAGTTTTCACAACATTTAGTTACCAGGGACTCCTGAAAACAAGAGCTCATGGACTCCTTTCCCTTCTCCATCCTATCTTTCCTGTTGTCATAAAGCTGACAAATCACCTTTTCCCGATCCACGCTTTTCCCTTCCAAAAAAGTCATCCTAAAAACTCCTAAGTGGGTCTACTTTTTTCCCCTCCATAGCACTTGCAGCCATCAAGACCAACAAAGACTCAGGGCATGGAAAGTGTCACAGACAAGACCAGACCAAAAACCTCAGATGATGAATGACACACCTGTCCTGCCCAAAGCAGCCTCAGTGGGAACATGCCCGGTGGAAAGAGATGTTCTGCAGAATGTCTTTTCTGAAGGAAATGCTAAAGGTAGAGCACAACACAGCCTAGTCTATGCTCCCCACTTCCAATTAGCATGCACTCTGCCCTGGAACTGATGGCAAGGAGACAAGGGAGCACATTCTAAGTCTGTGGAGAAGGAAGCAGAAGCCTGGGTTGCCTCCCAAAAGGTTTGGGAAACACCACTAAGAAAAGAAATTAAACACCTTACCTTTCTGCCATATAGACACTGATAGAAGATGACTCCCACTGACCAGACATCAACTTTATTTGAAATCTTTGGAGGTTCTTTCCCGACCACAAAACATTCTGGTGGTAAATACCTGATTAGAAGGAAGTGTTAAGAAGTTATGAGCAGCAGCTTCAAGTATTTTCTATGATTTCCTTTGGAAGAGAAAATTCTATGATGAGATACTGGCTTGGGACTCAAGGGTCCCATTTCATTCCTGTGCATCTCTGGGCCAAGATCACCAATGCCTACTCCTTCTGGGAACAGTGATCCCAAGGACTCTCCAGACGCTTGTGCTCTGAGCTAGTCAGCACAGTCAGTTTCTTTTCACCAGAGCACGTAAAACAAGCCCATTCTCTTTTACCTTCAGAACTCGTATTTGCTGTTGAAAGGGCTTGGCCAACAATTCCACAATGAAAAGCACACAGCCAAAATACATATTTCTAGAAATACAACCCCATATGCCATGCCCCAGTTAAAGACATTCAGCTTCACTCAGGGTACAGCTAGTTTAATTTTTAGGAACAAAACAAAGCTGTACAACACAGAATGGCCCAACAAATTTTCTGTTGCCCATGGTGACAGTTTGCAGCTTGCGTGACATCTAAGAGTCACACTCGGTGGCACTCACCAAGTGTCTGATCTCAACCAAGGGTGATACAGTGACACTTGGCGCAGAAGATAAAGAATTGCTGAAAACATGTCATTCAAGTGAATAGACAACACCATGAGATTTTTCGAGAGCTAGCTAGGGATCTTCACCTCCTAATTTCAGAAGAATACTCTTTTTATCTCCCTGATAAACCTGAATTTCCAAATAGGTACAGTATTTCCCTTGTTCTTGCTTAAGATGCGAGACGGAGCCACTCTGGATTGTGAAAGAGCAGCCAAGCCCCACTCCAGAGCTCGCTATCTCAGCAGCATAAGCAGCTTTTCACCAGCCTTTTGAATATGAGCTGGTTTTTAAACACTGACCTGTTGAACAGTAAAAAGCTGTCAGCCTCAAAAAGAGCCGTGTGACAACAAAAGCAGTTGCCAGGGTCTCAAACCTCCAGTGTGTAAAGCTAATAGCAGCACACACAGAGAGCTGACACACTTCCAAAGCTGTTTATAAACTGTTCTTGATCATAACTTGCAAGTGCCCCAGGCATTGCTTACCAGTAAGTACCAGCCCCCTGTGATGTCAGCTCCATGCCATCAACTGAGTTGTAGCTGTCATCGTCCATGATTTTGGAAAGTCCAAAATCTGTGATTTTTATCTCTCCACATGCAGTACCATTGACTAGAAGAATGTTACCTAGAGAGAGGAAGGAAACAGCCTTAGGATACACATTTATCAAGAATAAAATTGCATTGAGCCCTGCACAAGGACAAGGGACCTACAGTGAGCTGCACCAGATGTTTTAACTCTCAAAATCCTGAACTTCAGAGACAACTCAGGGACTACCAAGTGCTAGAGCTGATCTACTCATCTTGAATGACCTAGTGACCTCATATTGCTTGGAGCCTCCAGATCCTGAGCCCTGTTAGCCAAATGAACTTCAAGCCCAGGCTTTGACCCCTCTTGAAAATCTTGTTGGAAGGGCAGGTCAAAAAGGAGGATTAAGGAGAGAAGTACACATACACAGTTATGACTCATTCTGCCCATAAGTTTTGACTTGCCCTGTCTTCTCAACATGCCAGAAATTTTCTCCTTCCTGACAGTGACTTTCTAAGCTCAAAAAGGACAATGACTGCTTAGGCAAGAGTCTTTTATAAACCCATCAAGAAGTCAGATCATCACTGTTTTTCTCCAAGCCAACAATAAAGTAGCAAAACTGTGTGTGATGGCAGCAGATGAATCACAGCTCTAGGCAGCTGCAGGCAGAACCCAGACAACTTGGGAACAGCCAGGGAGGAAATGGGGTCACTACAACCAGTGCAACAGCACCATCTCCCGTACACATTCCTCATGCTGATGCAACAAACCACATCATAAACCAGTTACACAATGCTGATGAGGTGCCACCAGTACAGGGAGACAAGCTAGGGATAACTGCCCAAAGAGATGGATGAATTTACTGGATTAGGAAAAAAGCTCTGTAGCCAATATGCATCATCCCAAAATGAAGCATTTCCATTTTCTCCCTTGTGGCTCTGCCCCAGCAGTAAAAGGAAAATATACAACACCATTTGGGGAGGATCTTCTCCACGGCAGATGTAACTGAATTAACTCAAAGGCAAACCTGAGCCGTCTGACTGTGCGTCCTCAGCTTTGGGAGCTGACACACAATATGAAAAAACAAACATTTCAAAATTGGCTTCTGCCATCAAATTCTCAGCCAGATGATTACAGAAAGAATAAGCCAGAAGAATGGGAACATGAAGCACACCAGTAATTGTGGGAGACTTTATGAAGCAATAACAAGCTCTTGAAGTGGAATACAAGCAGGACATTAAGAAAACTAACACAGCCATTTGGTGGTTCAAGGTCTCATTCTTGAAAATGTTACACCTCCTTGTTTTGCATGTTACTCCTCCTTGTTTTATGTTGCAATTCTGGCAGAAAACGCCCTTTACGCATTTTCCAAAGGTTCTATGCATTTTACATTTTTTTTCTTGCTGCAAGTTAGCTTTCCCAGACAGCCCTGTCTTCTTTCTGCTGTTTGAACAAAGGAAACTGCCTCACATTACCTGTAACCCATTACATTTTCTTAGCATCCTTAAGCATGCCAACACAGCATACCTGGTTTAAGGTCATAGTGTATGATGGGAGGTTTGATTTCATTTAAGTATTTTAAAGCATTCACAATCTGCATGATAATGGATCGTGCCTCTTTCTCCGACATTAGCTTGTGCTGTTTCAGGTAGAAGTCCAGATCATTCCCCTCACAGTATTCTAACACTGTACAAAACCTGAAAGAAAAACAGGAGTTGTTGCAATTAAGGCACCTGATATAAACCAGAACACTGTTACTGCTTGTCTGTAACTCACCCATTTGGCCAATATATTAAATTAAGAGTCCTTCAGGCTATAAATCCCTTTCTAAAAGTAAGCTACCAGGAGCACAGGCCTCAATGCTCAACAGTACAAAGGTCTGAGATTCCCCATTAAAGACCCAGAGGCTGAAAGCAGTATCAGATGTGGCATTTGCCCAGGGTCAAGAGCAGGATTTACCAGTAAAGCACCACATCTGACAGAATACACCGCATTAGTTTGTGAGCTGGAGTCTCCAGAAAACCAGTGTATGCTGGAAGTACACCTTGGTTATCTCTGCAGTAAAGTCTAACACTGGTGTGGACACCTTCTGGACTTTCCTGAAAAGTTTTAAATACTTTGTCTTTAGTGAATTGGTCAAACCATGGGAAAGGACAGAGCAACACAACTTACGAGTCAGTATCCAGTGAGAAGTAGTCATATAGTTTAACTATTCGAGGGTGATCCAGTTCTTTGTGAATTCTGTACTCTCTACATGCATGTCTGAAAACAGCAAAGTCTGAGCATTAGTCATACAAGTGACTTAATTCTAATAGTGAATCCAGACACACCACACAGCATCCAGCTCCAATCAAACCCATGCACGTTCCTCAGACGGCTTCAGACAAATCAAGTGAAGGAGGAACTGCACAGAACAGCTCTTGAGAACCACAAAACTCCAGTGCAGCTCCAACCCTAGCAATGCTACATAACTTATCTTGATTAATGGTACTGCTTGCCAAAATAGAATAGCCTCATAAATCCTTAAGAGATTCAAGACAGCTGAATACAAAAATCAGCAAGTTCTAGAATTCCATGATGCTTAGCAGCCTGATTTCCAGGCTTCAAATTCAGATTAATTTGTCCCAGTGACTTGTTGGGGAATTAAGAACACAGCTTTATCTTGGAGAAGGCTTGGCTGTCACTCTGCAGAGTTATCTAACCCATGGCATTAGGGAGCAAGAACTACCAACAGCAAAAAGCTTCCAGTAAAGAATTTCTTCCTAAGAAGAAATTAATTCTTTCAGGCTGAAGCCATTCCTCCTTTGTCCTGTTACTCCAGGCCCTCGTAAATAAGTTTATTTTCATCTTTCTTGCAGGCTCCCTTCAGGTAGTGGAAAGCCACAATTAGGATCACTTATTCTAGAAAACAAAGGGAAGGGGGAGGCTTCCAGAGAGCACGATGCAGGTATGTACCTGAAAGATGGGGAGGAAAAGCTGTTTCCCATGGAACTGCTTGAACATTTCAGAGAGAAGCCACTTCAGCACTTTTCTCACAGAGCACTGATGCTTTAAAATGCAGAGGCACAGGGCTTATACAAAACTTTGTGTGCATATGCACATATTTAAAATATTTCTAATCTGACCAGAACTTTTGCAAGTAGCTACTGGGATAGAAAGTGGCTTTTGAAATGCAGCAAAGATAGGAAAAAAATTGGCAGCCTGTCCACAGGCACTGGATAACCAAATGCAGGAGGAATTGGGAACATTGCTGGCTGCTTTACAAACTCACTTACTTGTGATAGTTTTCTTTCTTCTCATCCCTCCAGTTTTTATTTAACTGGTGTATTTTCACAGCTACATATCTCTGTTCTGTTAAATCAAATGCCTGCAGAGAGAAGAGCTGAAAATCAGTAGGAATCACAGTCTGAAGTTAATACTGCAAAAGCAGACAAGCTCTAACAAACCAATATCCCCACCCAGGCAATCAGCGTTAAAACCAAACGTGGGTTTCCCTCACTTTTCCCAGTGAGGGAAAAGCAAACTCACATTTTGATTTAATATGTTGCACTAATGAATGTGAGCAACTTTGAAAACAACTGAATATTCTGCACTTAGATCTGACCTTCGCCATGGGATCTAACTCACACTGCATTGATTTTGGCATTTTACTACCAGAGTTGCAAAAGGACCAGGAAGACTAAATTACTAAAATATAGACAGTTTTTTTACTGGGAAAGACCCTGCTATTATTCCCCCAAGTCCAAAATTCATTTTCTACACTTGAGTTAATAAAAAAGAACCCTCAAAATACAGAAGATCTTTCAATGCTTTGTTTCACACTGGTAGCTCAGCTCTCCAACTTAAAGCATAATGTTTCAGCATATATAAAAGCTGGAGAATTCAAGAATTTAGCAGAGCTGTGTGATCCTGTGCTTTATCCTTCCCTCCACTTCTTTATTATTTGAACAGTCCTTAAAGAATGGACCTCTGAAAATGCACTCACGGAGCAATGCAGAAATCTTCTACCTTGCCTGAGAGCAGCCATAATAATATAATGATTTCCAGGTCAGGACAAAATGCTGTGGTAAGTAAACAGGCATAATGTGTGTTCATCTCAAAAGTTGTCTACTTAATTCCTAATGCTTAATAGATTGGCCAAGAGGAAGGGCTAAGCACTTCTCTGTTTTAATAACAGTTACAACTCTTAAGAGCAGGCAGGTAGGAAACACTCATGCCCTCTTGCTTTCATCTGTGGAGCCAAAACTTTCTGCTTAGTCAGCAAAGCAGTTCAAAGTACTTAGACACAGCTCACACTTTCCCCCCCCCCCATCTGAGCAGTCTAGTCCCCTTAGTTTAGGTTCCTATTTTTGTGCTGCATCAAAACAATAAAGCACCATGAAGTTTCCAATGTTTGCACTGGCACAATTATTTCCATTCTAGCCAAATTCAACATGAATTCCAAACTTCTGAGTACAAATGGGGTATACTGAGAAGTGGAATAGCTCTAAGTGTAATAGTCAAATAACAAGCACCAAAGTATCCCAGGTCTTGGCTGTTAAGAGTGTTGACACCAGGAATTCTCAGCTCTAAGGAATTCCCAAAACTACACAAACACACACACACACTGCCCCCAGTCTGCTATTTCAGAGGGTAAAATGAAGGCACAAGAAAAAGAGGCACAAGAGCCATATACCCCCAGGAAGTACAGGCTTTGCTCTTATTATTGGAGCTATTTTCACTTATTTACAGAGATGTTCAGACTTGCTGTGCTGTCTCAGTAAGGCTTAGCCACTCCAGGTATTTGTGCATAGCATTTGAAGAAACAAGTGGTTTGCTTCTCTGTCCTAGCAAAAATTGAAGACTTGGTGCAACACTTTTTGACACTCATTTCAAGGAAATTTGATCCCTGAGGACAAGGCGAGCACCTGAAAATCTCAACTCTGATGTCTAATACAAGCCAGATGCACGATGAGCTTTGTACTCCTTTCTTCCCTCCATAACTTGTACAGCATTGAGAAAACAAGTGTAAAAACTCTGCTTCCTGCAGATCCAGATTACACCAGATTACCATTTCCAAGTTACCTTATATACTTCACTGAAGCCACCTCTACCCAGAAGATGTAGCAACAAATATCTATCATTTAGCGTTGGATGGTCTTTAAATCTGGTAAGAAAGACACAGTTTAAGAAGACAGAAACAATTACCTCCTCTGCACAATAAATTACAGCTACTGCACAGCTAAGAAATTATGTTTTCACTTTCAGACAGAGAAATATAATTGTGTTAATGACTGACAAATTTGATGCTATTTGATCACTCTGCACTAATGAAAGGCTATTTAAGGGTACCTTGATGAATGTGGAAGCCTGTCTTACATGAACTTAAAGCTATACCTGTACCACCCCACAATCAAGTGACTATTGAGTTATAAAATCAATTTAAAAAGGATTATGTAAGAGATTATGAAAAGATTGTTTCTTGTTATGAAAAGAACAAATAAAAAATTACTTTAAGTTCTTATCCCTGAATCCTATGTGCTTACTGTGAATTATCTTCATTGTGTATCCTTTTCAATTCCCTGATGTGCAGATTTCTAACCCTCTCTAGTCGTTCCAGTTCTGCCTGGATCTCAGCTTCTTCCTGCACAAGGAAAAACCAAAAGGAAAACACAACACTCTGTAAGGTACTGCAGGTAGTGTTTCCACCTGACTTATGGAAACACAAATGCAATTCCACTTTTGAAGAGGTTATTGGCATAAAACGTGTCTGGGAGATCACAGAGATGGTCAGAGTCAATTTGCAGTCATGTGGCGAGTAACAGGAATGGAAACTGACTGGGCAGTTCTGTTCACACCTACATAGACAGGAGGAGACATATCTTTACACCTCCTTGTTTATAATAGTTTCTGTAATTAAGAAGTCTTGTTGCTCTGGTCTTGCTCTTTCCCCAAATAAGTGCCATGCAGCTGTTTCTGAAGGAATTTCAGTTCTGGTGGGACAAGAGAAAGAAGACAACCCTCAGCAGTTAGAGCAGGGATGTCAAGATGACATATGGGATGGGGCAGCATCTGGACAGGATGGGAAGTGTGAGAGAATGACGTTATATTCTACTAGTGGTAACTGCTCAAACAGGTCAGAGTGTTCCTCAATGCCATGTGGAAGTTCTGACATAGTGTTTGCCTAGCTGGAAGTTCTGGTGCCCTCAAAAATTACATGAGAATTCACATCATTGTGGCCAGGGCTGCAACCCTCAATTCAAACATGCTCCCTGAGCAGTACAATTTGTGCATGTGACTCAGGGGACACTGTTACCCATCTGCCTTGTGACTCCGCTCCTTTCCTTTCCAACTGGTTCTATTTTTAGATATAAAGAATGAGCCAGTTTCCAAAAGTGGAGAAGGGTAAGCACAGCTTCAGACAATGCCACGATCCCAACACATTACTTCATTTTCTATTAAGGTCCATTTCCAAATGGATTCCTCCATTCCAGGGTGGCAATGTTATGCCAAGGATAGATGGACCTGCAGTTAATCCCCTGGAGCAATACAGGACCTGTAGAGCCAGCATGCCAACAGCATTCTCTTGCCTGTGTCACTTCACTTTGTTCACAGGTCAATAAAGCATAATGGGCAGACTGTCAGCAGATTCTGGGTGTTCAGTAACCTTTCCCTTCCACAGAAAATAACAAGGAGTACAGACACATTAATGAAGCCTTGCATTCAGCTTGTGTGTCAAGATTACAGGAAAAAAACTAAATGCAGAGCTCGAGCACCACCTGAGAAAGGAAGAGGCACTCCAGCAAGACATTTACTTCCTCTTTGGATCATTTCCAAAAGAAAACTCCTTGACCTTAGCAAAGATCACACCTAACCAGGAAATGGCAGAAGACAGCTACTTTTTTTCCCAGTATTTCATCTGTTGAAGTGTTCCAGAAAACTTATTTATAGGTCACCACAATCACTTTCAAGGTAACCAACAGCTTATCTAAATATAACCTCACCTGCAGGTACAGTTTCTACTGAGGCCAAGGTATTTGAGAACAAACGTGCAGTGCCGCTGCCTGAACAGGACTGGCTTGCAACAGCCCAAGAGATTTTATTGGAGTGATAACACTGGTTTACTCAACATAACAAAGAACTGAACAAGTCAATGACTTGCATTCTTTTGTTCTGTTTTTATAATTTTCTTCCCTCGGTCCATTCCTTACTGTTCCCTCATGTTATACACATTCAGAGTCCATCACTAGACAGGTCACAGTGACAGAAGATGTATCAAAAAAGTAGAATTTCTGCACGAAATCCTAACTGTAAGGACAGAGAAAGCTATTTATTGAAGCAAAGAACATCTTCTGTGAATATCACCGCCCCCAAAAAAATTATTACAAAATTCTGGCTAATCCTTGAAACTGCAAAACCCTCTTGATTATCAAACGAGTAGTGACCTCTACAGAGAAATGCTCTTGTTCACAGAATACTGCACAAAAAGCCTTTGCTGCAACTAGTTCTTACCTTTTTAAGATGACCTAGTCGGAGTTTGAAGATTTCCTCCTGTTCATGGTATTCTGCTAATGTTAACCTGCATGAAAAAGGAAGACTCAACACATTAGGTTTCCAAACATCATAAAGCGAGCAATCTATAGAATGCACATTGCCAGTGGAAGTAACAACTCCACAGAGTAGATCAACAGCTAGCACAAAAATTTTTAGATAAACTCTGCAACTTATATTTTTTCGTAATCAGTCTAAAGGAGAACACAACCTTAAACCTCAACAATATCCATTAATTTCAAATTCAAGTTCCTAATAACACCCATATAGGCTACTGACTTTTAAAGAAGACAGCTAAACCATAATCTAAATATAGAAAAGTGAAGCCCAAATATTCCACATCTTATTTTTCTGTGTAAAGTTTGCTTTATTGACTCATTTTCAAATTTTTCTTTATAATAAAAGCTGGATAATTCAATCCAGCTATTCAGTCTGAGACTAGAAGCACACCTGGCCACACAGCCACTGCGAACAGAGCAATGACCTGAGATTCAGAACTTTTTCCTGTTTCAGGTTCTGTCAAGTGGCTTCCAGAGAAACCTTTGGCAATTTACTTTATCATATTTTCAACCTCACATGTAGTTAGGAGAAGCAATGGGCTAAGGAAAATAATCCCTATTTTATTGGCAGTAAATTATGTGCAAAATTTCTGCTCTAGGTGGGAGGTCAAAAGAAGTTTCATGTTTTCAACCTCTTTTCCATGCCAAGCATGCTACATAGGACAAAGCAAAGCCTTACACTAAAAGAGTGACAGAGCCCATCACTAGTGAAGTGCAATGACACACTGAGGTCTTTTAAGACTAGAAAAATTTATCACTATATTAACCATCTCATTACTACCAACAAGGAATTTGGTAAAAGCATCATATGTGAACATAAAGCTATGACATGCTTATCAATTGCATCTGTTCACTCTGTAAACAAGACCTGCACGTGACAGCATGCAAATATCTTCTTCTATACCTAAATTGAGTTCAAAGCATATCCCAGGAGGATTTCTGCAACACCAATTATGCTCTACACAGTACTTTCACACAAGGTTAGTGCAGGAGGCCTCCAGAGCATCAACACCTCAACTTCTTTCAGGGGGGAACCGAGTCCTATGGCTGTGCAGGGGGACCTTACTCAGTAAATTGCGAGGTGAGAGCATTCAGCTCATCAAATGCTCATCTTGAAATGTCCCAACTTCCCTCTGTTGATAATGCACAGAGTCCAGGTACTTGAAACAAGGCCTAAAGCAGTTGTTACCTGATAAATTTAATGAAAAACTCATAAGCCAATTTCCCTATGAAAGAATCTTGAGCAGAAGCAACTCCTTATTACAAATTAAAGATACATGAAAAACAAAGCCAGTACCAAAAATGGTCACATGTTGTCTCATTTCTTATAAAACTGCTGACGGTCCTGAGCTGGACTTGAGGATCCTTGGGAGTCCTCTCCAACTCAGGATATTCTGTGATTCTATGATTCTAATTCACACACACAGCATGAATTTTAATTAGATTCAGATAATCTGAAAGACCGTCCCGAGAGTTTAGGTCTTTGTGATTCTGTGATTCTTTGGTTGCTGTTGCTGTGTAAGGAATAAAGAGTAATCTGAATAAACCAGCAACAAGGTTTGCACATATGTTTGTGCACAAATAACAAACACCATCAGTCTACTCATTAGGGCAGAGATGTAACGAGCACCACCAGGCTAACAATGCCCAAAATAGCTGTCTGTCACAGCAACCATAACAAAAATCAAGGGGGCTCTGAGACAAACACCGCCCTGTTTCACAGAAACATGCTAGAAACACCCTACCTACCTCTAGCACAGCTGAAGGCTGCCCTAATGAATCTCAACCAGCCCCAGCAGAATAATCTTCCTGAATGAAAACTCTTTTCTCATTCACACACTAGAAAACTCATTCTGGGAGAGCTTGCGTTTAAATTTGCATCACAGGACCCTCCTCTCCTTTTTAAGACACAGCAGCAACCATAAACCACAAAGGAACCAAAAATCAAAATGGAACTTGGCTGTCTGCTTCTCATTCAACTTTTAGAAACGTTTATATTGAAATTGCCTAAAAATCAGCCTCTGTAAGAGTTCCAAAAACTGAAGGGAAAAGCCTCCCTCCAGAGGTTGTAAAATTTTGTTCCTGATACACAATGGTCCAACAAATGCACTTACTGGATAACTAATGATTAAGCAAGTAGTCAGTCAGTCCAGTTGCTACAGCTGACTTGCAAAAACCCCAGTGTTATCACATAAACTACAGCACTCCACACGAACCATATCCACACCCTGGCAAGCAGTTTTTAATCAAGTACATGACAAGAAGCTTTCTAAACCACAAAAATATCACCCTAAAACATATCAGTGAAGAATGATAAACCAGTAAGAAACAGAGAATAGCCTTGGGAGCCCAAGAGGCTTCCTAGCACAGCATGGTAAAGCTGGATTATGCCAAGGCAGGCTCATAGCACAAGCAGAAGCATCACAGACGTGACCAGGATTTCACCAGGACCTGTGCTGCCATGTCTCCAGAATAAGCCATGCTACAGCTGCACCAGACTGCTGGAGAAAAAGAAGCCCACAAAAAATGGGGAAAGCTCATCCTGTCCTTTGGAAGGGAAAGGTAACCAGTGTGAATAGCAATATTTCAAAATATCCATGTACAGACATTCCATTTGCTCCTCCCAGCTCAAACCTGGCAATAAAAAGGATGATTTTAAAGTTTTATTTAGTTATTTTCAGGCTCCCTTGGCCAGAATGAGGGGGAAATGTCTTCAACCAACTTAGTTATTTGCAGAAAGCACACAGTGCTCTCCAACACAAGCCACCTGATCTGCAGGCACCTGTATCCCACTCTGGGGTCACAGCCCTGGAGCTGAGGGCACCCTGAATATCACGATTCACAGTCTTGTGCCATCTCTGCTGAGACTGTGAAGGCAGTGGGAGCTTTTGCTTCACATGTCCTTTTAAAGATTAAGACCAAGAATTCAAAGGGCTTCTGGAACTTTGAGGTCAAGTCAAGCCCAGGAGATTTAATAATGAAAAGTGTCAATGAGGGTTATGGTATTAGCCTACAGCAATAAAATTAAGTCTATAAAGGGAACTAGGAGAAGGCAGGGCTAAGTCTATGACTAAACGTACTTCCAACTCACAAAAGCTTCTGAAATAACAATGTTCTAAAGTTCTTTCAAGTCCCAGTTTTACTCTAGAAGACTATCAAGTCTTTTAGAGCATCAGTAACTTAAAAAGAGGCAGGGGAAAAAAAAACAAAAACAAAACACGAGAAGAGTGTTTCCCTGAGTCACCTATGTGTGAAGAACTGTTTTGGAGAACAGGCCAATGCTCAATGCACTGTCTCTATAGAGAGCATCTTACTGCTTCAGCATCCCAAATAAATTGTTTCAAAACTTGTAACTCAGAATTCTCCACAGTAAATATACAGAAGTTGAGGCTTCTAAATGTGTACAATTTTGTTTTCCTTAAAAAAAAGGCACCATGTATACCCTGATACAGATATCAATTCTGAACGTACAACACTAAAGTCAGAGCCCACTTTTCAAACGTGACCACAGCAGAATACTGAAAAAATTACTGGACTCATAAAAAAATAAAGTTAAGCTCATACAAGTCTGGACTCAGCAATGATCCTTATTTTACTTCAACGAAAACTACTGGAGCAAGATGTTGCTGAATGCCAGGCTAATTCCACAACATTCATTCATGGAGCGAAGTCTGGAGGCAAGGGCAAGATTCCATTTCCCAGGAGATATTTTGTGCTCTAATCAAAGCATGTGGCTTTGCCAAGCACCAAGAAGGCCACAGAACCTACGTTTCATTTTCTGCTCCGTTGGTCTTGCTCTTGCGCTGCTTCTGCTCGGTGCTTGCTGGAGGGGTCTGGCCCATCGCGGGTGGCTTCCGCTTTGCTAACATTTTTCGTTGTCTTTCTATTTCTTCCCGCTGGGAATTTATCCTTTCCTGTTGCCTGAAAAGCAGAGAGGAGAAAAAACATGACAGATAACTATGGGTGCGCACTTGGTTGTCTTCAGCATCTGTTCTTACCAGATTGGACCCATGAATTTCAAATCAGTTGCACTTGTAAGATTTGTAACAAAATATTTTTGTACAGAAAAGGGAAATGTGCCAAATATGATGAGTCAGAGTTTTAAAGGTATTTTTACGTAGAATAGGATTATTTTCCTGGCTCACAGAAATCTTCCAGTAAGTGAAAGGTTTAATTCATGCAGAGGACATCCAAAGGACTTGCTAACCCCATGGAAACCTAGGATCCATGGCAAGTCACTAACTTTCCACACACTTTTTCTTAAAAGCCTCTGTTCAAAATCTCAGATTTTCCTGTTAAAACTATTGCTGAAGTCTGGCACTGTCTGAGAAAGTATCCTTACACTTCAAAAGTACAGGTAAGCTATCCCAAATTCTCTGGAATATAACCAACATCATTCCCGATTTCACTAAGGAACTGTCTCTCCTCCAAGATGAAAAGACTATCTCAAACATTTTATAGTGACAAAAGCACTCTTGAAATTTCAAGTCTAAATGACCTAAGCATTTGCTTACCTACTTCCTTTTAAAAAGGGACTGAGACTGCAGCATTCCAGAAGTATTTTTTCCATGATTTCCAGTATAAACAAAGGAAGAATTATAAAGTCCTTAATCTGTGCCTAACAAGAGCTGCACCTCCCTGTCAGACTACAGAGAAGTGGTGTGATTTTAAAGGATCGCACATAACTCTCTAATGCAATTAACTTGCCGAGTCCTACTTAAAGGTCTAGGCCAGGTGGGAATTGACTGGATATTTCCATTAATATCCTGCATAAAGGGTCTCTGATCTTCATTTCCAGGTTTCTGCAGCCTCTTTGATCACTGTTACCAGAAGGCAAAACAAGTTAAATAGTATGGATTTTCTCTTTCAAGTTTCTATACTTTCTACTTAAAGGAAAAAAAAAATAGTGCAAGCTAATTAGCCTTCTTTTACCAATATATGCAAGGATGCAAATCAAATTGACTGATTCACAATATATGTGAGATTTTGGTCCACCCCTCCATCCCAAGCACTACACAGCCAGGTGGGTGCACTGAGGATTTCCGACAGGTAATAACAGTTGGCCCAGAGGCCAACTCAAACCATTTCACTCCACTTCCAGTCTCTGGAAGTTTCAGTGGAGATGGATTTCTCACATCAGTGTGAAGAAGTTCCCCAGGAGTCAGGAGTTCCTCTCTGATCCTTCCATGCATCAGTCACACCATTCTCACATTCTGACGTGCAAGACATCACACACAACTGCTAGGGTTTTTTTCCATTTCTGCCTCTGAAGTTAAAGACAATCCTGTTTGTCCTCACTTGATGAGGTTCTGGAAGGCATAACCATCTGTCCACTGCTCGGTGAAGGATGCGCCGTGCCGCACCGTGGTGAAGTGCCCCAGCCTCAATCGATCCTGCATGCTCTTATCCCGGCATGCCATCTTCTCCTGCTTTGACTGAAAGCAAAATAAAGCCACGTAAATATACAAGCTATAAATTACTAGCTAAGGGCTGTGCTGCATTTTAAATCATCACCAATTCTTTCCACTTTCTATTATTTCAGTTCTGATTATCTGAAACCCAGCTGAATATCACTGACCAAATTATTGCTGGTGCTTCACACTGGTCTGGCAGGCATTTGTTCACCTCCATCATGACATTTCATCCTCACTCTTCCCTCCTGATGACTGCCTGGGCAGCTCACCCATCCTATGATCAGCTGAGATCAGCCTGGCAGTAGGATTAAAACTGTCTTTTTCTATCAGTAGCCAAGATAGACTGCAGGCCCAGCTCTCACCAGGCCCTTATTCAGGAGATGAAGAAACAAAATGTACCTTGAATCACTATTAAGACTAAGATACAGTGATCAGCCAGCTCAGTCCTTGTCTTGTACATGTCCAGAAGTGACACAATCTCTGCTAGGTCACCACTCTGGAGAGGGGAGCCCTGCTCAGCCAAGAACAATCAGCTCTGTGACAAAATCAATTCAAACAGATGACACGTCCCAGCCAGCACCCGAGTAGTTTTGCCCATCCAGTACCCACAAACAATAGGTATAACTGGCCAATAGGTGAAAGAGTAAACAAACCCTTACACTGTTTAACCATCCGGAAAGCTGGAAATCTTTCCGTAATGAACCAGGCTGCATGTTGGTGAACGTGGCACTGTCCCCAGTGTGTTTTTTTCAGTGTTACACAAAGCAACAATCTCCAACTCTGCCATTTGAAAGGTCTAAATCGCCTGCCCATGTCCCAGAGCGTATCTGCAATTCCACTGCACAATGGGACACTGCTCCTGCCTTCCCAGAGCTGCACAACGTTGCTTTTCACGTGTATGGGTTTCCAAATCAAGCAATGCCTGCTGCATTTCAAGCTCTTTCATTTAAGCAAGAGATCACTCTGCCACTGTGGAAAGTGACCAAATCTGAACATTGTGAACCACTTCAGCCTTTGGATTACATTCCTATTTGCAAAGAAGTAATTCAAGACAGAATTCCAGTTATCTTTTATCACTGAAGCAACAGGAGCAGGTTTTTACTGCTAAGAAGACAGAGACGTTTTCAAGGACATGAACTGTGGCTGCAGAGATGTCCTCTGCTAACCTTTTCTATAAGAAGCTTCTTGCTCATCGTTACACATCGATTCAACCGCTCCTTGTACTTCTCCAGCATCTTTTGCTGCTCGTCTATCTGCCGTCTCAAATCACAGTTAGCCTAAAAGTGAACAGAGAACAAAGTCTGTGACTTCAAACCACTCAGAAGAGCCAAACTTAGCATCACATAGGAAGAGCCATGGGGATTAAAGTCAGCAAATCAGCAGGCTAAAAGAACAGGTTTTGTTTAGCAAAACATCCAAGACAAACTTTTAAGTTTTTAACTCACACCTTAACATCCCTCTAAAACAAGGAAGTTCTGTCATCTTGGTTTACACGTAAGGAACTAAAGTACAAAGAGATTGAAGACAAGCAGAAGTATTTTTGGGTTTTTTTTGTTAAGCATTTAAGACCTTGCCACAGCTACAAAGTCTCAAAATAGCTTAGTCATTGCTGGACTATCCTCCCACTTTAGCCACAATATTGGCAGAGTAAAAGGATAGGGAAACTGTATTTTCAGATAAGTTCTTCTTTGAGTCACTTTCCACCAGCCCTTCTACACAGACTGCTCCCAGTGGCAGCTGCTGGTTCACACCACCACAGCATGCAGCACGACTGTATGTGTAATCACTTTCATTAACAGAGTTAAATGTAACCATTTCCCTTCCAACTAATGGTCTTGTGAAAACAAAAATAATAATTAAAAAAAAACTGCAACTATTTCCTGCCTCATGGATTGTTTCCCACAAGCACACATGTGCCCCATGTCTCCAATGAGCTTGACTGAGCTCTTTCAGGTGCTGAGACCAGACACACAGAAAGCCTTCCCTCTACTCCCTTTAATGTGCTTTCTAATGCTTTCCAACACTTTACAAGAGCTGCCTCTCCCAGCTGATGAAAGCTAAGTCAATTAGAACTCCTCCCTCCATTAAAACAAGATCCTTGATTTGAAGGTATTTAGGTATTTATCTTTTACTGAAGAATACTAATGAGTTAAGAGCTTTTTTTTTTTTTTTTTGGTTTGGCCAAAGGATATTCTCATCTCTATACATGTCTCTGATTCTTCCCAATGAGCATTTCAGAACACGGCTTCCCAGGCCACTGAGAGGCTAGTGAACATGCTGCCAAACAGAAGGCAGAGTCAGCTCCTCAGGACTTAGAAGAGGAGAGTAACTGGGTGGAGGGAAAAGGGAGTCACCATCCCTGGAAGTGTTCAAAAAACGCAGATGTGGCACTTGAGGACATGGTTTTGTGAGAACATGGTGGTGGTGCTACACTGATGGTTAGACTTGGTGATCTTCAAAGTCTTTTCCAACCTTAATGATGCCATGATTCTGTGAATTCTGCAGAGAAACATGTTAGGTTAACCAGCAAAATACACAAGTGTGCAACAGATCAAAGGGAGAACAGCACTGCTGAGGACAAAAACCCCAGAGCTACAACAACTCTGCATTGTACAACCAGATACTGCTTAGGTTCAATCAGACCCAAACAGTGTCCACAGCCCAGACAATTATCCTGCTGGTAAGGGATCACTGGATTTGTTTTACCTTGCAAATGTTGGCTCTACACCTGGTATACAAGCCCCTGCCCTGCAGCCTGGCTGGCACAAGCATTCTAAGTACCTTTAGATAGCAGCGTTTAGAAGAGTTGTCCCACTTTAAATACTTACTCTTAATAAGTCATCTATCCTCCCCTCCTTCTTCTCCAAGTCAGAGTTCTTACTGTTTTCTAGTGCAGATATTTTTTCCATTGTGAGGTCAGACTGTAGGGAAAAATCACCATAACCATGTTTAAGACAAATGGATAATGTTTCAGATAGTCAGCACTAAAGTCCCAGTGTAACCCTCTGCTGAGCCTCAGAAGAACTGATCCCCTGCATCCTGACATTCAGGGGAAGAATGTTCTCCATTATTCATTTTGTTGTTGCATGGTGGGCTCCTCCAGCACAGGAGGTGCAGTCAGCCAGCACAGAGCTCTGAAGAGCACAAACTGGTAACTCTCAACAGCCTAAAATATCCTGTGTCCTGTGAATTTTACATTTATAGCTGAGTTTTGCATACTCTTTGGTGGTCTCTATGTAGGAGAGCTTACACAGAAAAAAGGCTTAAGAAAAAAACCCCACACCAAATCCCAGTCCTTAGCAGGAGGATCAACTTTATGACCTTTCATGAGCACACACAGCCACCAGCAGACAAAGACAACACCTGCAGGCTCTAAAGTGGTCCTGACAGAAAACACAGGTATTCATCTTAAAATATTTTAACAGACTGACAACAAGAATATTGGGCACAAGCTTTTGTTTCTGATAAATTAATGTATTAGTACCCACTGGGGACAGGAGCTTTATAGCTCTTGAGTGAAAACTATCTGGAAAGTTTTATGGGATGCAAAACATCTCAAATACCTTCAGCGAAGCAGTGAAGTGAGAGTTATACCTAAGAACAGAAGACACACATTATATTCTTTAAATATTTCAGATTCAGCACTCCAATTAAAGGGTGGCGAAGGCAAAGGAGTCAGTATGTACCTGAACACAGAATCTAAAACAGCCAAGTCAACACAGAGGAAACTCTCCAGGATTGTACACACAGATTTCACAGTCGTGGTTGGCAGGCACCTATTCCATTTCTGAGAACAGAGACTGCAGAGGCTTACCTGTGGAGATGTTATATAACTATTCTCCAAATTTCAAGCTTGCCTGGAAGTCAACACCATGGAGTAAGAGACAAACTTGGCAGACTGTTGCTTCCCAACATATGCCCAAGTATGGAAAAACTCAAACAGAGCTCCTGCCAACATGGCACATCAAGCAAGATGGGGCTAAAATCCCAAGAGACTAAGAGGTGGCCTGGGCAGGTCACCTCACCTCTGACTTGACTTGGTGCATGCTTCCTTGCCTGCAGGAAAAGCTTTGCCATGGGAGGCACCATGCAGGATGTCTGTAGAGAACCTGGTGCAGCTGGTGGCCAAACAGCAGAAAGTTTCTTTAGTAACTGACTGTTATTTCACCTAGGCAAGGGCAGAGACATACTTGCCCTGTGTCAGATAAAGTCAGGATACATACCCCTTCATGTGACTTCACCCCAAGTCACCTCAGAGCACTCAGGCACTAGCAGTAACTGAAAACACTGAGGAAATCATGCTGATTTGTTCCTTGCACTGCCCCAAGTGATTCAAGCTGGGAATCATCGAAGTGTATCTATTTTTTAACTCTATCAACTCCTAACAGGCTTGGGAGGGAAAAACCAAGAATGTGTACAGGACCTCATCACACCACCAAACATCGTCCTAGATTCTTTCCTGCACATACATGCCCCACCTAGACCTCTGGGGAATATCATGAAGCTGAACACTGGCAGAAAGCTTGTTCAGATAATGTCTTGCAAAGAACACAGACCTTGTGGGTGTGTTAAGCACAGAAGAAAATAAGAACTTTTTGTTTTTTCCTCCAGGTGACACCACTGTTTGACCACTGTTTTAAGCATGGGTCTTGGAACAGCAAAGATGGACATAATCTCTGGCAGGTTCTTGAGTTGTGGCATCATTCTCACACATTCTTAAGAATACATACAACAAATGCGACCCTAGTGACAAAATAGAGCCCAGACTTGAGCAAGTGAGTATACCCCCAGAGGGGAGATTGCTGTCCTTGAACACAGAACTTCTACCACCTGCAGGGTTAATGGAGAATGGACCTTCCCAGCAACAAAATAACCTCTGACAGAGACTGGTGTGAGGAAATGATAGTTTAAAAGGGAAAGACACAGAGAGATCTGAGATGAAAATCCAAAGAAGACTAAAAGCAGGCTTAGAGAAGAGATAAACCAGGTGCATTGCAGATAAACCTGGGCACCCTGGTAAGCAACAGAAGATAACACAGCTAAAAGAATCTCAGTAATTTAAATGGTACCAAGAAGATAGCAGTGCAGTCAGAAGAGCTATTCCTCTTCTTAACTCCACATCAGTGAAGTTGCTGGGAAGCACTTTCAGGAATACATCATGTTCCACCTTGACAAGACAACTATTCCATGAGTGGACTCTGCAGAGATCAAAGAGCTGCCAGCAAGACTGTGGCGATCTGTACTGTAAGCAACGTGATGCACCCATGACCCAGTACCTGAACAGACCCAGCGCCTGAACAGAGACATTCACAACTATCACTCAGGTTTCCTTCTCACCTTCACTTCCAGAGAGAGGAAGAACATTGAGGATACAACAGAGCAGAAAAAGACAGAGCTGAGGTGTTCCTCTCCCAGGCACAATCACACACAGCTGACAAACTGCCCACAGCACTGACACAGAAAAGCCTCAGTAGCAGATTGGACAAACTCCAGCAGCAGCAACTGAAAACCTTCTTTATAGGATGAGGAACAAAGCTCAGAGCAATTAACTTCATTCAGTAGTTACGGATGGAGTTGGGAATACTGGCTCTTCTCACTGGGAACATCATGTCCACTACCAGCATCACCCTCTAGCACAGAAGACAAGCTGCATCAAGCTTCAACCTCACATCCAAGAGCTATGTTGTCTAGTGAGCTATACCTGTGACTGTTTGTGCTGGATGGAAATCTGTTTTTGGGAGGTGCAGGAATGCTCAGTGTTCCCTGATCCGGTAGAAGATGGGCTGCCTTGCTGGGCCTGTAAAAGAAAGTTGTGTATTGTTACATGTCCCTCAGCATGACCACCAGTGCCCATGCAGATACATTAATCTCCACACTGAAGCTGCAGTCTAGCCTGCACCACACTTTCATGCTCAGGTTTAAGGATGCTTTAGAGATACAGCTCAATAAAAGCAGAGTCAGTTTCTTCCAAGAAGCCTGGTCCAACCTGCTGAGGATAAAGCTTTTAAAAGCCTGATATAATTCACAGCAGCTGAGATTAAGCAAGGCTAATCCAAACACTTCTCGCAACAAGACTATACTTCAATCTTTTGCTTTTCTGCATCTATCACATTATCCCCTCGGATGACATCATTTTGATCTAGGCAAGATTTTGAGCTGTTAACTTAAAACTCATGCCATTTCATTAAATAAGCAAAGCCTGGGACCTAGAACTCTTCACAAGGAAGATGAACTTACCAGAAGGTGACAGACTGGGGTCAGCAAAAACGAGGCTGCACTTGGGCAGAAAAGCTTCAAATTCCCCATCCCTTAACTAGACACATGCCTTAGGATTCAAATCTTTTCAGAGCTGCTCACCGAGACAAAAGTAAAACAGAGGCCACCTCCCCTCTGTGCCAGCTGCTCATTCTCTAGCCGCTGCTTCGCCAGCATCACCGACATCAGCATTGGCAGAGCAGAGTGTTCCTCCTGCGGCTCCTTGGCTGCGCTGCCGTCTACCCCATACAGCGGCTGCTCCATTCGCCGCTGCAACACAGTCAAAAAACAGACAATGAACTACTTTTTTTTTTTTTTAATTAAAAGAAGCGATTCTCTGACTCTGCCAAAACTGTTGTCAGCGAAGCAGCAGCTCAGGAATGAGCAGGCAGCATGGTGAGGATCTGATAACTCACACAGGACTCCTGCAGTCATTGTTCCAACGGCAGACAGCAACAAGGAAATGAAGTTAACAATTGGAAAAAACCCTAACAAATGAACACACAGGACAGACTTCCTTGTCAGTTAACACATTCTCCTCCTTTGCAAATACATGTCCTTCACAGTCAGTGGAGCAAAATAGATTGCAGGTCGAAAAATCTACATTGGGATTGCGGTCAATGCATTCACAATTATGATTTTTTATGTTTCTTAAGGACTCATTTTCAAACAGCCAATTTCATGATACGTTGCTATTCTGGCAAAGTAAACTGAGTCAGAAGTGCTAAATGGCAGCAATCTAACCATGTCTAGGACCCAGACATCAGGGTATGCTCACTTCTATCATTACAGCTGGGGCTCATCTCCTGCAAGGTAAGAGAAGTACTAATTCATTACCAAAATCCTTTTTTAAAGGTCCATTACATCTCTTAAGGGCTAGCTCCTTTGTCCTGTAGTAGATTAGTTTTCCAACTGTGGTAGAGGAACTGAGTTTAACAAGAAGAATCATCTGAGCTACACTGATCACAGCACACAGCATCTCAATGCCCTGGCTTCCAAAGCCACACCATCACTGCTAAAACTTGGCAATCTGGGTAATAATCATGCAAGTCCTTCCAAGCTGTAACTCCAGGCCAGGCAAATGCCTCAGAGAAAGCAAAGAGTCAGGTCAGGCTTCAGTTTTTCTTAAAAACCTAAACTGCAACCTGTTTTCTGGTTAACATTACCAATTCCAAGAGTGTGCTTCCTTCCCCAAAAGAATGCTTGTGCCTGAGAGTGGCCTCACAAGAGTCTCAAGACCTGCAGATCATTCTAATCAATGAGAAGTGAGGCAATTCAAATCAGCCAAGAGATTTGAAGAGAAGTAGTTACATCCTGAGGCCATTACAATTCCTCTGCAAGTTCTGATTGCAGAAATTTTCCAGTACAGTACAGATAAATTCAGATCTGGAGGAGGTTTGTATCATGTGAAAGACATTTTAACACTCTGCTTCCTTCCAAGATCAGTACTAACACCTGTAATGGGTAAGACTCAGTGTCCTCCAATTTTCACTCATCCCCCCATTTTTTTTGGGATTAGATCAAAGCATTGACATTCAGTTTGTAAGAAGAGGACAGATCTTGCAAAGGCCCAGAATAGTTTGTTATGAATAAGCAAACATCACAGGTTTAGCTGCAAGAGGAAAGAACAGCAGATAAGCACCTGTGTAAGGAGAGAGACAAACTGGCCTGGCTGAAACTAACTGTGAAATCAATATTCATCAGAAACACTCTGTTCAACTTTTACCTATTCAACATATACAAGCATAGAAGAAGAAATCCACAGGAAGAATCCACTTGCTCCATTGTGGGTTATTTATTCTGCTGGAATAAAGAATTGTCCCTAATCCCTCACACATCTGCAACATTCAGAGATGCTATTTTTTCATTAACTTCTCTTTAAAGAGATGTGTTAGTGAATTGATAAATGACAGCATGAAAGTCCATTCAATTAATAAGATCTATTTTAATTTTTAGAAACATTAAAAAGTATCTAGAAGTGTACATGAAGCTCTCCCTTCAAGCATCATTGCAAACCTTCTGAAATCTATCAACACATGGAATTCTGAGCAGTGTTCAGTGTTGGAGTTTAGTTCAGTACATTCAGCAAAGGTCTCTGCAGAATAATGTAATCCCCAGAGACTTTGCATTTGGTTTTGGGAATCCCAACCTTTCCCACAATGTCTCCAGTCTTTTGTGACACTCAATAAATGCTGAAAATTTTTAAAGAGGGGCCCAGTCAATACTAAAGCCCAGGCAACAGAGCCTCTAAATACTGCTCTGCTAGTTGCAACAATTTTTTTTAGCTGCTCTGTCCTAAAATGGTTTAAAAACACGTGTTACTTCTTCACATCCAGACCTCACAGAAATGCTGCAAGTAAAGTGGAATTACATGCCAAAAACCAGCACCAGCTGAGCATGTATACGCATGTCTCTGGAAGCTTTTGCTAATGCCCCTTGCAAGTCTTGTGCACATGAACAGAAGTAAAAGGCCTTCCCAAAATAATTATGGTGGGCACATTGTTCAAGATACCCAAGGGGTCCAATCAAAATCAGAATAGCCCTGATAGTGCTGCACAAATACACAACATACTCCCGACTCCATGGAGTTCATGAGCTACAATAGAATAAAGGGTAACTAACAGGTCAGTTCCACCTTTATTAAGGACTGACATCCCTCTGTACTCAGGCAGCACGTTAGAAACATTCATCCTGTACAATTTAAGCTCAGATATTCCTGACAGTTATGGCTGGACTAGCTGCTGTCCCAGGGTCCTAGACATGGCTTCGCTCTCAGAACCCAGTTTCAGATTTAAAGTGGAGAACAAGCCAAATCACTCACCAAGAGACAGAACCTTGTATTACCTGTCTGAAGCATGGCCACCAAGTTAACCGATGCCAGGCCACCAACTGTGTCCCCAAGAACACTCACCGGCAAGGGGTTGGACAGGGAATGCTGCGGAGAGGATCTGGCGACGGGCGGCACACTTCTGCCAGGACTGGTTCCTGGGCCACTGCCCCCAGCAAACTGGGCACACAAACAGATTTGATCATCAGGATTTCCACAGAGATACTACATTTAACCAAAATTTACACAGACAAAAGAAACACATTCACCTTAAAAATGAAGCTGTATAGGCTTCAGGAAATAGTTTACATAAACTGAAGATAAATTAAGAGGAAAACCTCAACAGTTCACAGAGCTTCCAAAATAACTGAAGTACCTAAAACAAACACTTGTATTTTCCCTGAGTACATCTTCCTTTGTAACTCAAGAAGATATAAACCTGCATGCTTGGCCATAGATCAGTTATTTACTCTCTGGAATTAGGAAGCCCATTCCCTGTGAGGAGACGTGTCTGATATGTACCACAGGAGTGGTAGGTAATGTTCATCTCCACTGAAGCACCTGTGCCAGTCAGTGTTAAGAGGCAGGAGAGGTAAGGAGCTGGGGCACTGCTCCAGTTGGTACAGAAACCCCTACAGTGTACTGCTCATAAAAAAATTTACCCGGGAAAGAAGTAAGCACTAATAAGCACTTAATTTCTGACTCCAAGCTACTCCAAAAAATAAAGAACAAACTTAAGAGAAAAGCTACAGCTCTGGATTGTGCAGACCTAGAAAAGTTTCAGATATTATGCAGTGCAAAAAGAATACTGATTTTAGAATGTCCATCACTGTTTGGGGAGGGGTTTGCCCCCTATGGCACCAGCCTCCCATGAGAAGTTTTTCTTAAGAGGGAACCCTGTAAACAACTTCCCACTCCAATCAGCAGGGTTGTGAAGGTGGGCTCTTTTGCAGCTCTGGATCCTTACCAAAATTTTTTGCAAACCTAGAGATATCCTCAACTGAGAGAGAGGTTCCAATGGAAATCAACCTCAAACCTACACTTAAATGAAAAAAATGCCCTATCAACTGTTCAACTAACTATTAATTTAAAAATAAATTTCTTCATATCCTCTGCCTAATCAGATCTGAGCATATCAGGTGGACATCACCAATCCATGATCCCAATGACAGATCAGTAACACGTCACATGACAAATTGCTATCCACAGATTTTGCAAAATGGGAATTAAGGCAGATTTGTCAATGAAAAGATTCTTACCTCAAAATAATCACTAATTTTATGTCCTCTAGGAGTGCCTTTCCCTAAAAAAGAAAGCAAAGGACTAAAATAAGAGTTGTACTTTAGAGAAGTTACCATGCCATCCTAAAAATCTCCTCCTACATCTTGACACTCCTTTTCCTGTTCAGTACAACACTTATCACAACAAAGCTTCCGCACAACAAAAACCCGCCCCAGGGTTACAGCCCTTGTGCTGTTTTTGGGAGGCTCTACAGTTGACAATTCAATTAACTCTCAATTCCAAACATGTCAGATCCAATCAAACAGCATTTGCACTTGCTGAAGTACTTAGAAAACACTGAAGGTCTGACTGTTGCATAGGTTCTTCAAAATTTCCTTCAAGATAAGGAGAGAGCAAACGGTACTTTTACTCCTCCACCTTCAGCTAAATTACTGCATATTAGATCTCTCACAAGCATTCCTGTAAGAGTTTGAGAGATAATTAGCAGTGGCTTAACATCAGCTCATTAAAACCTAGTCCTTTTTTCTTACTATCATATTATCAAAGCAGCCCTGTCAACACAATTCTCATTACTTTCTTGTTGAAGAATGAAAGAACTCAAAATCTGCCCCTCTGCCCATTTGCTAGAGAATGTGAACTTGGATTGAACACACCAGGTTTTCCATTCAGGACAGCACTGCCTGCTTAGGCACAGCTTGTTCCTGATTTGTCATGGTGAAAATTTGCTCCAACAAGGCAGGCACGTGTCTCGGAAAGCAATACAGACTGTATTCGGAAGTCTGGCTGCTGTATATGTAGCAACACAGGACCAAAACAGCACTTGGGAGCAGAATACGAAACCTCTGGGCAGCCTGTCCCATAAAAATGCAAGAGTTTGTGCAAATAAACCAAGTATTTTCCTGCCAATAAGGGTAACAAGGCTCCCAGAAGAGAATACACCATCATGGAGTAGTTTATAATAAGCTGCCTGACACACCCTTGAGAAGGGCCATTAGTTTCCTAGGACACTGCCTGTGCACATTGTGCCCAAGTTACCAAGCAAGCGGCAATCCTATGGCAGGGTCGCAGCATGGATTACCTTGACTGGTCTCGTAGGCTTCTGCTTTCCTCTTCCTATTCCTCTGGTCATTCTGCTTTTTCTCGGGAGTCTGTTAAACAATACTTCAAAATTAACGTTACTGCAGTTATTCCAAGATTTAAAGAAAATGTCCAAACACGATGATCTGTTCTATATCCCCAGCAGCCATTTCATTTCTCTGGTTAATTTCTTTCTATTGCTGGTACTTAAAGAAACAACTGCTCTCAAAGAGTTGCTACCTTCTCATAGATATGCTGCAGAGGGAGAGAATGTGGTTAACAGGAGGGTAATTTATTTTTTCTATTTTAGCTGCTGCAAGCCAGTGACCTTACCGGGTTAGCAGAGCAAGCTCAACATTTATAAAAACCTATGTAAACCCCTTCAAGGTGATCACAGTACCGGTACAAGGGGAATAATGATGAGAGGTTTAAGTACTGACATCCAAATCTGCAGACCAATCACAGTCTCTTCAGCCAATTCACTTTGCCTGCAGGTAATGCTTCTTCTCAAAGCCCACTGCAGATGGCTGCAAGAACTATCCCAGGACAGCAGGCAAGACAAAGCTGTTACAGATGCAGCAATTCACTTAGACTTCTGTTTAATCCTCACCAGCTCTCATCAAAGTCATGGGTCAGTTGCATGTGCCATTTCTGTGAGCACCCAGAGACCTGATGGGCAGCTGATCAGTGGATTTATGCACAATCAATTTATTTATGCACAGGCACAACATAGAGCACAGTTGACAGGCCTGAGGGCTCCAAAAGTGTCCTGCCTATCTGTCTGTATGAGGCTAGCAAGCCTAAACATGAGAATGGAGGAGACCCTGGTGCTTTCCCCATCACCAGGATCACATCTGTGGCCAAACCTGCTGAAGACATTGGGAAGCACTGCTGGAAGCAGCTCACTGAGGTTGCTGGAAAGAGATGTCTTGTCATTCTCATTACCACTGTCATTTTAAAATTGCCCCAAATAATTCCCAAGCTGTATGCAGCCACCACTGAACTATAGCCTGGGGGCAGGGAGAAAAACACTGTGCAAAACACAGCTCTGGGGAAGGGAAAGCCATGGCCAGAGAGTCTGTGATAAACCTAAGTTTCATGCTCTTTGGAAACCCAAATCTCAAGTACCCTCTTTAAAGATCTCTACACCAAAAGACTTACTCATACCGAGCACAGAAATCAATCTCCTTCCTTTAGTAGGATAAAAAGGATAAAGTTGAATCTAAACCTGGCTGTGTGTTCCCAGTGGGTGCTGGACATCTACAGCCCCACGTTACCAGCTGGGCACTCACAGACAGTGCTGTTTTGGTAAGACGATGGAGGGGATGTTAAGACAAAGGTGGCTATTGTGTCTGCAAGGTACTTTTTTAGAATGAGGGGACTGAAAACTCCAAAACCACCTAGAGACTTGCTGCTCCAGCCCCTCTATGTGTAAAAGTCAGAGACATTGCCTCCTCAGTGTGTAGTGAAGAGCAGCTCCTGAACAGCGTTGGCGTGACTGTAACACCACAGGCTCCATTACAGCCTCCATGGAGCTGTGAGCATATTAATGAGAATCAGTTTAAGTTGTTTTTCCATTCAAGTACTTACATAATAAAAATGACACACAACATTATCCGTAACAGACTGAAAAAGCAAGGAATGGGAGATTCGAATACGTCAGCTTGGTCAATTTATATCTCTCCACAGAAGTACATTAAAAAGAAAAACAATTAAAAGAATGAATACTCAAATTTTCACTATTAACTACTCTTACTTTATGGAGTTTAAGATACTGCATTCCTAAAATCCCCTCACACTAGTACTGCCATATAATAGAGGGAAATATGACCCAAAACTTACCTGGTAACTATGGGGGAAGTTCATAAAAAATGCATAAGAAAATGCACTCTTATTTGAGGTTTTGGTTTACTAACACAATTTTAGAATAAAATTAGATTTAGATTTTAGAATAAAAATCTAAAGACAATTCATTTTCTGCTTTGATGAGTATTTTGAAATAGTTAATCCTAAAGAAGTGAGACTAACCATGGACAAAGCATCAATTTTCACCTCCCCACACTTTCACAGAGTAATGCACAAAATGCTCTGCCTTGTACAGGCTTAGGCAAACTCACATTTTTTGATAGATATGGCAAACTTTTCCATTAATGCTCTCTGGCCTTTTATGTGTATCCAAAAACGTATCCCAATGAGCTGAAAACAGCTTCCCAAGTTGAGCTTTTACAAATGCTGCGTTTGGGATTAGATAAAACCTTCCTGGAATGGTGGGAAGCTTCGAGGAGGAGCTTCACAGAGAAGCTGAAAGCCTGCAGGGTCAAGCTAAATACTTCCCTGGTCCCTTTCACTCTCCAAACTAAGACGACTGTCACTGACTCTCACAATTTCTTCCATGCTTTCAGATGGATCATGTTCACCTTAAACCCAACTACCCAAGCAGTTGTGCCTGCTTACCTCCAATTCTTTATCACTCAGAGAGCCCACGCTGCACAAGCTCTGGTTGGAAGACTCACTATTTAACGGACCCTAGTGAAAAGCAAGCAGACTGTTAGAAACAACCTCTCTACAAGGCAGACCCATCCTAAAAAACACTGTCTCTGGGCTAACTACAGTTACAGCAGCACCATGGGTCAAACTCCCAGACAAGGGATGGGGCACTAAGAGGCTTCAGAAGACATTTGCAGCAGGACAGTTGGCTTGTTCAACATTTTTTTCTCAGGATAATTATCCAGCCTTTGGAGTATTTCTGCATCAGTTCGTTTCCTAACTGGTCTATTTACCCACATCCACAAAATAGCCAAGGTGCTATTTTTAGAAGCCTAAGGCTTGAGGAAGAAAACCGAATTTGTTGAGTAGCAGGAGTTCCAAGCTCAGCTCTCCAGACAGGCATCTGCTTGACCCTGAGCTAAGCATTTAGATGCATCCTCATCTGGGCAAGCCAGCTATTACTGTTACCAGATGCTGGCCGTACCGTTGATTTAAATGTGTCATTTTATGCTTTTTTCAACACTAAGAAAGTGAACAAGTGAAACTTGTGTTAAGAGCAGTACAACTGGTACCCATAATACAACCTTTCCCACTTGGCTATTTTATGGACCCATGTGTGACCTGCCCGCAGAGTAGCTGCTCCCACCAGGCCAAAGCAGAAACTCAGGAGACGAGAAAAGATTTACCAAAATTGTAACCAGGTACCTCAAGAGTCTGCTGCATCTCTGCAGGCTCTGCTGGATACACGTCTGCATTTTTACATATCCAAGTAGTTTGAAAATTATTTAAGATCTCTAATAAAACTGGTTTTAAAAGGAAAAAGTGAATCATGCAAAGTCACTGTGTTTTATCCTGACACAAAAGTATCCTCCTACAGATCTAACTTAAGAAATTAAGACAAATTTGACAAAGATGTTAAAAACAAGATTCACAATTAATGATGGAATGTATTAACAGGAAGAATGACATGATAAAGCCACTTCTCAATTAATAACTTGTGAGCATCTTTTCCCAAGATGCATTCTATTTTAGCATTTTTAACTTTGCAGTAACCACTTCCCACTAATCAATCTTTCCTCAAAGCAAAGCCACTTCTCATCATACACTTGAGCAGAAGACTCAAGTGGTGGAGTGGGGCCTTAACACCACAGAGGAACCCCACACTAGATAATTTTTTAATAGATCAGTTCTCTCTCCCCTGTTCAAGGGACAAACACCACTATCAAATTGTGACATAATCTAGCTATTACTAACCTAAATTCCCAAGCAGGCATGTGCCGAAACTAGACGTTTACCTTCTGTGTTCACTGTGAGTGTTAAATATCAAATTCAGTTCTCCTAAAACAACAGGCTCAGTTGCTAAAAAAAAAAAAAAAAGAAACCCCAACACCTGAATAGCTCAAGAAGCTGAATATTTAGGATTCTCTTAAGGAAAAATTGCAGGTTTACATTCTTTAAGCCATACTATTATCCCTTCAAAGGATCACACAAATAGCTCAGGACCAGAAAAAATGTTTCACTTCATCTGTTCAGCAATAGTTTCTTTTAAGCAAAGCAACAAGCTCCTTACCACCCAATGTGATGGCTCACATATGTTATAGGTACAACTCTTGGTTATTCCAGGAACTTACTCCTGGGCCAACAGGACTTAACAGAAGTGCCAACATTAACCTTAGCTACATCCACATGAAAGTCTCACTGCTAAAAAAATTGTAAAATCTTATGGCAAGTGGCAACAGAAAGTGAATCCTTTCACTCATGAAAAAAACTTGTTTATAACTGCACAAATGCTGCTCTCCAAAATCTGTCTGTTCTCTCAGGAACTCCAACCCCAACAGCATATCTGAGGCACCAATCAAACTTCTGTGCCAGGTGAGAACTTTGTGAGACACAGGAGCATCTCTCCAAATGAGTGTTTGCTGGGCTCACACTGGGGTTCTGACATTGTAAAGATGAAAGTCAAAGTTGTTTCCACATTTGCTTAAATCTCGCTGCCTCCATTGTGCAGATGGAGAGCAAATGACAGGAGCAGCTGTTTCAAAAACACCACATTTGAACTTTCCATGAACATTATGATTGAAGGGGAATATCAGTGGCATACACAGGACAACTCTTCTGCAAGGCCCCTGTATTCTGGGATCACCTGGAAAATAAACTGATGGGGCCACTTATAGCTAAAAATTATACTAACACTTTTTGCAGAAATACAAGTTTATCTTGTCCAAGAAATCCACTCAGTTTGCACCTTAATGTAAAGTTCTGGGATGCAAGCAGCTGGAAAATGCCTAATACAAAATCCACAATGTTTTTCTTACTTTCAGTACTACAAGTACCTGCACTGACTACCCTGCATGGGAAATTTTTAGCTCTACCAGCTGGAATCAAAACCATGTCTCACATTAATAAAAGGGGAGTTCGATGCTGGTCAGATTCTTGACCAGAACACCCCCACCCCTTTTTTTTTTTTCTTTATTTCAAATATTCCTCTAGAACCTACACTGATGATGTGGTAAAATTCAACTCAGTGCAGTAGTAGAAAGGGTGAAAAGGAACCAACTTCTTCATTACGGAACTGGAACAGAACAGCTTGTCATTGTCTACAGGTATCCTGCAATTTCACTGTCACATGTATTGATTTATGAACAAATGCATAATTAATTCTTTGTAGACATGTTTTGACCCATGCAATGGAGCAAATGCATCACTTTCCCTTTCCCTGCTTACATTTAAGAGGACCTTCCACTGACACTTTTCTTAGTCTAAAGGATAAGACCTTTACAGACAAGAGCTAAACTTGGCAAAGTTGGCAAAAAGTCTTGTTTTGAGGTATTTTGGCTATGGAAACCCAAATTATCCACTAGAATGTGCTGTACTCAAAGCAACAAAGATGCAATACCTAGGATGTTCCAGGAACATGACCTCGTGCTCAGCTGCACCTCTTCTCATGTAATATGTCAAGAGAAAGGAAAAGCAAGTTTTCCTGATTATCCAGATAACATGGAGCTATGTGTAAAATTAGTATCAGCTGCTTATAGCAACAAGTTTAGGCATGGATGTGAGAAACCATACAGCCGAGTATGTCCCTTCAGTTAACAGTCAGTGTGTCTATAAAAAATGCTTCAAATTTATATTTTAGCATTCCTGACTGTTTATATTTAACTCAGCAACTGACTTGGGATAAATGTTCAGTACTTAATTTAGCATACAATTTTTAAGTGGACATGACACAAAAGGAATTGAAGGAATGAACGTGAATTTGGAAAAAAAACAAACCTGAAGTAAGCAAAGAACATTAACATGAGTATATTGCCAGGGAAGTAGCAGGGTGCATATTAGCGCATAATATACATGCAATAGTTTATACAGATAAGGCTTATGAATTTTATTCCAGAAGTTCTGATTTTTCTAGCACAGACCACTTTGGGATAATACTGCACTTCTCTGCTCTCACTTCCAGCCCACTCATCCACTGTGCCCTGTCAGGGCAATTGGTGATGTGGCTCAGCAAAAATTCAAAATACGTGGGTCATCTGAAACAAGCTAATAGTACCTATAGTGTTTACCCAAATGACAAGCACAAAAAACAGCATACACTTCCTCCTCCACAAGGAATTTCTCTCCAAGATAAGCTGGCATGCTTTTTTCCCTGGTGATTCACCTATCAACTGCTGCTTCAAAGTCTGTGACCTACCTATGCACAATAAAGCCTCCATGTTGAGAATTGGATGCAACAGCAGCAGGCACTTTGAAGACTCCTACTCAAGAGGCAAGAATATAAAATCTGGCCACTCACAGGAGCTGGTTAGTCATTTCTCCCTTTGCCAGAGCCCCTGGAAAGCCCACAGTGAGGCTTCAATGGCTGAGACTTCTAAAGAAACAACTTATCCTGCTAATAGCTCCCACCAGATCATCTAGAACAACACCAAGCAGACTCAGCCTCCTTACCATCTCTGCCTCCCATGACTTGTACATTTCCACAGCCTCCCCAACTTCCCAGAAATGATCCATCACTCCACAACTCTAACTGGGCAGTCTCCATTTTGTGCTCTCCAATTCCTTGTACTGAAAGGGAGCTCTAGGAATTCCAGCTGCCTAGCCAGAGTCCCCAACACAGGCGTACAACAACATGCACTGCAAATTCCCTTGCTGTCTAAATGAAGGAGACATGGAGATAGACATGCATCATTACCTCAAGCCAGGATAACCAAGTTCCTCTGAATTCTGTAGCAGATCAATGGATTTCAAAGGCAAAGAGTCAATCCTTCATTCCACTAAAGGTTAGTGCTGACTCCACACAGGTTTACACCAAAGTGAAATGGTCATATGGCTCTACAGTTACTCTGGTGTAGTGCTACTATGTCAGGTTTAATTAACATATTCTTATCTTATTTCAAGCATCATGTAAGTATGAGAATTACAACCTACTTCTTAACTGGACTTTTAGAAAAGCTCAGTATTACTGATAATGAAATCCCCAAATCACTGAGGTCTTTTTGCCACGAGAAGTTAATCTACTCTCAGATGTTCACAGGTGAACCCCACTCTATCAGATGGGCAAGCAGGATTTGCTTGGCTTCCATTATGCTTCGAGAGTTCTCTACGATTGGAAAGATGGTATTTTTACTTTACTGATGGCAAACTGGACAGAAGGGTCATGCGACTCATCCTAGGAGCAGAAATAGGACTGAGATCTGACAACTATTTCTGGGCTCTAGCAGCCAGACAACACATTCGAAGTAATGTTGCACACAGAAGCATCCAAACAATTTTCAAGTATCTGGCATAAAGTCCTGGCACACTCTGCAGGAGCTGTAAAATTAAATTCTAAGTTTTACAACTCTTATTAACTGGTTCTTCTCATGGCCTATGACACTTGTTGGGGACCACCACTGTGCAGCACCACTTCCCTCCAAGGAAGATATGATTATCCTCAAACACGAATTCTCCACATGGTAACCTTGCTGCTAAAACTATTGCTGAGTACATCACAGAACTGGAGTTGCTGAAGTGATCAAGACTTCAAAAGTTACAGAGAATAAGTAAAAACCAAACTAATCCAAGCAAATACTATTCTTTATGAACAATTCTTTGGCCGCATATATCCTGCATCATTACCTCAAAGCAGGAGGAAAGAGAGCACTAGCTACCAAGACCAAGACTTTTTAAATTCTGGCACGGCCAGATGGATCTACAAGATTCCTACAGCCCAACTATGCTCCCTAGAAGTACTTCAGCCATTTTAGTTTAACTATAAAAGTGGCACACAGGGCTTGGTTCAGAGATCTTTTGAAAACCAAACTTGTAGAGATACATGTGCTGCTGTGCAGATCCACCCTGGTTAAGCCTGAGACAGGCTGTGTACAAATGCAGGTTCACCCATCACAATTACTGATTTAAATTCTTACCCAGGAAAAGTCTGTGGAAATGACACAAATCCCTTCAAGTTAACCTGCCTGATAACTTAAAGGCAGCACTCAAATAGGAGGAAGGGATGCAGATGATGAGAACAGACTAAATTAAACAATATTATCTAGAGAAACAACTCACATTTTTTTCTCCTGGGCCTCCTGACCTAAGGAAGATGTCTAGTCAGCATAATGCCTCATGGGAATATACACTTAGGTTTTCCCAGTATGTAAATATAAACAGGAGCTAAATAAGCAGGAACAGTCAATGTCAGTGTCATGTGTTAATTCAGGGACTTGCTCTGGGAATTTAGTGAAGAATGGCACTTCACCATATGGCAAGAATAGACATCTAAAGCATCACCAGCTTTATGAAGCTATCTAGTGACATGGGTGAAGCACAGGATTATAACAGTTGCCTAGAAACATTCCTTGCTCATAAATTTGTTTCAATGAATTAACTCCAAGCTTCTAGTGAGATACATTCTTCAGCTACCAAGTAAAAAACTTCATCACAGACTTGCAACAGAACTTTGAGGCTTTTGGAGCTGCGAATGACCTTGGTCATTGGGTTGTGCCTTCAGCTACCACAGGAGGTGACAAGCACACAGTTGTTTCCAAAACAGTTTAGGATTTCTATCCTCTACAGTTCTTACTGGAAAGCTCTTCCAGAATCCCATTACTCTGATGGCTAGAAGCTTTTTTCTAGTCTCCAGCCTGAAAACTTGCTCTAGATCAGCTTGCTCTCATTCATACCTCCAAACACTTACAGCTGCTCTTTAACAACACAGAGGAACTGTGGGCTTGAAGCTGAAGTTGTATTAAGGTATAAACGAACGCTTTCATTTTATACAGGTCCAAAATATACTCTGTGCTGCTAAACATTAAAGAAAGAATCCATACACAGCAAGATACACCCAGTGGGAGGAAGGCAGGAAGCTCAGTACAACTGTCTGCTGCCTTCATCCAATCACATCTGAGATGACACTTCTTCCTTTTATGCAATAAACAGCACCAGATACCTTCCATCCCAGGAGGATGGGCCAGGCCCTGTCCCACTAGATGGCACTCACTTACTCCACGGTTCTTTTGTTAAACATTTCATTGGAGCCAGCTAAAAATCTTAGCTGAATCACACAAAATTGTATCACAGCTTTCCCAATATATTCCCTTTAAGACAGTGACCTACCAATGCCAGTGCGGAGCATGACGGACGGAGGCTTGGGGGGGTAGGGAGGGAATTTGAAGCACCAACCTGGGAGGGAATGTAGTAGCTGAAATTAATATTGCAACCAAAATTTGCTGCAACATAGTAGAGTCATGCTAATTTATATCAATGGTTGGCAGATCTATTGCAAATTAGCAAGAATGCAAGTAAATAAATATATTGTTTGCAGTAAGTGTAATGCACTTTAACAGTTTACTGGCTAGTACAACGTAAAACCGTGTAACAACAGGTAAAAATAAAACTCAGTAACAGAAGAGCTTTGCTCAAAGTGAGGCCTCCAACAAATGAGGCTTTTTTCCCTGGATTGCTTTAAAAACGAGTTTTCAATACTCACCCCTAACAGAAAAGGGCATGTACTTTCTGCTCCAAACATATTGGAAACATAATTAAGATTTGCTTTCCTGTATCTCTCAAAGGTTATTCCTTTAAAAGGAAGAGTTCCTAACATTCTTTGTGAAAGCTGACTACATTGGCACTGCTTTAAAGCTATACCAGTGTCCATGCTTTTAGCTGTTCTAGTAAGATGTTTGGGTTTATCTGCACTGGCACAGCTAAAGATTCTGAAGTGACAAAATGGGGAAAAAGAGGCAAGAAACAGGTGATAAAGTACATGAAAAGTTGTAACATTGTATGAAACAAGATCACAGTACAGTAAATGCCATCAACTTTCATGCAATAAAAAGAACTTAATATGCTAAAAGTTTTAAGAGTAGGGGAAAAGATAAAAAATCCCCACACTCTTACTTCAGCAACTGAAATTGTTACCTCTTAACTTCTAGTGTTAATCTTTCTTACAGCTGAGCATTTGGCTTCCTTTTGCTCTCTTCCCAGACTCAACTCTGTCTGAGAGGCAGAGCAGAAAGAAAAGCGAAAATTCAAACAAAACTCTTTTCAAGTTTTGAATCACTTTGTGTTTTCCTGAGAAATGTGCCATCTACAAGGTTTTATCTCAAAATAATTTTAAGTGGCTTTAGAAAATCATCTAATGATGTGTTGCTTTACCTTCATGTTCAAAATTCAGTATCTCCCTCAAAAATTAACTCATTATCCCTGACCTAGTTTTAAATGAGTTCTGTCACCATTTCATTGCTCAGAAAGTCTGACATTAACACTGCCAGCACCTTGAGCACTCACAGCTTAATGCCAAGACACCAAGCAATGACACAAGGTTGTTACTCAGGTGCCTTGCTTTAGATAGTGCCTGACCAAGTGGAAGCTGTACATGAGGATAAAGATGGGATTTTATTGGCAGGTTGTGGATCAGACACAGGGGAGCTGCCATGCAAACACTTTTTTTGTGTGTTCCATCTGATGGGGTAGAAAATTTTAGCTCCTGTACCCCAAAGAATATGACTCAATGTTTCAGTCTGGTTATGTGTTGTATTCAACACACAACACTTGAAACTGTATCCCATCAGCAGCCAAATTCAGCTCTCAAAGGTATTCTTGGAAAAAGGAATGGCCAGATGAGCTTCCCAGTTCTACAAAGTCGTCATGGAGTTTTTTGGGCATACAAGATGCCTTAAGATGGAACAATTCCTAAGAACTTAATTAGAGCCCAAAATCTTCTGTACAGCAAAACATCTGCTCAGAGATCCCATTTTCATTCCTCTCTAACATACTTCACATGTTAGAGTTCAAAACACAACAAGTGACACAGAATCTCTTTGCAAAGAAAAATTACCCATGTAGAAATCAAAAAACCCAATCAAAGCACAAGGCAGGATGGCTAAGCAGTCATACCTGTCACTACAGGTACTCACACTCACCTTGGCAACCCCAACCCCAGTGAACCTGGCCTCCAGGAGCTCCTGCCTGCGTGGGTCCAGGCTATGCAATTCTTCCATCATTTCTGCTGCTATGGAAGAATAACACACTCAGATTATGAAATGCAAGGAAAGGAGAGAGACATTTAGTATTCCGTGCCATTGATGAAACTTAAAAGTGCCTATTCTGCAGGACAACCGTGTAGAGAGCATTTTCTTGCAAGAGAAATGCAAGATTACCACGTAGTAACAACATGACTTTGCCACCATATTACAGTATTTAAACCATAACCCTGCTGGAGTTTCCTCTCCTCTGTTGTACCAGCCATTTCAAGATCTCTAAGTCCAAGAAACAAATTATGACACATTTTCCCACTGGATGCTTTATTAAAACGAAAACATGGGACCAGAGTGTTATGACTAAAAGCTTCAGAGCTTTTCATCCGTGCTGCATGACTAGAAAAAAAAAAAAAGCAACATTCTTTAGCCCATAATTTATTTTTGGCCAATCCTGGAAATACTCAAGCTCCATGAACTCCAGATTTCACTGATAACAGCTTTGCTTCTTCCAAGCATAGAATAGGATTATAAAAAGAAAATAACGCACGATTAAACCTTTTAATTTACAAGGTAAAGCATCAGATACTTCTAAAATAATAGCACCTTTTATACCCGGGATGTACCTGGGGTACCTCTTGGCAACCCAACACTATGGATGGCCTTATTTGAAGGGTTAAAAATTTACCCTGCATTACTGTGTAAACAGGCTAAAAATCAGGAAATACATAATTCAAATCCTGAACTGAGAAAAAAATGGGACAAAATTCACCGTTCATTATAACTGTGAATCACATCTTCCCAACTGCACCAATCAAGTTCATTTCCAGAAATGTCTGTTCCAGTTTCATTTTCTGGACTAAGGTAGAAAAAAATAAAAAGGCCAGAAACAGAAGATAAAGATTTGCTGTGTAAAGAGCATATGAGATGAGGAAAGTTCTTGAAGGGCAGCAAGTGCCCTCTAGAACAGGCAGTGCACAATTGTTCCTTTTATGAACTGTCCATTTTGTCCCTGCTGCTTCCTCCAAACACTGCGGCTCCAAATCACAGGGGCAAAGTGAATCCATCCGGGGGCATTCTCAACTGCTCTCCCAAATCAGTCCCAAGCTTCAAAAACTAATGGGATCCTAAACGTGGTTATTAAACATCCATATTTCTGCCACAGGCTCTAAAAGCCCAACAAAGCTCTCAGCCCAGTTTTCAAAACAGGAAATCTGGGTAGCGAGGAAAATGACAGACAAGCCGCAAAGGCCAAGATGTTCAAGAGCTCCCAGGGCTCTCGTCCATCATGGGGCGACCATCCGCAGGGAATTGCATCCCCACACCGGGATGCTGCTCTGGGAAAGGGGCTGACACAAGTTCCCCCCCACCGGGGGCTGCTCCGGGACCCGTTGCACCCCTCCAGGCAGGGCTGGCATTCCCTCCTGTCCTCCTGGGAGGGGATTTCCAACACCCCTCTCCTACCCACTCGGGACGCAGACGCACCAGCTGCCAAGCAAGCAGCCTTGCCCCACTGCCAGCTGCTGCACCGCCTCGGCCTCTTCCTCCTCCCCTCCAGCACCGCCTCAACCCTCATCCCGAGGCTTCGCAGGCCATGCCCCTCCGCCGCCCCCAGCTCTCACCCCCGCCCGCCAGGCCGGGCCGGGCCGCGGGGCCTGCGCTGCTTCGTGCCCGGCGAGGGGCCCAGGCCGCGCTGCCGCCGCCCTGGGTCTCAGGCCGCGGCCCTCTCACCGTGACCCGGGCCGGCCCGCGGTACCAGCCCCCGCCACCGCCTTCCCCGTGGCCGCCCCCACCCACTCTCGGGCCGGGCGGAGACGAGGCGAGAGGTGTCCCCACGCTGCCCCCGCCGCCCCTGGGGGTCTCACCTGGCGCTGCCGCTCCTGCCGCCGCCGCCCGGCCCAGCGCTCCCCGGGCACCGCGCGGATCCCGCCGCCGCCGGGGGCAGGAGCAGCAGCAGGAGGAGGGAGGGAGGGAACCTGCTGCGGCGGCGGCGGCACGGGCGGGAAGAAGAGGCCGGGGGCGGCTCCGCGGCTTCAACCGCGGGCACTGAGGCTGAGAAGGGCGGAGGGGAAGGGTGTCGAGGGGTGGAGAGGGAAGGCTCCGGGCTGGGAGTAGGCCGCAGATCCCCGGCCTCGCGTGAGGGGCCTGGCCGGGCCGGAGAGCGCGCGGGCCGGCGGCGGCAGGACAAAGGCCTCGCGGGAAGACCCGGCGGCCAGGTGGGGCGGGCGGGCGGGGCGGGGGGTGCACGGGGCCGGCGGGCGCGGTGGGGCCGGGGCAGGTGCGGCCCCTCGTCCCTCCCGCCCCGCGGCGCTGGGCCCGGCCCGGCCGATGGGGGCACACGCGCTGGGGAAACCGCGCCGCGTCTCGCGAGACTTGCGCGGCGGGAGGGGGGAGGGGGGTCAGGGGGCGTGGCTTGAATGGGGTGGGGCCTGAGGGGGCGGAGGGAGGGGCGGGGGCGGCAGGTGGGGGGGGTCAGTGGGGCCTGGGGGTCAGGGCAGGTCGGACAGGGCAGGAGGAATGGGGGGGGCCACACAGGGCAGGGGGGCAGCAGGGGATCAGAGTTCTACGGGATCTGGGGTGGGGCTTGGCCCTCATTTGGACCTGCGGCTCAGGGCAGGTCTGAAGGGGCAGGGGGCATGGCAGGTGTCACACAGGTCTGGGAAAGCAGCAAGGGCTCAGGATGGACCATGGGGTTACGGGATTCGGGGGGGCTGAAGGGGCAGCAGGCTCAAGGGCAGTTCAGATCTGGCTTTGGGATGGGGACAGGCCTGGGTGGCACTGGGGAGTAATACACGTGTGGGCAGGAAGCAGAGGTTCAGAGTCCCGTGAGGTCAGGGGGACTGGGGTGGTAGGCACAAGGCGGGGTCAGAAGGGCCTGGGGGTCAGGGAAGGCCTGGGGGGCGCAGGACATATGGAGGGTGGTCAGACAGGGCTGAGGGGCAACAGAATGTCAAGGTGGACTATGGGGTCATGGAGGGATGAGGGGGCAGGCACAACGCAGGGGTTGGATCCAGCCTTGGGGTGAGGTCAGGGCTGAGGGTCAGGAAGGTGGGGCAGGGGGTGATCACAGATGGAGGGGCAGCAAGGGTCAGGGGGCAGAGGGTGCTGGGGCATGACAGGCACAAGGAGGGGGTCAGATCCAGCCAGGGCCTGGGGGTGGGGAAGGGCAGGCCTAGGGACATGCCACCACCAGGGTAGCAAAGGTTGACCTCCCCCCTGTCTCAGGATGCCCCAGAGAGGGGGTATGACATCCCACCCCCCAGTTCTTCACCTCCTCTCCAGTCTCCATCTTACACACCCACGAGCAATCTCACTCCCCAAACCACCCTCATCCCCTGGAGTAAAGGGTGCAAGGGCACCTCAGCACCCCCAGCTGATCCCCACTCCATCCTTGCCCCCTGGGAACACCACATGGAATGGGCCGGGCCCCTGGTTCGGGGCTGATCCAACAGGTATATCATCTGTGAGACACAACTCGGGTGCCTCAGCAGCCCACAAGACACACTCTCGCCTTTCCAAGGCCAAACTGTCACCACAGCCGGGAAAAGAGGCCCCAAAATTACTAAAGATAGGTCTTGTTCCAGCTGGAATGAAGCAATTCCACTGCAGTTCATTCGGCAGGCAGCAGGGGCAGGACCCAAAGCGCTGCGGGTGTTGCACCCGCTCGCTCCAAGGCTGAATCAGCTTTCCTAAAAGCAAACAAGCAGGACAGGATTGTTGGGAAAGGAAGTGGCCAGGCCTGTCCAAGGGGAGGCAGGCGCGGATTAGCAATGGGAACGGAGGTTCCTGGAGCTCGATAAAGGATTTGCCAAGGCTGGGAACACAGAGGGAGCTCCATCCCCTCCCCTTCACTACGTGACATCGAGCGATTTATGACCGATCTGGAGCCGACTAGTTTGGCAAAAGAGATGTGGAGAGGAGCCGGCAGAGCATCGTGGAAAAACTGCTCCTGCAAGGCGATGGGGGAAACTGTTATTTTAAAATTGCTAATTTATTGTACTTTGTTACGTTGGTGCAGCAAATGGCTCTGGGAGTGCTGCCTGCTTGTGCAAGCTGCTTTTCCTGTGCTTTAATCTGATTTTTTTTCAGTACAAGAGCCACTCCAGTTTCAGCTCCTGCTCTGTAAGTCACATTTTCAGCATGATCAGTGGTAGGAATTTGTAAAATAAATAATTAAATAAATAGTTGTTTGTGTCTGTGTTGGGTTGTGTTTTTAAAGAAAAAATCCTGGAGTAAATATTCCATCAGCTGGTAGCTAATTACAGCCATTTAGGCAACATTAATTAGGACCACTTGCAGTGAACATTGTTCAAGGAGGTTTAAATTTCATTAGTGCATTTCAGTTTGATTTTGGGTGGAGAGAGGAGGAGTTGTGGAAGCTGTTACACCTAATAAAGGGACTGACTTACTGAACCCTCTAGCTCTTCTGGACTTCACTGCCCTAAGAAACACCTCCAACTCCAAACGGAGCAGTTCACCCCCTCAGAGTGCCAGAATTGGACACCAGTAGCAACCAATCCATGGTACTGTCCCCCACCTTTGTGTTTTAGGGGTTATAGGGGATCATTTTGGTCTAATTTTTCTCCTGTGCTTTTTTGACAGCGCTTGATGGGGCACTTCCTCCTCCTTCTCCATACATTGCTAGGGACTGCATTGCCAGGTATCACAATGCCATCAGTATTTCCATGTAGGCCACCAGAAGAAACTTTTGCTGTCACAGAATCACAGAATGGTTTATGTTGGAAAGGTCCCCAAAGGTCCTGTCCCACCCTCTACCACGGACAGGGACATCTTCCACCAGACCGGGTTGCTCTGAGCCCCATCCAACCTGTTCTTTTACACTTTCAGGGATGGAGCAGCCATAACCTCTGTCATTTCCTGATGGTCGTTTGCTCACTGTCATTTTCACTGAAATCACAGACCAATTCCCCTCTTCTCCTTCCCTCCAGCAGGACCAAATTCCCAGGGAGAGCCTCCTGGAGAATCTACTGCAGCCAGGATGCTTTCCTAGACATCCCTTGATGCACCACTGAGTTCCAGGCCTGTCAGAGGACCCATGGCAACAGCCCTGGGCTCTGCCGGGTCAGGCTAGAACAGAAGGTGGTGACATCTGATAAGGAACAGATAAACTCAGGTTGCACTGTCCTCCTCCTGTGACTCCCCCTCTCCTGCCCTGCATTCCTCTGAAATAATTGAGGTTTCTCTTCTCACTCCCAAATTCAGGACTGGGGCACATTCCCTTCAGCACATTCTGTAAAGGCAGCCCTTGTGTTTTGCAGTCCAAGTGCTCTGCTACCTCAGCTCTGCTCCTGCGTGTCCAGAAGCTCATCCTCGCTGTAGTCATATCCTTCCTGACACTCCTCTGCTGCACACTGAACGATGGTCTTCTCCACCTTCATCCTCTGAAGAGCTGCTCAGAGCAATACTTCCAGCTTCAATTTCCTTTCCAAGATGCCAAAATTGCACCTCACACCAGACATGGCAGCTGGTCCCTTCGTGGCACAGAGAGGGAAGGAATCAACAAGTTGTAACTGTATTTCTGGCTGTAAGCAGGAATTTCAGAGCAGCCTTTAAGGATCCCGCTTGCTGTCAGCAGAGTACAGGTAGGTACAAGGGATTTTTAGAAAAGTTTGTCAGATAACAGTAGGAAGGAAGTCACTGGATAAATTTCCCAGTGATCTCAGAACTTTTTCCTCCTACACTTCATCAGGACACAGCTCTGAACAGAGATGCACTGCACAGCCCAGCCTGGTACAACACTTCCAACTGTGCTGTGCCAGCACATGTGAGATTGGGCTCCCCGGAACAGCAAAGGTCTCTCAGGTAAAAATATAATTATCAGTGTTGACACATCACAATTGGACTACTTTTTATGACATATTCTCTCCTGGGAGCTGATCCCCCAGGTTTGGACTCAGCAGAGAATTGGTGGAGTGTTTTTGTTTGTTTTATGTTGGTGGATTTTTTGTTTTGTGTGGGGTTTTTTTGTTTGTTTGTTTGGCTTTTGGGGTGTTTTTTTTTGTTGTTGTTTTTTTCAATAAGGAAAGCCAACTTATCAGAAGGTGCTTCTGGTCAGAAAAGGTCAGCTATTTCTGTTCTTACAGGGAAAGGTTTGCTCTTCAAAGTGGCTGTAATATGTAAATAGTTCATCATTTTGTACAGGAAATTTTCTGATTCAATTAAAAATTCTAATGTCAACTTCTAAGATACTACTTCTAAAAGCTTATAAAGCCTCAAAACTAAAACAATGTAAGTTTAGAAATCAAGATTCTATTGACCTCAACTTGATTTTTCCCATCATATTACAGTTAGGGAGCAATTTCTGAGTGTTTCACATTCTGGCCTAGCAAGAGAAGAAACTATTTGGACCTCCAAGAATTCTCATGCAGGAAAACTCCTCCTTCCAGCCCACACCTGAGTGATGTATGAAACTATTCTGTTTTTCCTTTTTCTCATTAACTTTTTAAGAGCCCCTAAGCTTTGGTCCTTTCAGAGGAGCTTGTTATGAGCAACAGAGTATGCACATGGCTGACCAAATATTATCTCATCCATGGGGACAAGCCAGCTCTCTGCCAGCATCAGCTCTGCCAGATCTCTCCTGTCCACATCCTTCTCTCCAGGTCTGCCACCAACCAGTGTTAATGCCTCTGATTACATTACTGTGGTAGCTCTCCTCTTCTTGTCTCAGCCTCCCTGGATGTCAGTAATATGCTTAGTACACAGCACTTGTATCATGTTTTGAAAAACCACTCAGCTGCCACAGCCATCTTCTTTGTCACTGGAGCTTGGAGCTCCCCTCCACAAGCACACTCAGCAAAACAGCAGCAAGCCCTGCCTTCCCCACCACAGCTTCTCTGCTAACCCACAGGACAGATTAGACCAAAGCTGGGTAAGATTTTGTAGAGATTTTAACAGAGCATATAACAAGTTCCTTCTGCCTTCAATTTTGGAAAAATAAAATGTCAGAAGTAAAGATTCTGATATTTTTAATGTGTTTTTGGTGACTTTTCTTTGTCTCTGCTTTCCAGGCTTGTGGAATACTGCATTTTCCCAAGCATTTCTGTACTGCCATAAGGTCTGGAAATCTACTGATACAAGGTACACAACAGAAAAGCTGAGAGTCCTCAGTGATACTAGGACACAGGCAGCTGGGGACTGGAGAAAAACAACAAATAGCCTGAATCTTTAAAACATAAAAGCTGGCGTATGTGATCTCAAATCCAAACATTTTATAGCACTGGGGGAAAAAAAACCCAACCAAAACTCACAAGAGTACAACACTCAACAGGGTTTTGAAGATTTTAGCACCATGGATGATGTCACCTCCAGGCATCACATCCTGAGGAGACCTACCCTTGTCTGCACAGCAGATATTGTTAGACCTAATGAGGCATGAGCTGCCAGTGAAGATTTTTCTAGGCTTGTGGCATTCAAAACATGTCCATTCAAAACATGTTGCCCTTGTGTGGATTCTTGTCTACTAAGGGTAGGGCTTTGCCACACTAGGAACATTAAAAGTGTCTTTCCTCATTTTCCTTAGGGAGACAACTGATATTTGAGATTTGAGCGCCTCCAAGATAACACGTCATTGCCTGACTCCTTCCTGAGGCCATTCCAGACTCTCCACCCTCCTACACAATGGAGTTTATCTCTGAGGTTGTTCCTGCCCCTCCCTCTCTCTATACCTTCAGGTATCCCATTAGGGAGGCTTTGATACCCAAACCCAGTAGGAAAGCATCCAGGTCACTCAGCCTTCACAGAAGCAGCAAGCCATGTGCAGCCCCAGAGCCCTGGTCCAAGGCAATGTGCGTCCTGCTGCTGGAGGAGGAAGGCAGCTGTGTGCAGGCACCTGGAGTTGTGCAGCCACCTGGAACTGCACAGCTGCCATGGCCCAGCTGAGGGGAAACAAGCATTGCAGGTAGGAAAGGAAGATCTCTGTGACCCCAAAGCACACAGTACTGGAAACATTCACTGGTTCTGCAAGCATTTGGAACAAAGTGATCCTCTTGAACGTGCCAGCAAGTCCTTCCCTGTCCTTGCTCACTCTTGGATTCCCAGAATACAAGAGGACTTTATTCTCAACAGGGATTGCCCCCTGCTTTTCTTTCTCCTGCATAAAATGGGCAAAATTGTGGTCAGAGACAGGATGGAGTTGAGCTGCAGGCCGTGGCACGCACCTGCAGGAGCACATCGGAGCACAAAGAAGCACATGGCAGCACAGAGAGGCTTGTCTCTGCCTGGCCTTGGGGAGAGGAGGTGCCACGCGGCAGAGCCCTGCAGAGAGGAGCCTGCCAGAAGCTGACAGACGGGTGAACAGCCATGACCACCCCACAGAAGGATTTTAAGAAAGCGTGCTGCTGACGTGGCGATGGGTGATAGGTTGCTTAGTGAGAACTATCGTATAAGGAAATACTGTGTCTTGAAGAAGTGTATAAAACCAGCCTGTTTCTTTGAATAAACGATTCTGATTCCTTGCTGGTCTGAGTCCGTGCCCCAGCTGTTAAAAATGGCATCCCAAATTGGGACTTGATAGGCAACTAGTGGTTGCACCACTCGAGTAGCAACGCTCGACTGAACTTTACAGGTGGCTGAAATGAAGCCTGGGAGCTGAAATGAAGCTTGGGAGCTGAAATGAAGCTCGTGGTGCCAATCAACTTTTCTGCAAGACTGAAGGTAGCAGCTGAGAACGATCAGCGATGAACAGAGCGTTGCAGAGACATTAGAAGAGATTTTAAGAAAGCATGTCAGGAAAGTTGAATCTACAGATTTGGACAGATTCTTCTTCTGGGCAAAAGACTATGATTCAACTTTAGATGACACCAATATTTTTGACCCTCAGACATGGGACACTTTTGGGCATGCATTGTGGGACAGAGTTATGCAAGTCAATGCAGCACTGACAAAGCTTTTGCGTCTGTGGTGGACAGCGTGCAAGGCACTCACGGTGCATGCGGCACCCGGAGACTGGACAATGAAGGGCGCTTGTGCCACTGCAGGAGCCGTGCTGACCCCTTCTGCACTGCCAGCAAATGACCGTAAGTCTATTGGGGCTGATGGAGGAGAACCAGAAGATGGCTTCTGGTTCCCCAACCCATTTGATCCTGGAGGGAACCCTGATGGTATCCTAGAAGTGCTTGTTCTGCCCTGTGCCATCAGGTGGAGCCGTGTTGCGGTGAGCAGCTGGAGCCAGGTGGGCCGTTCACGTTCACGGTACTGTGTTCCCTCTCTGTGTGCCCTCTGCAAGAGTGTGGCTTCAGCAGCAGCGGGAGGGCGTGGGGAGCCGCAGGGGTGCAGTGCTGTAGCGGTGGTGGTGAGTGCAAGGCACCAAACACATGGTGGCGGGCACATGGCAGGGCTGTGCCACGCTGGCAAGCGCATGGCACAGCCAGGGGACGGCGGCAAATGCTGCGCTGGTGACAGAGCAGGGCCGGTGGGACGTGAGCAGCTCTCTGCAAGTGGGCAGTAAGAAGGAGACCCAAGGAGCCTGGTGGCACCGGCAGATGCAGTGCCAGGTCCCTGCTCCCTGCAGAAGGCAGGGGGTGCCCAGGGAGACTGGGCCGCCACCTTCTGCAGGGGTGGCTGCAAGCTTGGCATAAAGTTCCTGCTGCTGGTCTATGAAACTGTCCTGGTTTTGTTACTCAGAATGTTGCCACAATCCTGGAGCCTATCTCAAAGACTGCTTTTTTACCACACCACCTTGTGACCCCCTGGATTGTTCTAATTGCTTTTTGTTATGGATGCTCCTGTATTTTTAAGTATTTTTTTGCTCTTGTTAAAAACTAACTTTATATTTTCGCTAAACTGTAGGTTTTAACATGACTGTTAATTAGATTAAAGGTTAACTGGGTGATGGTAGTATACTTCTGGATCCAGGTAGCATTAATACATAGAGTTTTTATGAAGGCATTTAGTTGTGAGAGAATTATTTAATGTTACTTATATGCATTGTTTTGGTTACATTAATAAAGTTTTGCTTGTACATATTTTGGGGAAACCCTCCCAGTCAAGGCTTGGGCCCTGGCCTAGCCCTGGCCCTGGCTGCTTAGGGAAATATACCATCAGATCCAAATGTTTCTGCACTAGAAGTGTAATCAATTCATTTTGACTTGCTGATTTGGTCTTATAAAAGCTGGACCCCCTTTTGAGGCAAACTGAGAAACCTTGTCCAGGAAAAGTTTTCCAGGTCCTCACTGTAAAATGGGTCTCTGTGGTGGCAAACAGCAGGCCTGTATAAGGCCTTGCAGACTGAATCCTAACTTGATCTGACATAGCTGTGAGAAAGCTAACAGCTCTTCATGAAAACAGAAACCTGTAACGGCAAAAACCAACTTGTTTCCCTGCAAAAGAATTCTACAGATCAGGACTGTTTTTTTGCACCTGTTTCAACAATCCCAACCATCTCAGCAAAAGAATGAAAACAATATCTCACAAACAACCCTTTCTTGCACGTAGACACCTTGTTCAAGACTGACTAATTACTATGGAGTAACAGCTTATTACTGACCAATAGGGGAGAGACATGGGAGGGTTTATAAAACTATATAAAGGGATATATAAAATAAAGTGGTAGATTTTTTCACATCTTGAAAGAGTGTGTCTTGTCTCTCTGAAATGAGGTCAACAGCAACAGGGCTCTCCAGTGATGGCAGACTGTGGGTGATGGTAAAGTATTTAGGCAGTTAAAGGTATTATCTGGCTTATTTTTGCTCAGTAGTGCTTGTTGTTTTTTAGATGCATTGTTTTACTAGGTTGAAACATGTTCATATTATAGTTGTTAAAACAAAAAAGAGGGAGTGTAGGGATGGGCTATATTCCCCACAAAGGCCTTACATGTTCTTAATTTTTACAATCACATTCAGAATGACCTAACTGCAGTCTAATAACATTTTTGTGAATCACAAGCTCACTCAGACTTATTAAGAATCTTGAAAGTAGAAAATGGGAAGGACCCTTTCCATTGATAACCTGGGGACAAAGTTATGCTTGTGTTTTCACAGATTCCAGTCCACAATGGGTACCTGCAAGAGTGATTCAACCAGTCTTGGTTGTTCTGGCTTTATCATCAGCTTATGGGGAAGCTGAGAGAACAAGAGGAATGGAGCTTGTTTGGTTTGGGTTGTGGGCCAGTGTTGGAATGTTCTAATGTTGGGAGTGTTTTGTTTAGTGATTCTTGTTTGTATAAAACAAAAAAGAGGGAACTGTGGTCAGAGACAGGATGGAGTTGAGCTGCAGGCCGTGGCACGCACCTGCAGGAGCACATCGGAGCACAAAGAAGCACATGGCAGCACAGAGAGGCTTGTCTCTGCCTGGCCTTGGGGAGAGGAGGTGCCACGTGGCAGAGCCCTGCAGAGAGGAGCCTGCCAGAAGCTGACAGACGGGTGAACAGCCATGACCACCCCACAGAAGGATTTTAAGAAAGCGTGCTGCTGACGTGGCGATGGGTGCTAGGGTGCTTAGTGAGAACTATCGTATAAGGAAATACTGTGTCTTGAAGAAGTGTATAAAACCAGCCTGTTTCTTTGAATAAACGATTCTGATTCCTTGCCGGTGTGAGTCCATGCCTCAGTTGTTACACATAATAACATTCTACCTTACAGGGCTTTGGAAAGCCTTATTTAGACAAACTGCTCTAAGATTAGTGTAAGAGGAAAATTAAATCAACATCCTATTGTAAAGCTGGAGTTACTGCACACACTTTTTTCTAAGTATATTCAGCCTCTTTGTGAATGTCTGAAAATACATTCCAACCTTCCTAACGAGGCTCATCTCAGTAGGGAAGAAGTCACTTGCAGTTGTGGAAAAGTCAAGATTTAATTTTCTGTGTAACCTCCATTGACCTCTTCAATCCACTATTGGCACTGAATGTGGAAAAAGCTATGTGGCTGTGTAATTACAGAGTGCAGTGAGGTGGCCCTGCCCAGGTACTGCTCCCCAGGTGAGGGGGATATGCAGCATGCCTTGAGCTTGGTCCCAGGAATGAGGAAGGAGTCTGAGGGGAGATCAGGCAATTTAATCTCCAAATGAGGAAAGCCACATCCAGTGACCCCAGGGAAAGGTGGTACCTCTCTGGTTACACCTGAGCAGATCCCCTCGTGTTCCACACACAGCACAGAGGTGTGTGCCTGGCCCATGCAACCATGGACTATCAACAGCAGCTTCCCACTTCCCAGGAGCTGAAAGTAAGTTTCACATTCCAAAGATCTGGCAATCCCCCAGAACTCCCTAACTTCCACATAACATGAAATTACAAGAGCTACGAGTGTCCTTATCCAAAGATAACCTGAATACAGCAGTCACGCTCCACCCCAAAATCAAGATGCTGATCCCATGCTATGTTTGTACTTGCAGTGAAGGCTTTTTAGGGTTAACACAGTTTAGAACAGCAGGGTCCAAACCTCACCAGGATTTTCTTCTTTCCTGGAAACTGCCAAAAGGCAGGGAGCTGCTGGCAGGTGCTGACATGTAAGACTTGCCAGTGAGCTTTGCCATCACTGCTTTCCAACTGCTGCCATTTCCTGCTCATCCCACTGTGGGTCAAAGACCAAGAATAAAAGCCTTCACTGGCATGAAAACTGCCATGCCATACAATCCCTGGGCAGGAGGGAAAAGCAGAGGCACACATGGCTCAGATTCCCTTGCCTTTCCCTGCCTGTGTTCCAGCCAAGTGTCCAGGCCTGGCTCATGCTCTTCTGACTCATGCTGTATCCTATTTAGTTCAGATTAGCATTCAGGGCTGCCTACAAAGGTAATTTCCTGCAATGTGTCCCACTTTTTAAGCAACACAAGCTCCCATTCAGCCAGGCAGTCACACACAGGAACTTACTGCCTTCAGCAAGAGCTAAAAGCACGAACTCCAGTGCTCTGCTGGTTAAGCACAGTGCTGACAACTCCCTTCCTCCAGAGCACCCCACTTTGCAGGAGGGTCCTCAAAAAAATTCCTCCTAATCGTCATTTTCCTGGTAATTTCTATCTTGCCTTGAAACACAGTTAAAATCAGAACTTCTGTTGAAGTCAGTGTCTAGGGACACTACACACAAGAATGTGTGCCAGGCACCCCCGTCAAGGAAGAGAAATAGTAACAATAGCAAAAATGGTCTTGATTGTGGCATCCTCTCTCATGGATTTATTTTCCCCAATATGGGAATAAACAAAAAATGGTGGCACTTCTCTGACTGACATCAGATCCTGCTGACTGATCAGAACAAAGACTGCATGACTCAGTTTCCCTTCATCTGTGTTTATAGAGATGGAAGGATGGTCCCCAAATCCTGTAATAACTTGATCCCTGCAGCCCCATCCTCACTTCTAGGCAGTAAAACCTGTGCATCTTTCAGCAGTGCTCAGGAAAAACAGTTAAGTTCAGTGTGGGGCTGCAATTCCTGTGGGGAATCCAGTAGGGACAAGCCAGAGTTCATCCCAATGCCAATGACAGCAAGAAGCTCTTCCAGCTTTTGTTATGATGCAGTGCCAAAAGCTGCTGGTGTGTGCTCAAGGAGGTTCCCTCTGCTCACACTTCTATTGAAAATAATCAGGTTTTATCCCAGAGCTCTAGAACTCACTGCAGATTAGAAATGGTGGTGGCATACTCAAAGAAGGTAGAGCAGAATTATTTGGGAGAGAAGATAATTGTGTCTGATCTCACCCCTGGTCAAAAGAATTTTTTTATGACCATTGTTATAACAATCCAAATCACTATGGATGACTGCTGTTCTCATTTTGCTGTGCTGTCAGGAAGATAAGGTGAAAGCTCTGATTTGCAGTGGAATTTACAATTTACTCCATTTTGAAATGATAGCATCAGAAATACCCCACAGCCCCTCGTTCACATCACCTCCCCTGTTCCATCCTGCCTCCCAGTTCATAGCCTATCTGTGAAACCACAATGCTCTGAGAATGATGTACCTGGGGAGGCAAAAGCTTCTTTGCCCTTCACTGGAGCCAGTGAAGGGAGCCCTCAGCACCACAGCTGGATCAAAGTCCTTTCTGAAGGACTAGCTCCAAGTCCAAATCAAAGTCACAGGCTTGACAGCATTATCCCTACATGAAAGGATTATGTGAGGGGTCACAACAGGTGATGACAAAGTTCCCTTCCAGTCAAAACATTCTATGAATCTCCAAGGAAATTCACCATCTTCTGGCAAGACTGAGGACCAGATTTTCCGAAGTGTAACAATGCTTGGCTCCAAGATCACTGGGGCAGCGCGGGTGAAAAACTGTGAAATCATCTCTTCTGCTTGGGAGGTTCATCAGGCCACACTGGCATTGCCTGTAAGCCACAGACCACAAGACTTGGAATGCTGGGAACAAAATCAGAGCAGAAATGCTTAGAAAGGCTTTAGAGTTAACGTTACTCTGCTAAGAAGGAAGAGGGGAAAAAAACTCCCAAAACACTAATGGCACTTAACCTGTCTTTTCAGCATGGTAAAAGTCAATGTGGAAATTTCCTTTGAACATGCTGGAAAGCTTGAGCAACCCAGACTGCTCAGCAGGCCCAAAGCAGGAATGGCAGAAGCTGCTGCAAGCCAGAACCAAGGTACTTGAGCAGAGCTGTGTGGGAGGCAAGGCCTGGAGTGGCAGGAGAACAGCAGCTTCTGAGAGAGAGGAGCTGGCAGGGATTAGTTAAAGAAGCTCAAACAGTATCTGTCTGTAGGAGGCCTGGCTCAATTCAAGGGCATTAACTTGTTGCTTTCTGAACACCACCGAGAGGACAGGAAACAAAAGCACGTCTGCCCAGCATGGGCCCTGCTGAGTGACTGCTTAAATACTCCAGCAGAACTAAGAGCATTAAGAAAGGCAAAGAGCAACTTCAATGGCTCCAGGCTCACAGGGGCTGCAAGTTTTTGCTTGAAGTCCAAGTTAAAACCAGGCAACTGGGATACAGGCTTGAAAGCACAAACAAATAAGCCTTCATTTTCTCCCATTCAGGAGTTTGAATTTAAAGGGGAGTCCATCAACTTACATAAATTGTGTTTATAATTAAAACCACATTTTCCTGCACTGCTTACAAGCCTTTGGATGATTAATTAATAAGGCATTTTTCAAATTACTTTAATTCACACTAATTATACTGATTGTGTACCCCAATAATTTTTTCTTGCAGGGAAATAAAGCTACCTCAGGAGGAGGTCTCCCTTCAAGGACCTAGAGGGAAAGGACCCCAGGGAACTGCCTGAGGATCCAGTAACACAGAGGAGGTCTGTCACTGAGGTAGTTACATGAGTCAGGTCAGGTCTAATGCTCACAGGGCTCTTGCTAAGCCTGACTCTGCACCTCGATAAGCTGAGGAGACTTCAGCTTGCTCACCTGCTGCCAGAGGATTTGAGCTGTGTTTTGCCTAGACCTTGGCTGAGGCCTCAGCCTTGCCAGGGAACCAGACTTTTTAAGTTTAGCATGAAAACACAGCAGTGACTGCAGAGCTTCCGAGGTGGGTCAGGCTTGTCCTCGGCAGAAGCCAAACAGGAATCTTTACCTACTGGATTCCCAGAGGACAAGAGCTACATAACCACCACTGGACCTTCAGAGGAAGACCAGACCCTTCAACAGGATCACTGCTTCAACAGAACAACATCTATCATTTCAAGAGGACTGCAGTTGCCATTTAACGGGACTATCACCACCATGACCAACAGGGTGTCAGGTTGTATCCTGACTCTGTCAGGTTAAGCCTGTGTTTCTTGCCTTTATTTAGCTTCCCTATTAAACTGTAGCTCTGACCTGGGATCTCCCATTGGTTTGTTTTCAAACTAGCACAGCCTCTCTCCTCTGGTTCAAGACAGCAGTTACTTCATAATCTATGTGGCTCTAGAGGTGACAATGTCAAGCTCCAAATACGAGTGTCTGGCAAACAAAATACAGGGGAACTGTGCTTCAGCCAGCAGGACACACACAACACATCTTGATGCTTCATGTACTAAAATAAGGCAAGAGATACCAGACAAGTTCAACTAAAGGGCAGGCACTAGTGAGACTTGTAACAGGAGAAAACTGTAGTTCCCTAAGGGTGGCCCAGGCTCACACAAGCACATGAGGTTTTTTGCGGCATATGAGGTTGTAACTGGTAAACTGTTGAAGTTGCTATGGCTTATGCTCACCAGAAGGCCCTGTGGGAAAGGCACAGCTGCAGGCCGGACCGGTGGCAGTTGGTTGAGGGGTGAGAGGCAGTTCTGAGTGAGGAGAGAGTCAGCTGAGTGACAGCTCAGAGTGAGGTTGTGATTGGCTGGAGGAACGCATGGGCAGTGTATGAGCGGGAAGCTGATTGGCTGAAGGAACACGTGGACAGGGTATGAGCAGGAAGCTGATTGGGTGATAGGATGTGTGGTCAGCAGCGCTGCAGCTGAGCCAGCCAATGGGTGCCCTCTTTCTGTTAAGTTCTGTTAGGCCTCGCTTTGGTTTCAGTTATGTCAGATGGAGATTAAAGGTATAAAAAAGGGCAATTTCTACCATAAAGCAATCTCGTTTGGATGCATCAGGGGGTTCATGTCACTTTGTTCCCCATTGCTACAGAATGGCTGGCCTGAATCGGCACCTTTAAAGTGGTGCAGGGTGTGTGTTATTGCTCTGGTAGCAACTCCCACTGGGTCAAGGGATGGGCCGGCTGGGAAGAGTCTGGGAGGGATCCAGCGAAAAGGATCCAGGAAAGTTTGGGAAAGAACTCAAGAATCAAAAGTGCATGCACCTCACCTAGCATAGGTGAGTATACCCATGTGGCAGTGGGGGTTTGAAGATATTTGGTCTCTCCCTGCCTATAGCAGTGGGGGTTTCAGGAGTATGTCTCATCTGTTTGGGGTTGTTTGCCCCCTGTCTTGCTGTGGCAGTTATAATAATTCCAGATTTTTCTCTGTTTATCCTCAAAAATCCTGCTCCTGTAGATTGTCTGTCATGACTTGTTACAGCCCTTTATCTAGAGAATTCGCTGTCAGTTACAAGTTTCCTTTCTGCCATTGGTCTGTGACTTTCCCGCTCTAGGCTATGTTTGCATTTGTCCCCTCAGACCCCTCCTAGCTAGGCAGATAGTCCCCTCCCAGGATTCCACCCCCCCCCCCCCCCCCCCCCCATAAAAGACATTGTTTGTCTCTGTTTCCCCACTCTTTGCCACTGCCCCCTCTTTGAGCCACGTGGCTTCCGCGCTCCGCCGGCACCCGCGTGGGGCAGCTCTTTGCAGCCAGCACTGCTCTCCGCCGCGAGAAAGAAGAACACCCGCGTGGCATCAGCTGCCCCGCTCCTGCCGTGGGAGAGGTCGCTGCCACCCGTGCAGCTGTGGCTCCTGCTGTGGGAGAGATCACTGCCGCGGCCACTGCCACCCACGCTGCCACTGCCCACGAGTGTTGCGTCACCTGCCACGCTTCGGCGCTGGTCCTGCCACGGGAAAGAACAACTGCGCTGCGCTGCTGATTCCATGCGGCGCCACCCTGGCACCGCTTCTGCACGGGAAAGAAATAAAGCAGCTCGAAGAAGCAAGCAAAGAGTCCTTCCATTTTTTCCTTTGCCCCGATCCTTTGGCGTTGGGTCCACATTTATCGGCTGCTTCTGGTGGTCTGGATCCCAGCCAGTGGCCGAACTGCGATCCTGCTTGCCAGCGGCAGAGGTAGGGCGTGGCCATTCTGGCACGCAAGCCGATCCACCCCCGTGATCGGGACGCAACGTCATACCCGTGGAAAGAATATGGGAGGTGGAATATCCCTGGAACAAAGCAGGAGCTTGGACCAGGTATGGCGGCTCCTACATCAGCGATCTATTAATATGGCTGATGCGAAACTGAGCACCCTGCTGGACTGGGTGTCTAGTCATGTTAAAGATTTTCCCTTTAACGGACCCCTTTCATCAGACTGGCAAGTGGTGGGGCAGAGACCTTTTGATACTACCAAAGACAGCTATGCTGAAACCTGTGAGCACCTGGCCACATGGGGTACAGTCATGGTGGCTATTAAATTGTGTGAATGGCAGCCATTATGCAGCTTCAGAAATTAATTTCCCTGAACCCTCAGCACCACCAGACCCCGTATACAACCCTGAGGTTAACCCATACTCTGCAGAATTGCCTTACCCCGAGATTAATCCAAGCCCCACGGAATTGCCTTGCCCTGATGGAAATCCTTGTGTAGTTGATCCCCTCAGTGTGGAGTTCTGGTGCCACATGCGGGTGGCAGGCTCTCTCCCTGCCCAAAATGGCGACGCAGTAGTCCAGCACTGGCAGAAATGCAGGGAAGCCACCATGAAGGAGGGTGACTTGGCGGTTGTTATAGCCTGCCCAGTAATATATGTGTTGAAAGAACACCGGCGTACCAAGAGCTAGACTATAAAGTAATTAGAGAACTGAGGATGCTAGTAAAAGAAAGTGGCATATCTTCCCATCATGCCCTAAGCTACCTAGAGTCTACCAGGACTGTGTTTGTCCTCATACCTCATGACTAGAAAAGCATAATGAAAATGATTCTAACAGCGGCACAGTCTGCAGTCTGGCTAACCAATTACTGAGAGCTGTGTACAACCCAGGCAGAAGCGCTGTGAGACAGAAATCCACCAATTGTCATTGCAGCTGACCAGGGAGGGTGCTTTCACAGTCCCTACAGCACAGGCAGGCTACCTGTGTGATGTGTATGATATCATCACCCACCTAGCTTTGCAAGCACTGCGGTGACTCCCAGGAACAGGTATCAATTCCAACATGTCATTTGCTAAGATTTTACAGGGTCTGGAGGAGTTGTTTGTGTAGCTCCCAGACAGACTACAAGCCACGCTCTCCTGGCAAGTTGATAATAATGAAGCCAGAGTTATTCTGTCGCAGCAGCTTGCTTTCACAAATGTGAATGAAGATATTCTTCATTCATGAAGATATGCCTAGAAAGGCATTGCTCGCTGTTTGCAACCCGCATACTGGTGACAGAGCAGATATGGTTAGAACATGCCAAAATGTGGGAACTACTGCTTATAATACTAACTCTCAAGCAGTGGCTTTAGCCACACACTTCCAGGTTTTGGACACGTTGGTGGGGGGTTGTTTTAAATGCAGTTCAATGGGTCATTTTGAAAAGGATTGCCCTCAACAAAGGGACGGGATAAAAATACCACCTAGAGATTGTCCTCAGTGTGGAAGAGGGAAGCATTAGGCTGCTGAATGCCGCTCCCAGTACCCTGTAAAAGGGAAAGCTACACAGCCAGAAAGCTTCTGGCAGGGGGCGGGTCTGCACACCCCAGAAAATTAAAAAAATGCAACGCAAAACATTTGACAAGCAAGCTCCTGCCTGCAACCACACGAAGTGTAGGGCTGGACCTTCCCTCAGAGAATTAGTAACTCTTATGATATCTTCAGTGCACTTAGTTCCTACTGGAGTGTGGGGAGCCCTTGGTAATAACATCCATGCTTTGCTAATAGGGCATTCCTCTGCCACTAAATTGGGACTTTTTGTACTACCTGGAGTTATTGATTTGGATTATGAAGGAGAAATACAAATTATGCTATGGACTCCTGTGCCACCCTTCTTTATACCTGCAGGTCAATATATAGCACAACTTATTCCCTTTTCCAACAAAACCCCTAGTGGCAAGGGTAAACATGGCACAAATAACTTTGGTAGCACAGGTCAGCCACAGGTTTTCTGGACAAGCTCTATTACAACAGCTCAGCCAACCTTAATTTGCAGTACAGATGGCAAAAAATTTAAAGGGCTTGTTGATACTGGAGCTGATGTCTCTATTATTAAAAGCAATGAATGGCCTAGTACTTGGCTCACAATCAGCTCCACATTGACCCTAATTGGGGTAGGAGGAATGCAGTGCCCTAGACCAAGGGCTCACCTTCAACTTGTCCTAGGCTCTGATAGGCAAACTGCCTGGATTGCCCCATTCATTGCCTCTATACCATCCACACTAGGGGAAAGAGATGTTCTGGTACAATTTGGAACAATCATACAAATAGACTCAACCTCATCGGAGAACCTCTTTTCATAGGGGCCAATTTTCATTGATCAACCATTCCAAAGTCAAATACTGGACATATGTAAACTCACATGGCGGACTGAAGACCCTGTGTGGATCAACCAATGGCCCCTACAAAAGGAACGGCTACTAAATTTAAAACAGCTTGTGGAAGAGCAATTGTCCTTAAGCAATATCTGCCCATCTTCTAGCTCCTGGAATGCCCCTATATTCTGTATACCTAAGAAAAATGGCAAGTGGCGATTATTGGAGGATCTAATAATATGGAGGCAGTAAATGCAGTTATTGAACCTATGGGGGCTCTGCAGCCTGGGCTTCCATCACCCACAATGATTCCCCTCAATTGGCCCTCATTAATTTTACACCTAAAAGACTGTTTTTTCACCATCCCTTTACATCCTGATGATGCACCTTGGTTTGCTTCTTCTGTCCCTACCTTGAATCATGCAGAAACAATGAAGAGATTTCACTGGACCGTGTTGCCACAAAGCATATGTAACAGTACAGCTATATGCCAAAGGGTAGTCAATCTTGCCCTACAGCCTGTCCACTGTAAATTTCCTGCTGCTACCATATATATTATATGGATGAGATTTTACTTGCAGCTCACAATCAATCCATCTTATGTTCTATCCAGGTAGCTGTCATGCAGGGAATTCAAAATGCAGGACTCATTGTAGCACTTGAAAAGCTGCAACGTGAGTCCCCGTGGTATTATCTGGGGTGGAAAATTACTCAACAGACCATCAGCCCTAAGCCTTTACGGCTTTGTGTTAAACACACCCTAACTTTAAATGAATTACAGAAACTCCTAGGTTCCTTGAATTGGTCGCATGCTGTTTTGAGTCTATCTACAGAACTTTTACACCCTTTATTTGACTTACTCAGAGGAAACCCCTACCTACATTTGCTTCGACAACTGACCCCAGAAGCTAAAACTGCTATTGCACGCTGTGCTCAAGCACTAGAAAACAAAAAAAAATTGGAGATGGGATCCTGATTAATCCATGTACCTTGTTATAATTGCTAGCAAATGTCAACCTTTTGCTGCTCTGTTTCAATGGTTTGTTAATGATAAAGACCCTTTACATGTGTTAGAATGATTATGCTTACCTCACACAGCAACAAAGACTGTGTGGACTGTTAATAATATGTCCTCTAATTTTAATAAGAAAAGCAAAGAGCGACTACAAACTCTCAACAGCCAAGATAGATCCACATACCATTTACATAAGCTGCAAGTAAAGACATGGCAAGAAATTTTGCATGGTTACTATCAGAAGACACTAACTTTCAAATTGTACTTGCATATTTTTCTGGACAATTATCTATCCATTATCCCATTGTTTGTGGATAGAGATAGGTAACCTCCCCTTGTATGCAAAGCGTTGCTGCAGCGTGACCCCTTGTCAACGGACCAACTGTTTTTACAGACACATCCAGCAAAACCAACAAAACTCCAGTGATTTGGTGTGGAGGTGACTCTGCCCAGTGGCATAAAAGGGTATTAATGTTAAAAGATGCTTCCATATAAATTTTAGAATAGGCTACTATCTGATATGACTTTCAGTTATTTCCACAGGAACCACTTAACATCACAACTGATTCCTCATATGCTGCCAATGTTGCATTCCGTTTAGAATCTTCCTATTTAAAGCATGTTAATAACCACCTTTTGTTTACTGTGGACTTTGATTAACAGCCAGCAGCACGATTTTTATGTGTTACATGTTTGCTCCCACACAGGTTTACATGGGCCTATTGCAGAAGGTAGTAACTATGCAGATATTACTGTGATGACGGGTATGGTACCAAATACTTTTGCTCAGGCCAAGTTATCTCATGGCTTTTTCCACCAGAATGTTCGTTCTCTTCGCAAACAATTTCAATTGACCTCCTCACAGGCTTGTGATATCCTGTTGTCTTGTCCCTCCTGTTGTGGGATTGCTCTTGCTCCTTTAGCAGAAGGTACTAACACCTGAGGTTTAATAGCTAACACCATTTGGCAAATTGGTATTACCCATATCCCAGAGTTTGGTCGTTTGAGATATGTTCATGTTTCTATTGACACCTATTCCCATTTCCTAATGGCAACTTCTCATAGCAGAGAGAAGGCCTTTGACACCATTCGGCACTGGTGCACCTGTTTCACCGCTCCGGGCCTTCCCGACACCATCAGTGGACCTGCCCGGACCTCAGAGTGAGCTGCTAACTTCTTGCAGCAATGGGTGTGTTTCATCACAAGGGCATTCCCTACCCTACTCTCCCACAGGGCAAGCTATCACTGAGCATGCCCATAGAACCCTAAAAACCATGCTTGAAAAACAACAAGAGGGGGAGCTGGAGTTGCCCCCATGGCAGACTAGCTATAAAGCCTTATACATCCTGAATTTTTTTCAATTGGGACAAGATGGGACAAACTGCATGTGAGAGACAGTATTCTTTCAACACAAAGACTCATCTAAAATCTCCAGTAACGGTAAAGGACTTTGGTAAAATAAAATTTAATGATAAATGGTAAATTAACTGGACAATGGAAAGGACCCCTGGACTTAATGACATGGGGAAGAGGTTATGCCTCTGTCTCCACAGGCCACCAGGTAGAGGGGATTCCATTACGGTGTGTGCGACCTTTTGTTGCACCATTCTGATCCCATGTGCATATAGTTGCTATAAGCATGCTACAGTGTTTGAAAAGTTTTTATAGTTATTATTGTTGTCACTGTTATTAAGGTTTTAGGAGTTGTTTAGGTTTTTTCTAGTAGGTTTTTGTTGCCTAATTAAAAAAAAACAGGCGGGGAGATGCGGGATATGGGGGTATAACTGTTAAATTGCTAAGGCTTATGCTCACCAGAAGGCCCTGTGGGAAAGGCACAGCTGCAGGCCGGACCGGTGGAAGTTGGTTGAGGGCTGAGAGGCAGTTCTGAGTGAGGAGAGAGTCAAGCTGGAAGTGAGGTTGTGATTGGCTGGAGAACATGTGGACAGTGTGTGAGTGGGAAGCTGATTGGCTGAAGGAACACATGGCCAGTGTAAGAGCGGAAAGCTGATTGGCTGAAGTAATGTGTGGACAGTGTATGAGCAGGAAGCTGATTGGGTGACAGGATGTGTAGACAGCAGCGCTGCAGCTGAGCCAGCCAATGGGTGCCCTCTTTCTGTTAAGCCTTGGTTTGGTTTCAGTTATGTCAGATGGAGATTAAAGGTATAAAAAAGGGCAATTTCTACCATAAAGCAATCTCATTTGGATGCATAAGGGGGTCCATGTCACTTTGTTCCCCATTGCTACAGTCTTTGCAAGCATGATTTACATTAATCAAACCAACACTGAAATGCATGAAACTTATTCTAATATCTGTCGTACCACACCCTAAAAATAACAGAAGAAAACAAGCTGAGATAAAAGGTATTTGCTGTCAAAGACAGGGAAATCCCTTCTGAAAGCCACAGTGTTGGCTTCCTCTTAAGAAATGAAACAAGAGTGCAAAAATTAAACCTCCTGGAGATTTCAGATTAAAGAAGGTGTCTCCGGTGTTTTGGTTTAGCACATCACCATGGCAGGGTAGTTTGTGACCTGGGAGCTGCAGCCAGTAGAAAAAGCAGGTAATTATTTATAAACCCTGGTCCTGTTAGCTGCTTCTGATATGCTGCACTCTGAAGGTGCCCTAAAATTGGCATCAGCAGCAAACTTTTGAAAACCTGAACCCTGCCTGAGAGTAATTTATAGCATCTGAGCTATTACTTGCTGATTCCCTGGGAAGGCATCCTTGTGGACAGTGAGGGCAGAACAGCATCATTTGCTTTCTCCACACCTTGAATCATCTAGGGAAAGCTGGTACAGAGAGACTCACATAGTCTCAGTTCCTGCCCTCAGATCAATGTATTTTAACTCATGGATTGGCACACATCCGAATGACTAGGAAATAGCTGCATGAGATAAGCTGGCCAAGGGATTCATATCAGCGAGCAGTTGCAGAGAAGAGCAAGTTTATCCTTTGTATGCTTGTTGCCAAGACAAGAGTACACAAGACAGAGATAAGGTCAGAGCTCTCCTGTTTCATGTGGAAATCCAGAGTACGAGCAAGTAGCTACTCAACTTGCTCAGCTGCTGTAAGACACCATGACCATCTCTTAGGTTAAAACCATAAATAATTTTTAAAACGCAGACCAGTAGCATGACACTTAAAGGGCACCCTTCTCAAGCCTGTGCTCTTCAACATCCACATTAATGACCTGGATGCAGGACTTGAAGGAATACTTAGGAAGTTTGCTGTCTGCACTGAACTGGGAGGAGCTGTCGAGTCTCTCCAGGACAGAGAGGGCCTCCAGAGAAACCTTGACAAATCAGAGAAATGGGCATCACCAATTGTGGAAAGTTCAACAGGGGAAGTGCTGGATTCTGCATGTGGGAAGGGGCAAGCCTGGATGTGTGGATGGGCTGGGGAATGAGGCTGAGAGCAGCTGCAGGAAGGGACTTGGGAGTCCTGGTCCATGGCAAGTTGAACATGAGTCAGCACGTCCTGGCACCAGGAAGGACATCGGTGTCCTGGGGCATTAGGTAAAGCATTCCTGGTCAGGCAGGGAATTGTCCTGCTCTGCTTGGGGGCAGCCCCACCTTAAGTGCTGGGGGCAATCACAATATAAAAAAGACATTAGGCCACTAGAGACCATCCAGAGAAGGGCCATGAGAATGGTGAAGGGCCTTGAGGGGAAGCCATATGAGGACTGGCTGAGGGCACTTGGTCTGTTCAGCTGGAGGAGACTGAGGTCAGACCTCACTGGGATCTTCAACATCCTCCTGAGGGACAGCAGAGGGGCAGGAAACAATCTCTTCACTCTCCTGACCAGGGACAGGACTTGAGAAAATGGCTACAGCTGTGTCCAGGGAGGGTTAGGCTGGATATCAGAAAAAGGTTCTTCCCACAAAGGGTGGCTGGGCACTGAACTGGTTCCTCAGGGAATGGGTCACTGCCCAAGGCTTCCAGAACTCAAGAAGTGTTTGCACAATGCGTTCAGGCACAGGGTGGGATTGTGGGGGTGTCCTGTGCAGGGCCAGGAGTTGGACTTGATCTTCATAGGTCCTTTCCAACTCAGTATATTCTGTGATTCTATGGCATCTAAAATGCTTGCTCTACTCTCAGGGCATTGATCCTTAGCAAAACTCACTTGAAGTGATGCCAGGCATGGTACAAGGCACTGAGGTCATGGGTGTGCAGAATGGCATCACACACATGTCACCAAGGAGGAGATGAAGAGGCTCCAGCCCAAAGTCCACATGCCTCATGGCTGAAGGGTGGTGGGTTTGCAGTACTTGCATTGGATCCACACCCGATACATCGTCATCTGTTTCCCACGGTTCACTTGCAATCGCCGATCAACCAGATTCTGGACTTTTTCCAGCCCAGCTGTGGTGAACAGATGATCTAATTCATCTGGAAGCAAAGAGAAGGAAACTGAGGAGACCATAGCTTTTCTTTTACTGATACCTGCTCACAGGTATCAGTATCCTGCCAGAGGAAACCCATGGTCTCACCCTAGCAGGGAAATGATCAAACAAGACAACTACTTTACTAGGGGAGTTTAACATCACAGTTTTTCAAGTTTTCCTTCTAGCAAAGAAGGAAAGAATTATTTGGAGTACATCTAGAACTAGAGACTTGACAGAGGAAACAGAAGCAGTTTCAAATAAGCGTACTGCTTGGAGTAAGCAATTAAGGAGCATCTTCTGGCAAGCTGGGACAGAGCTATTCCTTCCCCCTTGCCCAGAGGAATTTCAGAGTCCACAAGAGCAAAGAACAGGATCAGACCTATGCTTTTAAATAGTGGCAGTTAGATCTGTGCTGCCTAGGCTGGAGGGGAATGGGATTTATTAAGGTTAAATTTGGGAAAAAAAAAAAAATCCCTCAACCCCACACCCTGTTAGGGGCCCAATTAAAGCACTAAGAGCCCTTGAGGCTTCAACAATTCCACTGGCAGGTAATCCTGACCAAACAAGTAAGTCTCACAGTGCCCCAGTCCTACTGAGCAGCAGAGCTTACTCCCAGAACACGTGGTTTGTCTGGAGTTTCTGTAGGAAAAGTCTGACAGGTTTCAGCTTGTGCTTCTTTATCAGATGCTTTCCATTGTGAAGTGTTCACCAAACATGCATTAAACATTAATTTTGTTGTGCCAAACAGGACTTGTGCAGTGGGGAACAGTTAGTTGTGCCACTGCTCTAGAACTGACTGTGCTCAGAGGCCTGTAGTGGAGGGACTGGAAGTGCAGCTGCTGATAAACGGGAGAATAACAATTGCTGCTAACACCAAGCAGCAGCTGAACTGGAGGGGCTGCCTCAGCTCCATGCTGAACCACACCCTTCTGATTTCCTTATAGGAGAGCAGGAAAATTAAGGGAAGGCCTGCTAAGTGGTGTCCATCTCTCTCCATTATCTGCAGCCAATATACAAGGAGAGCTCCTCCAATCCCACCCCTCCCAGGGTAGCAAACACACCGGTCTTCCTCTTAAAGGATTTTCCACTAAGGAAATTAACCATGTCATGCTTGCACCAGAAGCTGAGAAGCCCAGGTCACTGTTTAATTGGGAGATACTTAACATTTCACAGTGCTCCAAGAAAGAGGCTGAAAAGATCTAGCGGCCAATCAGGAGGGCACAGGGACAAGAAGTGGGGAAGAGAGTCAAAGGGATGTTTTTTGATGGTCAGAGGCATGTTTCTGGCCTCTTACCTTGTGTGAAGAAGTAGACTCTGGTGCCATCACCTCTTACATAGAAGTTATCAGACAGACATTGACCTAAGAGAAGACAGATATAAACAGTTACCAGTGATCACTTAAAAATCAACAACTGCCATCCAACAACAGGCCCTTCTCCAGCACACACTGTGCTTTGCAGAATTAATGAGCTGCTTCCAAACAGGGCAGACACAGCTTCAGAGGAGCAGAATCTACTAGTGATGGGGCAAGAATTCCCAGGGGAAAGGAAATACCTTTCTTAAACCGAAGCTGGGCAAGATCATAACGGCCGTAATCTCGCAACAAGATCATTCCCCCTGGTTTCAGAAGGCGACTCAGTCTGGTCACAATGCACTGCATTCTGAGAGAAGAACAAACCAGGAGCGCTCAATAAGCCACAAAATCATGTTTCTTTCCTTCCAACACGATGGAATAAAGTTCTCTACGTTTCAACTTCATGTAAAGAGCTACCCAAAGCCAGCAGCATTCTGAGCTCTCCCAGAGTCAGGTGGGTTCATTTTATTTGGCCTCTATTTTTTGATATTGCCTGATTATGCTTTTTTTCCTACAAGGATAACATCCTGCCACAGCAGGGATTAATTGCTCTCTCTTACTGATTACAAAAGGATCTCCACTGGTTTCTGCAAAACAAGTAGTAAGCGAACTTGAAGAGAAGTGTTGTGAAGTAAAACTAAAGGGAACAAAAAAAGAGACTAGTGTAGGTTGTAACAATTATCACACTAAGACTACAGCGCTTTCCTTACATTTTTCCTGAACCTGAACCCTTCTTTCTTGCTGCCTCCCGTGCTAGAAATTAATCTACCCTCTGAGCCTGAAAATCCAGCAGAATACTTTCCAAAGTGAGTGCTCAGTGTGGCTGGGGCTCAGAACAGTAATCCGAGCAATGATCACCTGCAGCCACTAAAAATCACCCTGTCCTCTGTCAGAATTGATTACAACAGCAAATACCTGCAAATTTTGTTTGCTAGGCTTTGTGGAAAACTGGACCACAAACAGGACAAACTTTAATTTTCCTTGATAGGAGATTATTAAAGAACTCCAGTAATAGAAGAATTATCTTCTGCAATCAGAAGGAATTATTAAAACTTACTTCTCTGGGAGAATTGCTGAGAGGACAAAGATAAGAATAACAATGTCAAGACTCTCCTCTGGCATTGGGAAAGGACTTTGGTCATTGCACAGGTCATGGACAAATGCAAAGCAGCGAGAAGAATCATATTCTGCATTGTTCTGTATTTGAGGGAGAGAAATTAAGAACATTAGTAGCAGACCCTGATCTCAGTATTAGCTGGACTGTATGGATTATTAGTATTATATGGAGTATTTTAAATTTCACATTATCAGGAGGGGTGTCCAGAGCTCTGTTGCAGTCTCACTGGACTTTTGTGTCAGGTATATTCCTTGGTCAGGCAAGGAACAGGTGTGAAATGTGAAAAAATATTTACAAACAGGAGACTTAAAAAGAGCTTTGGTCTTGTTACAGTCAATCAAAAAAACCCGCAAAACTGGACCAGGGTTGATCACAATTTTAAGGTCAGAATTTCCACTAACAGTGGTAAGAAATGAGAGATTTATACTGATAAATTGGAAACCTTTACATAACTGAGAGTATCAGGGCACCTCTCTGCATCATTGAAATCAATATTCATTTAATCTACAAACAGATATTCCCTATACCCCAAAAATAAAACTTGGTTGCCTAAAGTTACAGCCTTAAAAAATCAGATTTAGCTGCTGCTAGATTGCAGAAGCCTCTACAAACAGTGCTTGTGTCACATACAGAAGATGAAATGGATGCTGACTCCAGCATAGTGGTGCTATGCTCCCCTGTCATCTCAGGATTGCAGTTGATCCTTCATATATTCTCAGTACTGCCTTGACCGGAAATTTATCAGTGGTATTTGTCCTTTGACTAAACTGCAACCTCTTGCACCACAAACATGATCCCTCCTCAGGTGCTTGTACAGAAGAAATCAGACCATGTTCCCAGAACTGTGGTGACAGTGACACACACAAACCAAAACCAGCTTAAGTTCCTGTTAAAAAATAGCCTGAATGTTTTCAAGGTTTGAGTTTTTTTTCAAGTTACTCAGCTAAAAGAACACTGTATTGAGAAAAGTACTGCCAACCACAGGGGAAGAAAATCTGTCTGACTTGTTTGCTGCCAACGTGATATTTTGAGAACTTTTACTTCCCTAATTTCTACAATCTTTGATGGCTCAGTTTCCAGATTTCCCAGTGCAAGGGTCAGCACCAGGGCTGGCTAAAACCAGAAAGCTGCCAGCACAGCCAGAGAGTCACTGGCAGCTGGTATAGATTTGTGTTAATGGGCAATTGGCCCCAGATACTTCCCACATCTTCGTAAGTCACCACTGAGATTACCTGGACAAGATCCACAGCTGCTGTAGAAAAATCACAGCAATAAACGAACAAGCCTGGGTCACTGCAATAAATCAAAGAAACTCATCATTTATGTTGAGGAATTAAGGAGTGTTTCAAATGCACAACGCCCAGAAATCCTAGGCTTTAGTTTTTGTGCAAAATCTGGTGGATTCCATCGCTCCTTTATGCCCATTCTTTTCATATGGAACTGACTGCTTCCTTTTTATTTTAAATCTAAAACCAAGGGCTTCCAAGCTCAAAACACAATAACCTGAAGCTGCAGATGGCAAAGATACCATTAGAGTTTGGCTTTTCTCTGAGCTCGTCATGGAACATTTTTCCAATTGTTTTTCAGAGGCTGGTATCTCATGCAGGTAAAAGCCTACTGAGAATTACTTCACAGAATCCCAGAATGGTGCGGGCTCGGAGGAACGTTAAAGATCATCCAGTCCCACCCCTGCTGTGGGCAGAGACACCTTCCACTAGACCAGGGTGTTCCAAGCCCTGTCCAACCTGGCCTTGGACACTTCTAGGAATGCGGCAGCCACAGCTTTTCTGGACAACCCATGCCAGGGCCTCCCCACCCTCAAAGGGAACAATTCCTTCCTAATATCCATTTATCTCTGCCCTCTGGCAGTGGGAAGCCATTTCCTCTTGTCTTGTCTCTACTTACTTGTTGGTTTGTAAAATTGGGAAGACTGTATTCCCAGCCCCACAGCCAACCTGCATAAACAGAGCAGATGTATACAGTGAAAATAATTCCTTCAGCATGTACATGCAGATAATTTTCAATCATATCTCTAAAGCCATGTAACGAAGAACTACGCATCAGTAAAGCTGAGAATGGCAGTGACCATTCTTAAGTGTCCATGCAAGATCCGAGTGTGTTAAGGTCTGAGGAACAGGATTACATGCGTGGGAAACCACTAAGCAAGCTCTTGTCAAAATTTTAATAACAAGCTATACATTGTTACTCTTTTGAAAGCTGCTTTTGCTGGAATCCCAAGCATAACAACCGGTATGAGTCACTGAAGCAGGGGCAAAGGCCATGGCTGAGTTACATTCACTTCCATAGAAAATCAGAGCAATGGGGAAGTTAGGTTTGCTTTACTCTAATTACTCCTTCTGCTTGTTCCCATTTGAAGAGATGATGGCTCACACAACTGGGTTTAGGGAATTTGCCTCTGAATGTTTAAAGAACCAGTAAAATTGAAACAGACTGAGCAGAAAACACCACAGAGGGTTTGCAGTGACAGCTGTTAAAGAGCTCACTCAGGTGAGATAGGGAACATACATTGAGAACACTGTAGTCTGAGGAAATTGTAAAAGTGTCAAATTAAATTTAAAAATTCAGGACAGTTCATACTAACTCTCCCTGGAAGGGCGGGACTTCCATATAATACTAAGTATTAAACAAATCCAGTAATATCTACAGTGAAGAACTAGAGGTGACAGAGCAAAAAGGTCACAATCAGCTGTCAGCCGTCTAATACTTAAAATTGCCACAAGCTTCTCTGGGACAAAGCCTGTATCAGTTTGGTATTCCCTGTTATCACAAGGGCCCTAAGCAACAAACCCAAGAGCATTTTTATATTCTTGGCTTCATTGCTTTGTTTCACACCTCCCAAGGCAAACAGTAGTCAGCACAAACACGCAGAAGATAATGACAAGGTGTCCTAGGGTGACTATATGATGCTTGTATCCCTGCTTGTCAGTTCTGTTTATGCTGGATGTTAAGTTCTGCATCTTTAAGACTGGTTCCAAGAACGAAGGAGGAGAGAAGTGTGCAGTTTGTTTGCAGAAACTGTACTTGCTCCCCCCGCTCTGTGTTCCTTCTCATGGATTGTGTTGTCTGCAAGATAGGCAGTGGGAGAGAACTCTCCTTTACTTTTAGTTATTAGCTAGCTGAGGTAGCGAAGTTCCCCAGACTGTGGTTTTTCTTTTCCTTGGAACTGATCGACCCTGCTCTGGGCTAAAACCCCAGAACACTGGGAGCACACATCTGTAGCCCACCAGGGCCCAGGATGCAGCATTCCAGCACTGAGGGACTGATAACAGGCTGAGTGAGCCAAGCTACAACCCACAACAGGGGTTTTCTGAAGGTGCCATCTCTTCAGAACAGTGAGAGGTTTTATCGTTCAGTATTATTCGTTTTTTATGCCTGTGAATACTTTGCTTGTTAAATAAACAGTTTTTTTGCACTTTTCTCCTGGGAAATATTTTCCTGAACTAGTTGGGGGAGGGGCCACTTGAATCTGCTTTCCAGAGAAACTGCTTTGTAAGCTTCCTCCCAGATTTGCCCTGAATCAGGACAGAAGGGAAAGCTTTATACAGAGTAGAAGAATTAGCTTCTTCAAAAGATGACTTTAAAATGCTTGTTTGAACATCTGATAGCAATAGTTTGGCTTTTAAACTTGTAAACTTCTTATGGTTCTTGTGCTCTGCTAATTCAGAGTCTGAACCAAAAGAATCCCAACAGATTTAGTTCAGTTCTAAACTACCCTCTAATTTTTGCATTTTACTGACTGAAGGCAATCATCCACTCCCTTGCTGTTTGGCAGTGACACACATTTTTATGTTCCAGTCACACTGACACAAGAGAGGCTTTGGTGTGTGACTTTGATTTACAGCTCTTACCTCTAATATACGGTAAGATGCAGCTGATCCTGGGTAATGCCCATCACGCTGACTCGGCTCACTGTCTTTCTGTGCAGCCAACTCTTCTGTGTGGCCTCCAGGTGGGCTTTTTATCAGGTTTAACTGTCTCTCTGTCCTGGTCTCCAATGAGCAATGGCAAAGTTCACAGCTTCCCAGCCCTTCCTTTTTGGATTCTTCTGTGTCACTAAATCCATGCACAGAATCTCCATTTTGGCTTGAGTTCCTGTGAGGTGCCAGCTCAGGAAATTCAGTGAACAGCCAGTGCCTGTCCTTGAAGAAGCCATTTTCGTGGATTTTATAGAAGTCATCCCAGTATTTCTTAGCATTCACCTCATATTCCTCTGTGAACACAAGCAAAAACATCACCAGGCATCAAATCAGAAGGTCTCAGGGTTTAATCAGTTCAGAGAGTGAGGGATCACTGCAGGTACCTATGCACCAGCTTGCTGTAATAAGTGACATTGTTGACTGAAAATCCTTTATTTAAATTTGCAATCCTACACAAACACTCAGCCTATGTCCTCACAGTCACTTTGTTAGGACTTAAAAAGGGAAAGGAGAGAAGAGGAAACTCTGTCTCCTGGTAGGATTTAAAGGAAGCTGACAACAGAAAAAGTCTCTTTGAAGGAGATTGGATTAAAGAAGTCCAGGTTTTACTTCCATCTCTAACACTGACTTGTTCAGCTCACTGGAACAATTAATTTGGAGCCTGGTGACATTAAGTGTAAAGCACAACTCCTAAGGAATTTTCTGAGAGCTGCCTGGAGCTGAAAGCTCCTGTCCAACACACTGCTCTTATTTTCAGGTGGAGAAGCTGAAAAATGAGTCAACTCTCCAGGCCTAGCAGGAAGCTCAGTTAGAATTTATGCAGTCCTGCAGGTAACAGGACAGCATGTTTTCCACATTTTGCTGGAGTCCAGTCCAGATAACTTTACTCTCCATAGTTCTGTGCATGTCAGAGCATCACACATTTATGAACTAAAACAAAAAAGGGGAATCAACAGTGACCACTGCATTAAACTACCAGTGGAGAACTAAGGTGGACAGGCTAAAGCTGAACAGAATTAATTTGAGCAGCAGCACTTTCACATCAAATGGTTCATTTCAGGAGCAAGAGAAGTATTACAGGGAGCTGGAATAGCTCTTACAAAGCCATGATCAAGTGAAATTTGAGTCACCTACAAACTTATTTCCACACACTTTCACAGATTTCAGATCAAGTACAGTCTGGGGGAAATATTTCTTCCTCGGGAAGCTACAAATCCAAGTGACTTTCTATGACTTCATCAATGTGATGAGTTCTTTGTTCTGGGAATTAATGCCTAATTATAGCATCCTGTGCTTGAAATCACCTACAGACATTAACATCCATGGCCAGAAATCCCAATTGCATGCCAATAACAAGTAATTCCTCAACCGTCTTTGGATGGCAACAAATCCATTACTGAGTAAAAATGACTGTAGGGTATTATTAGCTGAACTGCTGTTTATTTATTAGTCTTACTGAAGAACATAAAACTGTTTCAAAGTGAGATGGTAAAGTGAACCCAGAACACCTGGAAAAATATGTAGCCTCAGCCAAATATAGACAAAAATGGCTTTAACAAGGAAGCACTAATCAGTCATATGTCTATTTTTAGTAGGATATATCCCTGCAGCACAAACAGCTATATAAAAAATAATCTCTTTACCTCAACTACAAGGATTTTCTCCTTTTAAGAAGCCTGGTTCTTACACATGAAGCTGAAGGAAACTTTAATGTCTGGTATTAGACACAAGCAGTAAGTTTGTGCCATGATCTCACTGTAGGTGACAGTGAATAGGGCCAGGTCAGTTCACTATTTGCATGGAAGAAGTCAGTGACTGCTGATGCTGAAAGAAGTGCTATTGATCCAAACCCTTGCACGCTCTACCCTAAACTTTCTTTCTCCCATGTACCAGCAGGAATATGCAAGGCTTCTGAGGCTGAAACTCTCTTTCACCCAACAAAAATACAGATCCTGATTCCTGCTCATCTCCAACAATTCCATGACAGCCCGACTGCTGTGGAATGCTTACCTGAGACACTCACTGGGACAAAATTCCAGCCCAGCCATTAGCCATTTTGGATTGCCCATATTTTTGCCACATTACACTGGTGAAGAAGACATTGTACTCTTCCTTTGTTGCATTAGTGTGAAATTCTGTTGGATGCTATTGAAGAGCTGTCATATTCCAAACTACATGTGGGGAAGCTTTATTTAAAGCTCATTTACCTTGGAGCCTGCTGTTTTCAAAGCCCTGAATAAATGATCAGTAACAATGTTAATACAAAAAATTAAGGGCCAGCTGACAAAGATCATACAAGAAACAGATTTAAGTGAACATATGACTGTGGCTTCCTGCCAGAAAAGTTCACATCATACTTGTTTCAGGCCATTTTTGGGGTATTAGCTCACAGTGCCATTGGTGTGTAAGCCAGATTCCTCCAGAGACTTTCCTGATAAGGACTCCTGACTTCCTGCTCACCTTTGTAAGAGCATACCCCCAAAGCCAAACCCATGCTCACCCTTTCACTCTGCAAAAGAAGAGCAAACAAAAGTAACTGTTCAAAAAGACCAGAAGAGAACCAGGGACCTCCTGAATTGCAAGGGGGCTAATCATGGAGCCTCGAAAGGAAACCAAGAAACTTGGATTTCTTTCTCTTTCTTTTCCCAGTCAGGAGACACATCGTCCACATAGCCACAGAGCTTCCCTCCTTCTTCAGAGCAAATCCTGACATCTCCAAGTAGTCCACAGAATAATACAGTCATAATGACCAATATTCTACCTTTGTTCTCCTCCTCATTCTCAAACTACCAGACCCTTCAGGCAGATTTGCCTGGGCTGCTTTCCCTACTTTCCAGACATCCCATTGTCTCCACACGCTTCCCAGTGAGCAGCAACCATCAACATTTGACTGGCCTCCATTGTTCAGTCTGGGAAATACATCATGGAGCTCTGACAAACGGTTCCAACAGCAAATTGCTCCACAATTTCTTAGTTGCATATAGGTTCTCAAAGCATGACAGACAGCACCCTTTAATGCTAACCAGATTTTAAAATGAGCTCAACACAATGGGCATCACAATGGAAAACTGCTGGATACCTCTAGGAGTCCAAGAAATGAGGAGGGTTACTCTTTGGTGTAATTAAATTTGCTATTGTGAACACAACTGGAAGCTATATGGAAGTGTCTCAATAGTTCCAGTAGTGCTCAGCATCATCTTACTGCTGATGCACTCAATTTAATTTGCACAGAAGGAGCAGATACACCCTAGAGCTCAGCAGGGTATAACAAGATCATCATCAGATAAGTTTCTTATCACACCAAAGAACCACTTCACCAACATTTGAGGGACTAGATGATCTCTACCAGGTGTGGAGAAAATGCATTATTAACCATCTCAGAATGGCTTCAACCATGACTTAACCAAAGACCTGAGCACCTTGAGCTTGATTCAGAGACAAGTAAGCTCTGCATTTTGGATTGATAAATATCCTTTAAATCATACAAAATACAAACTTTGGAATCCCTTTGCTGTCTATCTGAGGATAAGCAATCAAGATAAAATATTTTTGCTTTCTCTCATTAAATTGTTCTCATGTGGTTTGTTTGCTTTGTAGAGATATGGATATCTCTTCGTAGAGATATGGACACTACTTTCTCAGACCCTTTAAAGAGAAAATCAGCTTGGATCAGGGCTCACTCCACAGCAAGTCAGCAAAAACTGCTTACTAGCAGTTAAGCTTTAAAGAGCAAAAATAAGCAGAGGCAACAACTCTACACTCAAAGAGGTTTGTTGACAACGAACACTAACAAGTATTTAACACACACATCATGACAGAGAAGCGCAACCCGACTCCTCCCAACCAGCAGGAGTCTCTAGTGAAGGTGGAAGAGTCACAGAGAGATAAATTAAGAACAGAAAGGTTCCTCCCCCTCAATTTCCCATTATCACAGCTGTGTTAATACCTTCTAGTGACTGAGAGAGGGGGAAGAGAGGAACTGATGATGTTGTGATGTGGCTCTGGCCAGACTGTTCCATTCCTGGCACAAAGCTGACTCACATGAGGACACTCTCCAAAAGTACCTTGTTTATCTTGTGGCAATAGTTGTGAGCTGTTTTCTTGAACTTTACTCCTGGCACTGGCTTCCTGCTCTTCTGACCATTCCACATTATCCCTGTTGTGAAAAATAAGATGAACTAGAGCTAAGCATGGTAGGAAAGAGAAAGGTCTGGAGAGCCCTCCAAATGGACAGGGGTGCAGATGTGATCCCCAATTCCAGCCCAGCACCAGCACAACAGCCTAGTCAGCATGTACAAGTCCTAGTCCTGAAGGAACTCATGGAATTGCAAACAGAAGGGATCCTAAATCTGTCCCATTTTGGATGCTCAGTCAAGTCAAATTTAAAGGGAATAGATCCTTGCTAAAACCATGAGAGCACTCAGCACAAAACTACATCGTCTTTCTCAAGTTAAAACAAAAAAAGGCAGTTGGCTTATTTGGAAGATAACTGTTAAATGAAATCAAATGATGAGAAAATTACGGGAAGCTTTAAAGCATTAAGAATTATTAATAACTTCAATGCACATACACAGCTATGCAGTCATTAAAGTGATTCACTTGGCCTTTTTTCATTAAAACAAGTCAATGAAAAGCAGAGTACAAGGCTCAAGAAGCAGTTCTTGTCTCAAAAGGAATCAGTCTTCTGATTTTAACTCACAAAACAAAGGCTTAAATATTAAGTCTGTGAAAAAACAGATTACTAAGAATTTCAACAGGAAAACTAAGGATATGCTTTTGTAACATACCTTTTGTATAGAATAGTCCCAGAAAGAATGACAGGCTGACACATATAAATATTACTTAATTACAAATTAAACACACCCGATTCTTAACATGGTAGAGTAGCCAGAGACCAAAAGTGGATCTATTTACCCCAAAAATGCAAAATACCTTCAGTTTCCTGCAAATTAGAGAATTTGGATGTTTAACTGACTTAAAACAACTTCTGCATCTAAACAATGAGCTCCTGTTCCAAGCACACACTTGGCACAACCTTACTGAAGGAATATCAGGTTATGGATATTCTGACAGAAGGTAATTTATCTTTATTAACCACAGCAATAAAACAATTGCTACAACCACAGGAGCCTGAGGAATGCTACTGCTTCAGGAGGGGTTGAGAATGGCTCAGAACTCCCTGTTGATCAGTCCTGAAGATTCTGGACACTCTGGGAATCAATCCCAAAGGTTCAGGAGCCTCCAGAGAATCAGTCCCCAAGGCCCAGAACCCCGCAGGGAGCAGTTCCAAGTGCTCAGAACCCCCGGAGACCAGCACTCCCGACCAGCACCGGCCACACAGGGCAGTGCCCTGCTCGGGGATGCCGGTCCCCGCCCGGCCTGCAGTCGCTGTCCGGCCACCAGCCCTACACCCACCGCCGATTCAGCCAGCTCCACGCCCTGAGGGTGTCTCTCGAGGCGCGCCCGGAGAAGAGGGCAGTCACCGCGCTCAGGGCCCCGTGAGACGGAGCGGGCACGTTGGGACTGGCCCATTACACAGCGCCTGGCCACAGACACCGCAAATCGGAGAGACGACGGCGAGCCCGCCCCAGCCACCCCCACCCCACCGCCGGGCGCGGGGCGGCACCACAGGGCAGCAGAACCCTGGGCGGCTCACGGGGGTCTAGAGCGGGCAGCGGCGGCAGCCCTCACGCACCAGGCGTTGTGCTGGAAAAGCCGGGAGGGGTCGGTGAGGAGCCGCCTCCCGAAAGGCCGCCGCTCCCCTGCCTCGCTGGGCGCCGCCATGACGGGCCGGCCAGCGCCGGAAGCGGAAGCAGCGCCGCGCGCTCCGACCCGAAGGAGGACTGCGGGCGGCGGTCACGTGGGAGGAGCGATCAGGTGAGGCGGGCCCGCCGGAACGTGACGGGGAAGGGTCCTGCAAACGGCTTTGGGGAGTTTACCTCGCATTCCAGGGAGTTCCGGAACGGGACAGGCTGCAGGGGACCACAGGGCTTCCTCTGCTCCAGCCTTCCTGCTCCAGTAGGGTCATTCCAGAGTACATGGTACAGAATCCTAGAATGGTTTGGGTGGGAAGGGACCTTAGAGACCACCCAGTGCCACCCCTGCGATGGCAGGGACACCTTCCACTGTCCCAGGGTGCTCCAAGTTCTGTCCAACCTGGCCTTGGACACTTTCAGGAATCCAGGGGCAGACACAGCTGCTCTGGGCACCTTGTGCCAGGGCCTGCCCAACCTCACAGGGAGGAATTTCCTCCCAACATCCCAGCAAATCCTGCTCTTTCAAATTGAACCCATTCCCCCTTGTCCTCTTACAACGAGGTATAATGGGTTCAAATTCGAAGGATTTGAATGGATTACCCAGGACTGCCTCCAGACAGTTCTGGAGTATCTCCAACAATGAAAGCTTGACACCTCTGGACAATCTCATCCAGTGCTTGGTCACTGCACAATGATGAAGTTCTTTTGGATGTTCAGCTGGAACTTCCTGGACATCAGTTTGTGTCTGTTGACTCTTGTTCTATTGCTCAGCACCTCTGAGCAGAGGTGCTCCATATTATTGGCACCTTTTTAGATATTTATTTATTTGGCCTTCTGGGAAGATGAAGGAGGAAGGACAGAAATCGAGGAGGCCACCAGGATGATCAGAAGGATAGAACACCTCTTGTACCAGGAAAGACTAAGAGAGTTGGATTGTTCAGCCTGGAGATGAGAAGCTCTGGGGTGACTTAAATGTGGCCCTTTCTGGTACCTGAGGGAAGTCTCCAAAAAAGATGGAGAGCAACTATTGACAAGGGCTTGGAGTGACAGGACAAGGGGGAATGGCTTCACACTGACAGGGGGCAGGGTTAAATGGGATATTGTAAGAAATTCTTCCCTGTGAGGGTGGGCAGGCCCTGGCACAGGGTGCCCAGAGCAGTTGTGGCTGCCCCTGGATCCCTGGCAGTGCCCAAGGCCAGGCTGGACGGGGCTTGGAGCAGCCTGGGATAGTGGAAGGTGTCCCTGCCATGGCAGGGGTGGCACTGGATGGGCTTTAAAGACCCCTACAAACCATTCTGTGATTCTGTAATTTTGTTCATAGCGTGCAAAGGGAGGCACAGGGTGACTTTCCAAATTTTGGGGGGCATCTTTCTGCAACACTTGAAGGAGTCTCCATCCATCCACACTGGCTGGTGCTGTCTCTGAGCTCCTGTGGGTGGCAACCAGAAGACAAAAGTGAGAGACATTGGCTTGTGAAACAGCCCAGCCCCACTCAGCACCAGCTGCTGCACCCATGGCTTTGGAGGCACCTGGAACCTGGGGAGTTTAAACTGCACAGGGGTGTGACATGCCCGTGGTGGCACTTCCAGCAGTGCCTTTGCAGAGCAGATGGCAGCCATGCAGATGCTTCTGGATGTGTAACCAGAGAAAAAGCTTTTCTGGAAATCTCATCTTGGGGCCCCTGTATTTTGTTTATGTTGTTATATAAGGCAGAAATACCCCAGTAGAGAGGGGCACTTCCCTCTCTGTCCCACAGAGGCAACTCCCCTGATAATCTGAAACAATTCTCCTGAGGCAGAGTTGCCAACTCCACCCATTTCCCAAGGACTTTGAGGTGGAGGATTCCTCTGGTAATTGTAGCTGCCTGAGTAATTTTTCCTATACCTCGTTGTAAGAGGACAAGGGGGAATGGGTTCAATTTGAAAGAGCAGGATTTGCTGGGATGTGGGCTGAAGAGGAGGAGAGTGGTTAGAGCTGTGACTGAGCCTTGTCCTGCTTTCAGAGAGCTCAAAGGGAGCACAGATCTCAGCAGCCTTGAGAAGATCTCGACAAGTTATGCCATGGGGATCCACCCCTATTTTTCACACTGCTGGTTAGGTATCTGGCAGGGAGGACAATTCCCTGCAGTTTATCATTAGCCAGAAAAGGTAAGGTTGACTCTTTCTATGTTCCATCTGGTAAGGGAAGAGCTTGGCCTCTGCTCTTGTAGCCAGGAACATCTGAAACAAACTGGAAAAAGGGAAAAAGTGAGAGTCTGGACTAAATCCAGAGACAGAAATCCCCATCATAGCATGATGCCTCTGTGGCACCTGGAGGTACAAAAATAAGGCATTAGACCCTGCTGGGACAGGAGAGGATGACTTTACTGCTGGAGGAGCCATCAGTCCCTCGCCACCAGAGACTTGCTTCCATGTTTATCCCATGTGGGTGGGAGCCACTGCAATATTTTAAGGGAATCAGTGGCCTCATGTTAACATCACTTCCTTGTCATCTGACAAGCGCCAGTACAGGCATGCAGGAGGCTTTTAACTAATCTGTTGGTTTCCAAAGATTTCTAGGTTTCCTCCAAGGAAAAAGACCTAGCCTTACCTTCCTCTGTCCTAAGGCTTCCAGCTTTCCTGGCTGGTCAGGTGAGCCCTGCTGGCTGTGGAGCTCAGGATGGAGTTGGGATCCTGGATGTCACCCTTGTGCTCTAGGGAGTGCCCAGGCAATGTTTGAGTGGAGCAGGGAGTGTTGCCAGCACTCCAGGGAGATTTCAGGCTTTGGGAGTGACACCAAAAGGGCAGCTGGAGAGACTCCATCCACAGAATCCAGACCTGACACCTCCCATGGCTCTGGGGTCAAGTGAGTCTCCTCTGTGACCAGATCAAAGCCCAGATTGTCCACAATGGTTGTGCTCTTTGTAACAAGAAAGTGTTGGAAAACTGCCCTGCCTACTGGCAGTCAGCACAGAGAGACTTGCCAAAAAGATGTTATTAATAATAATAATAATAATAATGGTGTCTCCTTTGCCTTTCAGCCACTCCTTCCATCTCAGGACCTGAAGAAATGTAGCCACAATAATACAATGAAACTCCCTCCCTCCCAGCAGGGCTGGATGCTGAGGACAAAGAAGATTAAATTACCTTTCCATGGCCACTCATAACCCATCACTTCCTTCAATGCTCCACCAAGCATACAGACACAGGCCTTTCTCTTATACCCTGCTGAGGGGTGGCACTGCTGAGACACACCGAGTCCACACTGTGCCTCTCTGCCATATAATGCAAAGCAAAAATTCAACCCAAGATGAAGGGGAGTGCAGAAATAGAGAGAATTTAAGCTGTTCTGAGTGCATGGTGTGTCCCACGCCAGAGTGACCCAAAGAGAGTTGCAGAGACCCAGCAGCCTCCCTGTGTTTCTGTTGCTGGGTAGCTGAAGGAGAGGCCAGGTAGGAGCAGAGAGCAAGGAGGCGAATGCCAGTCCTCTCCTGTGGTGTGTCCTGGGCTTCCTGCAGCTCCTCGCTGGCTAAGGGGATAGCTGGAATCGACATTGTGGATGTCAGCCATGTCCCCAGGACTGTGGGGAAAGGTGGAGTTAGTCAGTGGGGAGATATCATAGTCATGGAATGGTTGGGGTTGGAAGGGATCTCAAAGACCATCTCATTCCACCCACTGCCATGGGCAGGGACATCTTCCACTCAACCAGGTTGCTCCAAGCCCTACTCAACCTGGCCTTGAACCCTTCCAGGGATGGGGCAGCCACAGCTGTTCTAGGCACCCTGTGCCAGCACCTCCCTACCCTCGCAGGGAGGAATTTCTTCCCAATATCCCATCTAACCCTGCCCTCTGGCAGTGGGAAGCCATTCTCCCGTGTCCTGTGACTCTAGGCCCTTGTAAAAAAGTCTCTCTCCATCTTTCCTGTCAGCTTCTTCAGGTAGTGCAAGGTCACAATGAGTCACTCTGAAGCTTTGTTTCTCCAGGCTGAACAATCCCAATTCTCTCAGAAAATATGTTTGAGGAAGGGGAGCCCAAAATACAACAATCTAAATTATTCTGTGATTTTGTGCCAAGGAAAACGCAACATTTTGGCTTTTTGTTTTTAATTCCAGCTCTTTCTTCTCTTCTTCTCCAAATCTTAAGTTTTCTGCCCAGCAGATGCTCCAGATCCTGAGCTATCCTGAAGTGCTGATGCTCACCATCTACAGTCATGCCCTTCAGTATCTCCTGGAGACTCTGTTCTGGAAAATGGATTTCCATTGAGAGTGTTGGGACTTCAGCACTCCAACATTGACCTGCTTCCCTAGAATTAATTGGGAGATGTGTTTCATTTCAGAAAATTCCCTAGACACGTAGAAAACCACTTTCTGGGTTGTGAGTCAGACAAAATGCACCTTTTGTCATCTTCTGTCTGTATTGGAAGTGCTTTGCTTATTTCTGGGGTTTATTAACAGAAAACAGTTTACAAAAGGAGTTGATGGGGTCCAAGGAAAGAGCACTTCAGTGCTTCCAGGAATTAAAGAATTCTGGCCTTAAGTGTTGCTGTAGGAGCTGTGTCAGTGGGATGGGTTTCAGGGTGTCCCCACTCCCTGGAAACCTCCGTGGGGCAAATGTCCCTGTCCAGTGTGGGAGATGATCACTCAGCAACCCAGAAGGTGGAAGGCTTGGGCCGAACGCGTACAGACACCACCATCTAGTGGTGCCGGGCTCCAACAACCTCCATGCAGCCCGGAATCGGCACGTCCCGCACAGTTGGACCTACTACCGCTCCCAAATGGCTTCTCCCAGGGAGCTGAGAGCAACCACAAAGTCGACGCCCTGCCCAAGGAGGGACCTCCGGCTGCTCCCTCTCTACTCCGGCCGGCACAGCGACACTGCCTTGATTTTGGGGGGAAAAGTCACTCCCGACTCCCAACATCTGCTCCTTGTGGTCATGGGCTTGATCCTGCAAAGAGCCGTGCCCCCTGGCATCAAAGGCAGTGAACTGGGATAAACTGGGGTCTTGCCTCATCCCACAGCTCCATGGAAGTCTCCTGCCTGAATAGCATATGTGGAATCGTTGGAATTTGTCCAGTGGAAGCAGCCCCAGGCAGCCTGAGGGGAGCTCATCCTGCTTCTTGATGTTGCAGCCAGGCTCTGCCTTTGCCTGAGTCCACTGGCAGACAAAATGCTCAGCCTGGGGCCAAACTAAGCTGGGCCTAACTCCACTCAAGCCCAGATTCCACTTGCGTGCTGGAATCAACCACTAAGCCCATACCTGGCACAGCTGGGGACACTGAACACTGCCCAAGGTGCCTGAATATAGTGTGGGTTGGGAGCACCTGGTAGCACGGGGCATGTATGGGGTGTCAGAGACCCAAGCAAACAGGATGTTGCATGCTGGGGTTCACTCCTCTTGCATGGGAGTGAAGTGCTGCCAGTACCATAGTCTGCAGTGGACTTTGGCCCACCTTGTGCCCCCCAACTTGTTATTGACCCTAAGGAGGGAACCAGTAACAGAGCAGAGACCCCCATGGGGGTCCCACAGCCCTGTTTGCCCTGGTTCTGCCATCTGTCAACCCATCTCATCTCAAACCAGCTCCCCTAGTTTTGTTGGGGTGTCAGGGGCTGCCCTCAGGGCAGAAACCTGGGCACAGGCTGGGGACCACTACTGATAGTAGTCTGAGTGGTGTTTGTTTTTTTTTTTTTTTTCCCTGGTTTTTGTTTGTTTGTTATTATTTTTATTTTTGTCATGTGAATCACTGGAACTCTAGTGCTGCCCATCCATCCCTGGCCCCCCTCGAGGGCTCGGCCCCAGATCCCACCCAGAACCAACTGCTGCCCCTGCTCCCACACTGCTGGGACAGGCCAGCCAGGGAACAGGGACATAGGGCCACCACCAGCTCAGCCAACACACTGCTGGGGCCAACCCCACAATGGGAGCAAGGTCACTGTTGCTTTTTGGGGCAATTGAGGGGAATTGAGCCATGTGCTCTGGCAGGGCAGGGACCAGACAGCAGCACTGTTACAGCCCAGCACTGCCCCTGGGACAGTTCTTTGTTTTCCTCCACAGGAACACACAGCCCCAGGCAGCAGGACATAGCCTGACCCCTGCCTGCTCTTCTGGAACCCTGAGCCACACAGAAGTCCAGGGGTGGTGCAGTTACACAGTCCAAAAAACACAGTAAGGGGAGAGAGATGTCATGACCCTGCTGAAGCAGCTGCTTGCACATCCATGTGTGCTGTGGCATGGGGACAGCAGAGGCAGGCAGGAGGAGCTCAGCACCATCCCAAGGGGCTGACCCAGGCTGCAGCTGGTACCAGCACAGCTGATGCTACACAGAATTGGCAGTGAATGCATTGGAGGGAGGGCACTGCTATGCGGAGCACAGCTATTTACCACCCTGGGTCACAGCAGCACCAGTGACATATGGTTGCAAGAAGAAAGGAGCTGCTGGGCTGCTCGAACAGTGTCCTGAATCCCCAAAGCCAGAGATGGCTCCTGCCTGCTGGCAGCTGCCCTGTCCCAAAGGAGAAGGTCCCTGTGCCCAGAGGGACCGAGACCAGTGCAGAAGGGGACTCCAAGCATGCAGAACTTCACCAGCACACACTGTGGAGGAGAGCACAGCTCAGCATGTGGTTCAAGCAGTTGCTCCTGAAATGCCTGTGGCCTGATGAGCACCAAAGAGTTCACAGACTGACAGAGATCATCCCATTTCTCTGTGTTCAGTGTATGGGGGGGCTGGTGGCTTTGCGAGCGACCTGCTGAGGTAAGGACCGAGGTTTGCCATGGAAAGCACATCCCTGCAGTTACAGTGGGGTGACAGACAATAGGGGTTGGAGGCAGTCAGGGACTTGTTAAATCACATGCAGTCATTCACACAGGCAGACACAAACAAGCTCTTCTGTAAACTGGGTTCCAGGAGATCCCATGGATCATCAGCTGATCCCATGGCCAGTGCTGGATGTGGCATCCTTACATGTTCCCACGGTATGTAATGTTGGTGAAGGTAGATGTGGCCTCTTTATATAAAGGGTTATGGGTCTGGGGAAAGAAAGAAGATGAAAAAGAGCATCATCACTTTGTGCTTGGCATCAGCATTTGTTCTGCTTAACATCTGGGGTAACTGAGGCACTGTCTCAGCATGGAGTAGTGGATCCCTGTCTCCACCCAAGGCTTTGGATGAGCAGTTTAATGGCTCCCCATAAGGTTTCATGGGGCAGAATAGGGAAAAGCTGCTGTGGAGGAAAAGAGAAGCAGCAGGAGCTCAGGAGGAGAGAGACCTTTTGAAAGAGCCTCCCATCCCATCCCATCCCATCCCATCCCATCCCATCCCATCCCATCCCATCCCATCCCATCCCATCCCATCCCATCCACCATCCCTTCACTTTGTAGGGGGTTAGGAGATGGAGGATAGGTGGGGGACAGGTATCAGTGCTGTCCCAGCCCCCTCCCTTGTGCTCAGGGTTCCTCAGTGCTTTCCAGCATCCTGTGGCAGGAGGGACCTTCTGCCTCACTCATGGGATGGAAACACTGCTGTGAGCAGTGAGTAAGGGGGTCATGCTGCTGACAAGTGCTTTGGATATGCTGGAGGGGGGAAAATAACCTAGGACATCTCCTATCACCTGTGCACAGCCCCTGGGACCACAGCAGGCTCAGGGAAGGGGTGTTCTGGCTGGCAGTGTCACCTTGAGTCCTGCCTGGGACACTATCCCAGGCTTTAGAGAGGAATGGGACAAGCTGGCCCTTAAGGACCATGTCACGGGGACAACAGACAGCAGCTGGGCTCTCATTCCAGGAACACTGGGATCTGGATCCCTCAAGGCAGAGGCTGTGGGGTTTTGGGACTCCTGCCCAGCACACCCAATCCACTGCTCCTCACCGTGTCCCACTTGGCCCTGGCCTTCTCCTCCTCGAAATGGGCGAACTCACGGCGGTCGTGGATGGTGATGAGGAGCTTCCATATGAGCAGAGCAGCAAGGCCGATGAGCAGGATGGCACCTGTCACTGAGAGCAGGACCACCAGGACGTCTGGCCCCTTTGGACAGTCTGGAGCAGAGAGGAAGGCAGGGTTGCGGGGAGCTCAGCAGACCCAGGGCAACTTCAGGCAGCTCTGGGGCTACCTAGCCATGTGTACATGGAGCTCCTTTGGTCTCAGGAGGGCATCATCCTCCTCTGCCAGCAAGCAGGAGCCTCTACCCTGAGCACAGCAGGCTCTGTGAAGGAGGATCCCATCCATGGGGCACCTGTGCCAAAGTACTTGAGCACCTGTCTGTAGGGTGGGGGTCTGCACCCAAGCCTGGAGCTAGACCAGGGGCATCACAGGTCCCACCTGCAGTGGGGGATGACACCAGAGACCAAGTCCTTGTGCTTGTGAAGTTTGCCCAAAACCACCAGCCCACTGACACCCCCCCAGCCTCTGGCTGTGTGTCAACACTGAATTGACAAATGGGGGCAGAGAGATGCAGTGTGAGCCTCCGCAGCTCCTGCTCCCCCTGCACAGTGCCCCGGGCCATGTGGCCACCCCAGCCTTCGCCCTGCCTCTCCTCTCCCATCTGGCTGTGGGGCTGGGAAGTGTGGGCTGTACCCTGCCCATAGCAGACAGCTGCTGTGAGAGCTGTTGGCTGCCTTCATGGCCCTGCTTCTGAAGGATCTGCAGCCACACAGCCCCAGGCTCAGCTGAGGTCAGTGGAGACCCCGGGGCTGCTGATGGGAGTCTCCTCTTATCTGCTTCCCAAGAAAAATCACCCCCACAAAGTCAACACAGGATGAGGGCGGTGGGAAGGTTGAACCCCCATCCTTGGTCTCAATGAGGGGATGAAATAACTTAGGAAATGTGATACCTGAGAGGCAGGAAATCATGGCCCGCTGGCACTGAGCAGGGGACAAAGAAGTTCTTTAATCCCTCTCAGCCCCCAGCCATGGTGCCCCATGAGCCTGGCTGGAGTGGGAGGTACAAACATTCCCCCCTGCCCCTGTCAGCACAGAAACCCAGCACAGTACATTCTGCAGTCCCCAGCCTAAGCATGGCAGCTGGGTCTTACCAGGCTCCTCGATGACATAGAGGATGGACTTGCCACTGGAGTCCTCGTAGTACTGGAACCTCATCACACAGTCATTCTCATCCTTATAGGTGCAGTTCACAGCATCCTTGCCCCTGTCACCTGCCAGAGGGAGAGGCTCAGAGTCCCCATGCTGAGGGGTGCATACACAGAGGGAAAGCATGTGGCATATGCAGCCCCCTGGATTTCCACATATTAGGACAGGGGTTGGGTCTCCTCTTACTCAGTTCCTGCACCGTCTCAATGTCGTCACGGCACATGCGGCTGCAGGACTGCTGCTCCACTAGCTTTCCCCGCTCAAACTTCTTGCATTCCACACAATCCCTGTGGAAGAGGAGGGAGGTTCCATGAGCTTTTCCAGGTTCTCCTCAGGCAACTGTCACACCTTTCAGTTTCAGGTTGTGGAAATCACAGCAGTCCCAACCCTACTGGGCTGCAGATAGTGAGAGCTCCTGCCACCAGTGCTGCAAGCTCCATGATGGGATATGACCCTTCTCAGCTCTCTGCCAGCTTCCCTGAATTCCACTGAATATGACCTATCCCAGCTCTCTGCCAGCTCACAATGAGGTATGACCTGTCCCAGCCCTCTGCTCTTTCTCACTTTTTGATGGTGCAGGCATCCGGGCAGGTGGGGCACTTCTCGCAGGTGTCTCCGTAGGAGCCAGGCTGGGTGCACTCGCAGCGGCCGCACACGCAGGAGCCGTGGCCGCTGCACACCAGCCCATTGCTGGACATGCAGGTGTCAGTGCGCGTGGTGCAGTTGCAGTAGTCTCCCGTCCAGTCTGAGTTGCACACACAATCCCCACAGCTGCACTGCCCATGGCCTGGGGACAACCAAAAGGCATCAGAACTCTAAGTATCTCCACAGAGCCTGTTAGCAATTCCCCATATGGATGCGTATGATCCAGAGGTGCAACTCATCCTCTGTGGGCACTGCAAGGCAGACCGGCCACCTAGGACAACTCCTTTGCACTGTCCTTGGGGTGGGAGAGTGCAAGGTGTGAGAAGCTGACACCAAACCCAGACCTTCGCCATGTGCCCAACACTCCTCTTATCCCACCCAAGCAAGAACAAACTCCCACATTTCAGGCTGAGCTGCCCCAGCTCCAGCAGCGGCAACTGGAGATGCTCTATCAGATCTGTCTCTGAGCAAGTCAAGTTCTTTCTGTGGCTTTTCATTTCAGATTGAATCAGGACATCTGGTCAAAGCCCCCAAGTCTGGCTCCTTTCTCAGGCCTGGACCAGACAGGGAAAGCTGACTGCTGGGAAAAGCCCAACACACGTTCACTGAGACTGGTTTAGTCAGACAGACAGACAGGCATGCTCAAATCCTGCCAAACCCTGGAGCTATTTGGATTGTGGTTTATTTCAGCTCAAAGACGAGACACAGCAAGTGGTGGAAACACTGTGGACCTGCAGGCGCTGACCTGTCCTGAGCCCTGAGCACAGTGGGAGGAACACGTTGGGAATGCTGCTCCTGGCAGGGGATCGGCTGGGCACTGTCCCAGCCATGCCCTTGGAGGCACCAGTATGTGAAATAAATGTATAACCCCATTAATGAGGAACTAGGGCTGAGTCACAGGAAAATAGTGCCACACTGGGTGACAAGGCATGGAAACAGACGGGTAGGCTGGGGAGAAGTGGCTCAACGGGGTCAGAGAGTTCAGGTTAATTAACAGCCCACCCTGGCCAGGAGCAGCTCTTCATCATTGCCCTTCATCCACCCTGGGGACCTGCATCCCCTGTTCAAACAGGAACAGGCTCCTTGAGGACACTGACTACTCAGGGTGGGGGAAACCCAGCGTTTCCACCTCCTTTATCAGCAGGCTGTTAAGATAAAGGATCAGTCTGAGCAGCACAGAGGCAGTGTGAGCCATGAAGTTGGCCTGAGGGGCAGGTGGGATAGCAAAAACTCAATTTGGGGACATCAGGGAGCAAGAATCGAGTGTCATCTGGCCCCAGGTTTCACCTCATCCAGGCTGGGCTCCAGGAGTGGAATCAGCTTTGGCCACTGATGTTTTCCTGGGGATTTTGGGGATTTCAGCAGGGAAGTGGTGTCTTTTTCTGGCACTCTGTTAGCAGCCACCTATCCTGGGCTTACAGAGGGAGGCTAGGGTTAGGAATGGGAGTGGCTACCCCTCTCCCATTCCCCCCTTAAATCAGTTTTGGGGTGCTTTGCTCCTGGAGACGATGTGCCACAGTTTCATGCCTCATTCCTACGCACTGTCATCTCTCTCACATCCCTTAAATACATGAGATGGGCAGAGCACTGCAATTCACTCAGACCTTCAGTGTTTACTGGAGATGTGGGTGGAAGGAACCTTAAATGAAGGTTCCTGGTGGGTAAGAGGCCCTGGCATATCAGGACATTTGGAACTGCTGTTGGGATGGGGTTTCTGTAGGAGGGCTTCTTCCCTGGGAGAAGAACTAGAGAACCCAAGGACCTGGTCCTCTCTTTCCAGTACTGAGAGCAGCTGGACTGGAGAGGGGGAGTCTGGGAGCATGTGGCAGAGATGAATATTAAGGAGGGGAGATGTTGTAAGGCCAGCAAAGAAGGAGGACTTACTTCCCCCACTTTTGCCAATATGAAGTCTTCCAGAACTGGGTGGAGCATAAAACCCACCTCTCCCCACCCTTCCCCCTCCACCCTAGGGTTTCCTCCTGCAGAGCAGTACATCTGATGTGTTTGAGCTGTATGGTTCAAGCAAGTTCCCTGCTCTGTACACCCCAGAGCTGCTTCACTTGGTCCCCACTAAGCCTCCTTTTTAACCTTCTAGCCCATCCCCACTCCCAGCTCTCAGGAACAGGAGGTGGTAACAGTGGCCAAAAAGGTAGTAATTCCCCTTGCATCACTTCAGACCAGGGCTGGTGCAAGGAAAGTCATGGCTGAACAAGTCAGAGGTGGGGACAACTCACAGGACAAGCCCCAAAATGACTGGTGTCTCCCTTGCCCAGGATCTCAGGCAGCCTAAACAGCCCCAAGCCCAGCACTCACCCGAGCACATCTGGCCCTTGAAGCGAACACAGGAAAAGTCGTCACACTCGCAGTACTTGCCCGTCACCTTCCCAAAGTCGCTGCTGTGGCACACGCACTGCCCGCAGATGCACTCGCCACGCTGGCTGCACAGGGGCTGGCCTGGCCAGGGGCTGCAGTTGTCCTGCTGGGAGGGGTTGTACTCCTCCTCCGAGCACTCGCAGTGGGAGCCCAGGCGCCCGGGGTTGCAGCGGCACACGCCGCACTCCAGAGTGCCATTGCCATGGCTGCAGGACGGGCTGTTGCTCTCGGCGTGGCTCTCACAGGAGCACTCGCAGTCGAAGTTCACCACCACCGTCAGGCTGTCCTTGAAGCCCACAGGTTTGATGGTGAAGGATTTCTGCTGCTTCTGGGGGCAGCCCCGCACTTTGGCCTCGATACTGAAGCTCACCTGGAGGGCAAAGGTGTGTCTGGATGTCAGTACCTGCTCCAGTCCATGCTCCTGCTTAAGGAGCTCAGAAATGGGAGCCACCAGGTCTCTTTGGGCTCATCAAAGTTTATCAAAGCTGTCCCAGCACAATGTGGGCTAGATAATGTGCTTGCCACAGTAACCAGGAAAATTTTAGGTTCAATATTAGGAAAAATTTCTTCACTGAGAGGTTTGTCCGGCTCTGGCACCGGCTGCGCAGGGAAGAAGTAGAATCACTGTCCCTGGAAGTGTTCAAAAACCTGTAGATATGGTGCTCAGGGACATGGTTTAGTGGTGGACCTGTCAGAGATCAGTTAGTGGTTGGACTTGATGGTCTTAGAGGGCTTTTCCAACCCAAATGATTCCATGTTCCCATGCCCTGTGGGCAGCAGCTCAGGCTGAGCTAGAGAGATCAGAGTTTGCATCCAGCAGATTCAAAAAAGCATTCTCCTCCTTGCACCCACCCTGCTGGACCTCTCTCTCTCTCTAGTGCTGAGATTCCAGGGTCCGTGTCACCTGGGAGGTCATGGGACAAGCAGATGGTGCTGGTGCAGAGCAACAGATGACCTGGCAGTGCTGCTACATAGAGGGGAGAAAAGCCAAGCCCATGAGTGGGATCCTCACCGTGTCCCCGATCTTGAGCCCCATGCAGGACTTGAGCCCAGGGATGACCTCGTTGTTGAGGCAGGTGGCATTGAAGGTCAGGGACAGCTCTTCAGGGAGGTCACGCACCTCCAGCTCCACTTTGGAGCGGATTTTCTAGGGAAGGAGACAGGACTGATGAAGACACAGCACAGGCTGGGCAGGGCTTAGCCCTGGTGGGGTCCTCCCCTGCCCCCAGCACCACAGTGATGCTCCCATGCACATGGGAAAGGAGCCAAGTGCCCCAAGTCTTTCTCAAGCCTCAGCTATGTCATTCTCTACGGGGAAAAGTTTTCAAGACAGGAAAGGACAGGCATTGAACACAGTGATCTCCCACGCCTGCACACATGGGTGGAAGCAGACAGTCACAGCTGTTCCAAGGAGGATGCTTGGGACTGGGGGAGCTGACAAATCTGTGGGTTGTTGGCAGTGGGAGCAGTGGCTGTTTTGTTATGAAGAGTGCTGTTGTGGGGCCATCACACTGCACACTCACCCCATATGAGTCCACTATGAGCTGCAGGACGTTGCTGGAGTCTCTGGACAAGGTGCCCACGGTTGTGCCTGGGATCAGCTCACTGTAGTTCTGTAGGAGTATCATAAACAAGGTCTGTTTGTTATGGGTAAATGTGCCATGGCTCGGTGAAACCCTGTCCGGGAACATGGGAGCTTTGATAGGACAGACCACCAAGCCATGTCCAGCCATCCATTGTCCACCAGACCCCCAGAAGGGTGGCTTTGCAGCTGGTACCTGGTAGAGGCCAACAACTGTATCTGTCACAGCAAAGATCAAGTTGATGTTCTTCTGTGAGAGTTTCTCAGTCATCAGGCCCAGAGAGGGATAGTCCTGGGGAAGAGGAGAGCTATAGCCTAGGAACATGTACACCCTCCCACCTTGGTCCCCATCATGCTCTCCAACCATGGCTGAAACACCTGTTCCATGCCCAGAGCACCTGTTTGGTCCCCAAGGGATGGGAAACCATCCCTTGGGGACCAAACAGGTGCTCTGGGCTCCACAACCCCATGCCTGGGTCAGGCTTTACCAGTATGGTGGTGGCAGAGTAGAAATTATCCTTGTCGATGTGGCACTGGGCATCATTGGGCTGCACGATGCCAGCCAGCCGCCCGTCCAGTGCGATGTGGGTCTTCGCGTCCGTGGTGAAGACGAGCAGATGGGAAGCATCATTCCTCCAGCCAATTTTTTCCTGCAGCGAAAGGCAGCTCCCAGTCATGTGTCAGCATATGCTGAGGGCAGCCCCATGTGCCAGCACTCCACTGCTGCCTTTGTGCCAGGGGGTCACAGCTTGGCTGTAGAAACCAACCTCTGCATAGGAAACCAAGGCAATTGCTCTCGCAAGGAAGTGCTGTGGGAGTGTGGAGTCTGGAAGGGGGGCATGGGCTGCTTGTAGGTGAAAGATGAGTTTAATAGGTTAGAGTGTTAATCACCATGGTTAATGACACAGGGATGCAAGATCTCCAGCAAAACCAAGGTGAAGGCATAGGAAGTGTTGTCCCTTCTGGACTGGTCACTGCAGGGCTGACATGGGATTGTTCTCGAGCACCTGCTCTGCTCCTCTCCCCTACCGTGATCTCATGAGAGTCCTTCTCTTCCCTTGACTATTGGGCTGGAAATGTCTCACTTGAATGGTCACCCTCTCCAGAAGTCAGTCATACAACAACTCAACAAGGCTTATGATCATGTCTGGGAAGGATTGATTGGTCCCTGCCAATCCGCCTGGCCCAGCCTGGTGACCCTGCCCTGACGGCAGCCAGGCCTTCCTGCCCCTTACATCGCACACAGTGGCCTGGATGATGGCATCGAAGCCGCCCTCAGGAGCATCGCGGTTCCGGGAGACGCTCTGCTTCCGCACCTCCTCGTTGAAGCGAGTCACCTCATCCGTGAGCGACAGGACGTGTTTGTACCCAAACATGGGCAGGCAGGTTTCCCCGATCCTGTAGGAGGAGAGCACTCAGGGCACAGGGCTCATCAGGCTCTTCCAGCTCCCATCCCTGTCCTACAGCCATCCCAACATCCCATGGTCCTGCCCAGGATGTGCTGGAGGGACCCAACGCTCCCCAAGAGCCTGAGGCTGGTGAAGGACCTTTTAAATAAAATTAATGTTGTAGAGATGCTGGGCTCAGGTCAGCCCCCAGCCTCAGTCCTGCTGGGATTTTTAGGAGTCATTTTCTTCCAGCCTCAACATTTCTTTTGAAAACATGATGCAAATTTTTTCCCACAAGAGCTTTCCCTTGATAATGATTTTTATAATTTAGACCTGCTCTTCCTCCCTGTGTCAGCAGAACAGATAGCACTGAGGTTTGAACCCTGTCCAGAATCAGGCACCCACTTTCTCCACTCCCCTCTTTTCCTCCCAGGCTCAACGTCACTTTTCTGCCTAGCCCCCTCCTAGTAGCACAGAGGAACAGGGAATGGGGATGAATTCAGTTCCTAATACCTCTGCCATTCCTTCTTCCTCACACTCTTTCCCTGGTCCAGCCTGTTGTCCTTCCCTTGGGAGACAACCTTTCAAGAACCTCTTAAACACAGGTCTTTTTTATGAGCTTCAGTTCTTCACCAACTCATGTGGATTTCCAGCCACATTGCAGTGGTGTCCCATCAACTTCTGGCCCTTACAGGACTCCCTCAACCTGGACTTACTCATAGCAAGGGTTCTTGATGGCTTCTGGAGGAGATATGTACATGTAGGGGGAAATGGGTTTGTCCACAAAGGCCCCAAAGCCGATGCGTAGGTTGCTGGTGAGCTTACGCATCTCACTGGCCAGTTTTGTGCCCAGGTTCTGGATGTTCCTCAGATCATCCTTCATTGAGTTAGACAGGTCCATGAGGTAGTAGATGTCCACAGGGTAATCTTCCACTTGACGCACTTGGACGTGAAAGACCTGGGAGTCATCTGCAAAATGACAGGGCAGTAGAGTGAGATCTCGTCTCCTGGAAGGGGGAAGGGGGCTCACCACAGGATTAGGGGGGAGGGGTCAGCAAGAACCCAAGGGGATGGTTAAAGCTTTTAGGAGGAGAACATTACCCTTAGACAGAGGGGCAAAGCCCTTAGTCAGGTGCTTGCATAGGAGATGCAAGTGTCCCTGCCCATGGCAGGAAGTGGAACAGCATTGTCTTCAAGGTTCCTTCCAACCCCAAAGCTGTTCTGGAATTCTGTGGCAGATGGGGGTTATGTCTCCTGTTCTCCTAAACTCTCAGTGCTGGGACATGAGCAGATCTTCCTGTCCAGGGCTGACCTCTCAAGATATCCCACAGGAACAGCTGGATGGAGTGAGGGAAACCCCCAGTGTGTGGGCAGCAAGTCTTAAAGGGATCACAAGGAAGGCTGCAAGACTTCTTCGGACTTCTCTGAGCTTCCAAGGACTCTGATAATTTTCTGCTCCCTCCCCCATCCCCATTCCTTTCCTCTCCTCTTGGCTCTCCCAGCCACTTCTGAGAAAATTTTGGTGAAACATTTTCCATTGAAACAAAAACCTCCTTAGAAAGGACCTTCTGGGAAACATCCCAGTTTTGATGACTTCTGCACATATATTAAAAAAAAAGCTGAAAACACTTAGGGTTGACGTTTTCTTTCTTCCTTTTTAAGAGACACAGGTCCTTTCTTCTGATCTTTGAAATGGTTTCTTTGAAACATAACCCAGGGCACAGCTGAAGCCTTGTCAGAACACCTCATATGTTGAGAAGAAAAGGCCTTAACTGAGCTTAAATTATTATTGTTTTCAGATTTCTGTCTAAATCTGCATGCCATGTTCTTTCAGGATGAAGAAAGTTTCAAAATTTATGACAGCCCGAAATGCTCCATCCCCTCTCCAGCTGTGCTGGGAGCCAGGGGTCCCATTTTTGTGCTTAGAAAGCAGCTGTTTGTCCTCATTGAGCTGAAACCATGAGGATTCTGAGCTTGTGGAACATGAGCTGTGACCTGTCCTGCTTGTATCCTTTGTGATTTGGTATTGGTTCATGAGTCAAGGCAGACAACTTATGCCAAACCTTCTTGGTTCCACAGAGATGGTATCAAGCTGGGGATCTCTCCTCTTTATTCCAAGGAACAGGGATTTACAGCACTCAGAGCAGCATACTCACCTTCCTCCTGACAACAACCTCTAGAGCTAGAGAACAAGGGCCACTTAGAAGCTCCATGTCCCAACTGTGTGGGGATTCCTCTGCTTGCTGTCCTTCCAATGGGGCAGGACTCCTCCTGCCCATGCCCAAGGATGTGCACAGAGGCCATGTGCCCTATAGCTTTGCCTCCTGCCTGGCATTCTTGAAACTCCCGGATGCTGGCAAAGGACCAGAGCAGTTAATTTGCTCCAGTCTGCCTGGCTGAGCAGAGCCTGGGATATTACAGGGATCTGGTGGCAGCCCAACCCTGATAGCTGCTCTGCAGCTTGTTAGATATGAGCTGACTTCCACTCAGGCATTCTGAGCACAGAAGCAGTGCCTCAGGTCTGAACAGCTTTATAAAATACCCCATGTGTTGTTTAAGTCACATCCTATCCTGCCCCTCAAATACCTCAGGACTGAGATAAGAGAAAAAACACAGCTATCAGAGAGCTCAGCTGCCCACCAGAGATGTTCTGGAGGATTCTGTGCTGCCGGCAGCCTGGCTTTGTCCCTGAAGGACATGAGACCACCCTGGCCAGTGAGGCAGAGTGATGGTTCACACAGTGCCTGAGCCCTTTGGGTTATTCCCACTGCATGTCCCCCTTCCTACATCAGTCTGCGGGCTCTTACCTGGCCGCAGGTTCAGCTGTATTCTCTGGGGGCTCATCTGGGTGGTGGTGGACCCCCCCGAGCCCTTGTTGCTGAGGGGCCGGTCCTCCAGGATGGTGACGCTGCTGCTGGGGGACTCGATGTGGTCCTGCCTGCAGCCGTTGAGCAGGAGGTTGGTACGCAGGTCACAGCGAGGGGTCGACTGTGCCCAGACCTGTGGGGGAGGGACACAGTCAGGAGCCTCCCAGGACTATGGTGGGAGAAGGAGAAAGGCCCCCACCTTTTCCTGGGAGAACCCCTGCTTTATCACACCTGACTCCAGAAAAGGATCAAAGGCTTCTTGGGGTACACAGTCTCTTGCCTGAGGAAGGCAGCAGACAGAGGGGATTTGGGATCAGCAACTCCTGCTGGAGCAACTCCTGCAGGAGCCCATCAGCCCTTGCCAAGGAATGATGGATAACACATCCCTGCCAACCTCCTCCTGACTCCTAGCAGCTGGAGCCTTAGGTCTGGGTTTTGGCAGAGCTTAAAGGAAATCCTGTCTCTCTGGGATGGCTAGAGGAGGGTGTGGCAGGATGTGAACATGGCAAGCTGGGTAGAGGCAGTGTGGGACTTTTAAAATTATTTATTACTTTGACAAAAGACAAATCACCTTTCCCCCCATTTTTCCAACATGGGCCCTTAGAAATCCTGCCATGAGCAAGAAGTGTGTCCACTGTGGGTGAGCTCATTGCACAGAGCAGTGCTCAGTTCCTGTCTGGAAGTGGATCAGACTTATCTCCAGCTCTCCAGCTTCCTAATGGATGGAGATGACTGGGGAAAGGAGCACCAAAAAAGGAATGAAAGAGTCCAAAGGCACTGGGGCTGTGGGAAAAGCCTTGAAGAGCCTGTCAGGGGTAGGAAGCACAAAGTGTGGAGTCACGGTGAGCTCCAGCCTTGTCCCTCCTTTCCTAGAAAGCTTCTGGTTCCTTGTTCTTATCACAGAACATTCAGGACGGTTCCTACTCCTTTGGTTGCTTATGAAGACAAATATAGGAAGAATTTCTCTCCCAGCCCAACACCGCTGTGATCAGCTGCCTCATGTTCCTGCTCAGGGAGCACCCACCCTCCCCTCCAAAGGGATTCTTTATCTCCCTCCCTCAGCCCAAATCTTTCTGTATTAGAGTCCTCCAGCAGAGGACCACCACAGCCTCTTCCTGCAGCAAAGGGAGGTGTCACAAGTCCTGGTGGGGCTGGTTCAGTGCCCTCCCTGCTCCTGGAATGCTGGAATCCACTGCTGAGCTTTCTAATGCTAGAGAAGTTCCTGTGCAGGATATCAACTGCCATGAACTCTGTTCAGGCTGGTTGAACCCAGGGATGAATTTGTATGTTTTATGCAAACAAGTAGAAAAACACAAATGGTGTCAGGAGGCCCTGGCTGGCCCACAGCCCTCTGGAAACTGTGGCCAAGCAATAGCCAAAAAATACATCAGCAGGCGTGTTCCTACCCTGCTCCGCCTGGGCAGTGTGCTGACAGAGAGGAGGACGAGTCATCCCTCCAAATTAGCTCCCTCAAACCCACCCACCCAGCCATAAGCTTACTCCACAGGGCTCCCTGCTGTGGGAAGGGGTGGCTAGTTCACTCCAGATCCCATCAATCACCATGTACATTCCTGTCCCAGTCAGGGAAATCACTGGAAAAATATGCGGATGAAAAGCATGCTGGGCAGGTGGGTTTTAACCATGGTGCTCAGTGATACCTGAAGATTGTAGGGAGCTCCCAGGACCTAAGAGGCCTCATGGCACCTTATGGGATTAGCAGCATCATTCCTGCTGTGAGATTTCCATGGAGAGCGTTTAACCCTAGGGCTGCATCCTTCCCCTTTCTTTGGAGTCCTAAATACAGTGACTGACTGAAGACTTACAGGAGCCTCCCCAACAACAAAAACTACCACAAAAGTGGGACATTTGGCTACAAGGCCCTGGCAGCCCCCAGTCTGTTTTTGACCCTGGGCTCTGTCACTTTGCCGACGCAACAACTGGGGCATAGCCCTAGTTAGGAGTGACCTGGAGACAGCCCAGGCTTGCTGGTGACAAACTCACAGCACAGGGATTTCATCCATGAGAAACCCATTCCCTGTCAGCACAGCCCTGATGGCACCAGCTCCCTACAGGGAGATGTGTGCACCCTCTCTATCCCAGCCATCCCACAGCCCTTCCCAGAGATGCTCGCCAGCTCTCCCTGCCCCGTCCCACTGCAGAGCGGACATCTGCTCACACTCCCTTCAGAATGGGAAACATGATTATTTTATCCCAATCACTGCCTCCAGAGCTGATTAGTGAGGGCAGGGTCAGGCAGGGCTCTGGCAGAGCCAGTTCCATCCCTGAGCTCCCAGGCGGGAAGCCTGTGGGAATTTGCATATTCCCCAGGGTATCTCTGTTTTCATCTCGGACACAACCACATGCAGCATCAGCTTCTCTGCAGGACAGCTCGTGGGAGCACTCAGAGCACAGACACCTCCACAAATTAAGCTAAAACCTTCCATCAGCTTCTCTAAAATCCAAATCTGGTCCAGTCCAGCCTCCAAGAGACCCAGAGTGGGTGACATTTTGGGTGGGTGAGACCCTGAAGGATCTGCTACAATAATCTCCAAAGGGACTTTAGAGATTTGTCTCAGTGTTACAGCTTGGCTGGCTTTTTCCAAAAAAGCAGATGAGAACATCTATTTGTTGGTAAGAGTGGTCAAGGTTTTTGAAAAATAAATAAAACTCAACTCTGCTCTGCATCAATGCTCGGCGGGGTCAGTGACCACAAGAAACCACAATGAAATGCTTCTCCAATCCAAAACCAGGACGGAGCAGGAGTAAACCATCTCCACAGGCTCCTTGGGAAGGCAGTGTGAGTGGAAAAGGGCTGTAGTGGGAGCAGAACGAGCACAAATATGGGCACTGTCCCTTTAAAAACTAGGGGTGGGGGGGTGGGGGCGCAGTATCAGAACCCTCCCCCACCCTAGGGAAATTAAACAAACCCACAGAAAAAACCCTCATTTGCTAAATTAAGACAACGTGGTCCAGATGTTGGAGGCAGAGTTGATGAGCACAGTGCACAGCCCAGCTCTCCGGGGGCTGGGTCTAGCAGCAGGACGGCTCCCTCACTCTTGCCCGGCAGCGCAGCTCAGAGAGGAAATATTTCCTTTTTTGGAAACCTTTGCTGTTCTGGAGGAAAAAAACCCCATCACGGCTCCCTCTGCACCGTCAAGCCACCAGTGCAGACCAGGATCAGCGGCTGGGAAGGAAGAGCCCAGCCCAGCCCAGCCACCATTCCCCTCGAAGGGGGGAATGGAGAGGGAAGCCCTTATCAAGCTGCATGTTTCAGCCACTCCTTGCGGGAGATAAGATGGGCACAAACATCTTTATTCACACCACATGCCAAGCATCAGATCTGATGGGCACAGCAAGCCAGAGGCCTCCCCTCTAGATATGCATTGATCCCAAAGCATTAGACAATTGCTGGCATGATCCAGCAGCCCCAGGTCTTTTCCAAGTCCCAGCGGGCATTATGGGCACAGATGCAGCTGATATAAGTGGGTCTTTAAGGACAGAGAAGGAGAAAGCAAGGAAAGCCTTGAAAGTTTCATCACCTCTCCCCATCCCCATCACCTCCCTTGGCTCTGCCCTGGGGCTCCTCTCCCATCCTCTTGGGAAACTCCCTCCTCTTATCCAATGGATTAACCCCCAGGGCAGCATTTTTGGAGGGCAACGTGGCAGATCTGCTTGGCTCTCACCTACCCAAACAGGATGATTTGAGAGCCACAGCTCAGCACTCCCATCCACTTTAGCTTAGTAACCAAAAACAGGCACCTTGTCTTCTCCCCTTATTTCTAATGAAAAAGGCTTTAAACCCAGCCTTTAACTTCCGATGAGTATTTTCAATTCCTCCTTGCAAGCCTTCTAGGCGCCCTTCCCTTTTCACCCCTTCTAGGAATTAGGCTCCTTCAGCCAGTGCTTTACAACAGGTTTCCAAGAAGCAAACCAAAAGTAAGCCAAGTTTTTAAATGTACATTATTTGAAAGATAAAGTGAATTCCTAGTGGAAACACCAACATTTCCCAGCCAGCTCAATGTAGCTCCCACCAACACACCCAGATAAGGGGCATATTTTTGGAGCAGGGCAGAAGTAGTGCCCACTGACCAAGTGCCTTGAGCTGAGGTTCTGAGCCAGGTGCCACCAATGAATCTGTTTAGATACAGGGGGAACAGATGGAGACTGAGCTTGTGGCTGTAACCTACACTTATCCCAAAGGTTCTTCCCTTCCTTTACATCCCTTTCCCTTCCCAGGGCCCTGCTTAGCCCCTAGCTCTTACCTCAGCAGAGCACCAGGCACAGAGGGGACTGACAGCCAGGCACTGCTTGCAGGAGTTCACCCCACGGGTGGTGCAGATGTTGCCCCCTGAAACAGCAAAACAGAGCAATTACAGCCCACAGAACCCAAACTCACATGTGTGCTCAGCCACCAGCTTCTGAGCAACCAGAGCCCCACCAGGGCCCTTCTCTATCCCTTTTCCTACCTGCAAACCCTGGATGTTGCCTCCTTGCTCTCTCCAGCCTGGTATGAGCCTCATCTTGCCCAAGGCTGAGCATCATTCCCTACCTGCCAGCTCCTCAATGGGTCCTCTCACGACCCTGCAGCATCACATGGCTGTTGGAGTGAAGCTCCCTGGCAGGGAGTTCATGTATCCTTGCAGAGAGTCCTGCAGACACTTTGGGGCAGCAGGAGTGGAATGGGTGAATTCCCAAGGGTGCACAGTGATACCCATAGCCCTGTCAGCGATTGTCGCCTCTTCCCATCACCTTGATCCAGGGTGTTGTTGACACCTTGAGCAGACACTAAACTCAGTGGCTGGTTTTGGCTCGGCTTCAAATCCAGGGAAACGAGGGGAGTGAAAGGACACAACTCCAGAAATGTGCTGGTGGTGGTTGTCACCAATGTGCCAGGAAAGCCTGGGCTCTGTCAGTGGCTGTGGGGACTCTGGGAGATACCTGCTGCTACCAGTCCTGAAGATCAGAGGCTGGTGAGCCTTTGGGGTAGAATTAAAGGGCCATAAAATGCCTGTGGAGCCCAGGGGCAGGAGGAGCTCCTCTGACACAGACCAGAGTGAGTGGCCCTGCGGTTTCTGCTGCCAACGGCTGGTGTGACAAGTGGCTGGGACAGCTCTGCCTGGTGTCACTCTTGGTTCCTCCTCCCTCCTTGGCACAAGCATCTTGGCACTTTGAGGATTCCCTAGGCAGAGAAAACTGGAGCCAAGTACCCACTTGGCTGGGACACACTGCAGCCTGGGGAGCCAGGGGGATGCTGGCGGGGAGCAGTGGGCACTAGAGCCTCCCCCTCTGCCCTAAGTGCCCCCATGGTTGCCCAGGGCTGTCTGAGCAGCGTCCCACAACCACAGGAAATGGAACACAAAGCAGAAAGAGGAAATGGTGAAACAACATCATCAGATCTTTGAGCAGAACCACAACCACAGCCCCGTGCACTCCTGCCTGCTGGCATGTAGCCAGGGAGTGTACACACGTGTTCACACCTGTGTGAGTCTATTTGAGGGTGGTGTCCCAGGCTGTGCCAGTCCCAGGGGCCAGCGGCTGCTTGGGGATGTGCCCCAGAGCATCCCCATCGTGCCTCTGACACCTGCAGTTCCCACTTGTCCCAGACTAAACTAAAGACTGAGCCCAAGTGCCTTGCTTAGCACCAGTTTTGGGGCGGCATCGACGCCCAGAGCTCTCATCATACCCTGAAATACCTGGCTCCATGTGAGGATGAGACAGATTTTAAATGTAACATTGCCCAGAAGAGTGACAGGTTAGTCTCCAGTGCTTCCTGCACCTCAGCAATGTGCCAGCAGCAGCACTGATCCTTGGGTGGACAGGGCTAGGAAGAGGGAGGGCAAAGGGCTCTCTGAAACCAATGACAACACCACAGCTCTCGCCGGCTCCTGCTGTGTCCATGTGAAATCCCTCCTGCCCTGCCAAGTGCCGGTGGCTGCAGCCAGAGCACGTGCCATGGATTTATTTGTGCTGTGCCGTGCAGCTGGGAGCCAGCTCAGCCTCTGGGAAACAGAGAGGCACTGCCCAGACAGCCCTCAGGGATAAGACAGCCCTGGCAGCTCCAGGTGCTCTGGACTAAATGCTCAGAGCTGCCAACCCCGGGGCCACTTGCCTAAACACAGAAACAGCTTCCAAATCTGCAGGTCCCGGGGGAGCCCTGGTGCTTTGATATGAGCACCAGGATGACATCCTTGGTTCAGGGATGGGGAGAGGTGCCAAGTACCCACCTGCCACAAGCCAGGGGTATCCCTGCTTTCCACTCTCACATCCTTCATGTAGTGGCCATGTCTAGCTGCTGGCTTATAACTGTGGTTGCTCAGCTCTGCTCAGGCAGTTACAGCACTGAGTACCACCAGCAACACTCCTGGTCCAGGCTCCTGTTCAATGCCAGTGTGGGTTTTGTCCCCTCATGGTGGGTTTTATCTGGTTTAGTCACCTGGCCCTGCCCCAGCACCCACCTTGCTGGGGAAGGGCAGAGCTGACAAGGCCTCCATGAGGGCTCTGGGACATGAGACTCACCAGTCCAAATCCTTCCTCAAACAGGTTTTCCCTGTAACTTGACCCAGTTCCTCAGCCACTCCCTGCCTCAGTTTCCCCTGAGCAGTGTTAACCCTGGTCTCAATGAGATCAGGTTCCACTAAACTCCATGTGGAGGATTCCAGGGTTATGTCTGCTGGCAGAGCCCCAGGGTACCTCCTCATGCCATGAAATCTGATCTTGAGGCTAAGGAGCCCCTTGATCTTGAGACTAAGGACCCTCTGAGCTCATCTGCTCCTCACCATTTGGAACAAACTACCTCCTGCCTGTGTGCAGGTCTTGGCCCCAGGTGGTTTCCTTTCCTCTCCTTCTGCTGCCACCCCAAAGCCCAGGGGTCCTTTATCTGGTGTCCCCTCTCTTTGCTGGGGATGTAAATCCAGTCTTCTGGTGGATTTTGGAATGAGGGCCATAGACCTAGGCAGAGCACTGTCATGGCTGGGGAGCTGCACATGGGATCAGGTGGAGCTACAGCTGGGAAGTCCCTGAGTGAGGGATGCTGCCATTACCAAGGCTGTCCTGGGGTCTGATGTCACATCATGCCACTGTGCATTGCTGGTGGCTTTGCCTGGAGGGTCTCTGGAGGTCTGTATCTGCTCCCAGACACACATAGCCCTGTGGTCCCTATGATGTCCACCACTCCATGACCAAGACTTTGCTGGGGATGGAAGACCCTTCCCTTCCTTGGAACAAATCTCCAGCACTGTACAGGGCCATTCTTGGCTGCATTTCCATGGGGCTGGATGGAGCAGAGCCTTGGCAGTTATGACCATCCAAACATGAGGCTGGTCCTGCTGTGAGCAGGCAACTGCACACCCCACCACGGGGAAATGTTCCTTTTTCAGCATTCCCAGCACTGGTTGCATGGCTGGATGCAGGGATGCAGTGTTGGAAGAGTTTCGTGGTAGCAGGGACCTTGTGAAGATGTGGGAACAAAAGCACAGATGGGTGGAAGTGGAGGATGTGGAGGAGGTGGAGGATGTGAAAGATGGGGAGCATGCTGCAGCTGGAGTCCTCTCAGGTTTTGGCCCTGTGAGTGCCTGGCAGTCCTTCCCAAACTCGGACACTACCTGGCTGTGAGCAGGTCAACACCATCCCAGTACAGCCTATACTAACAAATTTTGTGGTTTTTAGATACTTTTTTTCCCATCTTTGGAGCTTTTTTCCCTAGCCATAAAAACTAATAAACCCAAGTACAAAACCTGCATTTTTAAATTATGATAGCAGCTGCTTTCACTCAATGAGCTGATCCTAAAGACTCTAGTTTTTGAAAAAAAGCAATCCTGAAATACAAGGAAATGGGAGATAAACTGTTCATGATGATGGGAACCACCCACCTGGGGGTGGGCAGAGCTGTGGTCCCGAGAGAGATGAAAGCAGGGAATCCCAGACTGGTTTGGATTGGAAGTGACCTTAAAGCCCATCCAGTTCCACCCCCTGCCATGAGCAGGAACATTTTCCACTAGACCAGGTTGTTCCAAGCCCTATCCAGCCTGGGACTGAATTTAGGGAATTCAATGAAATTCCCAGACGTTCCATGTCTCTGAAACACCCCAGATGTCTGTGGCTCAACATCACCCTGTCCTGACTGGAGAAAATTACTCAGTCCCAGTCTGCAATCAGAGTAACCTCCGAGTGGTGCAGGAGCAGCCACACTTTGTTTTCCCCCTTTGCCAAACTGAGCAAGAATGAGCACAGAGAAAACCTGATAAAGACATTTGAGGAAATTTGATAAAGGTACAAACCACATCCTCTCCAGCCTTTCTGTTGACTAAGTGATAAGGACCTGGGCTTCTTGGCAGATCCCCACCCTACCATTCTGGGGGTGTTTCTTCTTTCAAGCCTCTCCCTTCCTGCCAGCATCTTCCTGGTAATGGGATGCCCCAAACTGAGCACAGGCACCAGAGATATGTGCACAGCCCCAAATTGCAGCTCTATGAACTCAAACTCTTGCAGGGGTTATCCCATGTCCTGTACTAATGGCAGCTCCATCCGGCAGCAGATCAGAGCCTCAGGCTGTTCCTGGGAATTCACTAAAGTCTGGAATTCTTTAGACAGAACAATGTTGCTCCAAACCCCAAGTCTGGCTGTGAAAACAATGTGACCGATTTATAAATCACCATACTGCAGTTTCTAGACTTCCTTTGAGGCCTAGTCACTAGGAACACACCTGGGGAGGAGATAATGCTTTTCCAGGCTTTCCTGTACTTCTGACACTGGAAAACTTTTAAAAAATACAAACTACATTTATCCTGAGATCATATGATGCCAGAAATCAGATTTCTTAAAGAAAAGCATTAAAAAAACCCACGAGAAAAATAACACAGGACAGCAATGTTGACATAAATGTTCCGTCCCCGTCCCCCCCACCCCGCCCTTAAAATGTACTGACACAGGAAGGAATTACCTGACGTGATTTCTCCCAGTGAATTTTCTGTTTATAAAGGACGAAGCCCAAGTCACACCCCAGTCCTTGCATTACAAACCAGTAACCAGAGCCAAACAGAGAGTAGGTAGATCCAGTAAGATCTACCACATGCAGTAAGAATAACCCACAAAAGTATGCCTTGACCCTATAACATCCCTGAGAAGTTCCTAGCCCCGACCCAGACGAAGCCCAACCGGTCTGAGCGGCGCTTCCTATGTGGGAATGCGCTGCAGCTCAGGCTGCCAGCTCCCCCTCCGGGTGATTTTCCCGTGAAATCACAGACCCTGGGAATGCAGAAAGTCCTGGGATTTTTTAGAAGTAACAGGCAACATCTTCACTAAATGGCTATAAACAGAGACAGGAGCGACAGAGTAAGCCTACCCCAGCTGCCAGTAGCGCAGAGCAGGAGGATCCCGAGGGTCACGGAGAGTTGATCCATCTTCTCTGAGCCCCGGGCTGGGGGCACTGCTGGGACCGGCCCCTCACGAGTGATGGGCAGCGGCTCGGGAGTAGCTGGAGGCTTTTAGCGGCTGACGCGATGAATCACAGGGCTGGGTGAGTGACACACATGGCGAGCGAGCGGGCGGCCGGAGGAAACTGCTGCCTCGTCACTTCGGAGTCCGGAGTGTCTCCGCCCGGTCTGCCGCCAGCTCCTTATGAGGTTTTCACTCTCTCGGCTTAAACAAGGACCTAATAAACCCTGGCAGCGAGTCCTCCCTCGACAATGGTGACCTGCAGCCCCGGGGCTCGTAACAGGCTCTTTCCCATAGGCTGTTCCGCCTCGCTTTAATTCCTTACAAAATCTTGCTCACTCCTTCCTTTTATTAACTCTTGAAAGGCAGCTGGTTTTAAACCGCGTCTGAGCTGCTGGAGTTCAAGGATTTAAGGAGAAAGAGAGCAAATACACACTAATACGGAAGTGTGGGTTCTCAGCTCGGTCACCAGAGAGGGAATATCCCTGCAAAAGCAGAGCTGGGAGCTGAGGGAGACCCAGCCAGGAAGCACACCTGATGGAACCAGCAGTTTGGATATAAACCTGGACGTCTCAAAGGGAGGGAAGCTCAGCTTGGGGTCACATAATTTGGACCTGATTTTCTTCTTGCTTGTACTGTTTTTTCCTTTTGTGTCCTCAGGAATTGATTCTGTGCTGAACAAATCCAGGGATTGGGATCTGCATAGGGACTGCACCCACTGAAACATCAGAACTGCCTGTGGGTGTCTCTCAAAGGTGTTTTATAAACATCTTGTTCCCCTGCAATACCAGGGTCGTAGTCAGAGCTGGGGAAATGGAGGCACTTGGAATACACGTTGGGAGCAAAAGGGAGAGAAGGGCTGGGATGCTCTCTCCCACCAGGTGACAGGGGTTGGGGACAGTAATGACACAGCCTTGGGTCAAGACAACTCAGCACACAGAAATACCAAGCTGTGGAATACAAGTTTTTGTGGGTGCCAAGAGCTGCAGCCACATCCTGGAGATGCTGGAGGCTACAGATGCTCAGAGCTGTACAAGAGCCACAGCCTCATGCTGGGAGATGGATAACAGCACTTGTCCCAGACCTGGCAGCTGTCCACAAGAGGTAACAGTTTTTGTGAAAATGAGGTAGAATACAGACTCTTCCTCAGGACCTGGGGACTTTCCTTGGCTTTAAAAGAAGTTTTGGTGCCTCTTTGCTTCTCCACACTGCCCCACCAATCTTGAGGATCCTGCTGTTCTCCTCTGTGGGGATCATTGTCCACCTGGGATCCAACTCCCTTCCTAGGGCTTGTTAATGAAGATTTGGCAAAGGGCACTAGGAGAAGCCCATCAACCCTCATACAGTATCAAATAGGGCTGTACCTTGGCTGAGACATCACTACAAACCCCAAACCTGTTTTTGGGCATCTCTAGTCTTGCCCTGCTTCAGATCCTGGAGCCATATCTCACTGCAGACCCCATTAGCCAGTTTTAGGGCATCCAAATTCCTTATTTTCCTGCCTGGACATGCTGCCTATATGGCCTTTCCCATCATGTGGGGCTTTCTGCCCACACAGCTGCCTGTCCCCATGTGCTGCGCTGTGTCATCCTGTTACTGTGTCTGAGTGTTTCATGGAAAGGAGGATTAGTCTTAACTGTCTAGTGAGGACTATGGCATCCTGTTTGGCTCTGCACACCCCCAGACCCAACCTGCCATCCATGTCCCAGGCCCTCTTCACCAGGGACTCATCCTGCCCAGCTCCTGGCTACCCAAACTGGCAAGTGCTGCTGCCAAAGGACATGTTGCTCTGTGTGTCCTGGAATCCCCTGCCCAGTGTGGGCTGTGATACTTTCAGCATGGTGCAAAAATGCTAAAGAAAAAGGAAAAAGTCACAAAATGAAGTATTTGACCTGCCTTCACCTTCCTGGGCCAGTCTTGTCTGAGGACAAGGATGGAATGAACTCAGTCAAAGATGTTTAGGTGGAATTTCCTTGCAAACTGCAAGAAGGTGCTGTTTGTCCTAAAAACATTGCTGGGATGTGAATGTCCCATCCCTGGAAGTGTTCAAGGACAGTTTGGACAGGTCTAGCAGAAGATGTCCTTGCCCATGACAGGGTGTTAGAATGACTTAAGGTTCTTTCCAACCGAAACCATTCCAAGATTCCACAATGTTACCTCCATGCACTGCATAATAGGCAGTGGGATGCTCCAGATTTTGGGGTCCCTGGTGGGATGAAGGCAGAAGCCAGCAGGGGAGTGTTTGGGAGCCCTGGCTGACCCATCACCACAGGCTGTGACCCAAGAGCAATGGGTGCCGCCCAAATCCATGCTGGGGTGTGCTGGGAGAGGAGATGTTGGAGCTGGAGCCACCAGAGGGAGCAGAAACTCCTTCAGTCTGAGAGCATGCAGGGAGAGGATCCCCAGTGCCAGGCTGGGGCACTGGGGATGCTCTGATTTTGCGTGGGATTGTCCCAGGTTAAACACAAGCAGATGCTCCTTGGATCAGGGTTTTCCCCCCCTTCCTGCATAACTTCTGCTGCAACTGCCCTAGCAGAGCAGGCAGCAACCCAGAGAGAAATGCCAAATTCAGAACAAGGAAGAAAATGCAACAAGTAAACCCTGAACTGAACAGGTCTGAGCCCCTAAAGTCACAGCAGCAGACCAGGGGATCCCAGCTGCCCAAAAGGAAGATCACTTGACACTGTCCCTGCCAAGCTGCCCGCCACCCTCAGCCACCCACACGTTCCTGACTTGAGCTACAACTCATCAATCCTCATTTTTGTTTTATTAAATCCCCTTAAAGGCTGGGCAAAGGAAACAAGCCAGCATGTACATGGATAAACCAGGGCAAAGTCCTCACACGGTACTTTGGGGGGTGACCTGCTACTCTGGGCCATCCAGACAGATTTCCAGGCAAATGCCAATGGACAAAGCCAGGAAGCTTGGACATGGCACTCCTGTGGGCACAGGCCTGGGATGAGCAGGAGCAGGAGTAAGCCTGACAAGCTGGGCACCCTGACTCGTGGTGTCACTTTGGAAGCTTATGCAGACACAGAGGGGGGAGTGATGGTGAAACTTCCCCTGGTGCCTTGGTGGGACTAAGGGGCCTGTGATGCTCTGGCCCTGGATGCTGCAGTGACGCTGCTGTGGGACCCAAAGCTGGGGATGGAGCAGAGATCAGGGTGCAGTGCCTCCCTTTGGAGGAGCTAAAGTGAGAAGAGGAGGAAAGGGAGACCACGTGCCCGGAGGAAGAAGCCCCCAGCCAGACGAACAGGATGCAGAGAGGGGCTGTATCCAGCTCTTCTCTGGAGGCACAGGACAGGCATCACCAAGCAGAGCTGGGGGTGGACTGGCTGGGTAGGACCACACTGCTCGGAGAAGGAGTGGGTGGCACAGAGCAGCAAGAGGAGATCGGTGACAGCAGTGCTGACCTGAGGCTTACAGGAGCCTTCGGGGGAACAGGGACCTGCCAGCAGTCCGGATGAACATTCACCATGCAGGATGCTTTTGGGAGCAGGTGGGAGGGCTGGAGGGAGGGATGAGCTAGGTACCACCCTGCAGGACCTTAGGGGTGGGTCAGGCCCCACCTGGGGGTGGCACAGGGGTGGGGGTGGCAGGGCAGAGATGGGGTGTGCAGCATGGGAAAGGGGTGGGCAGCAGGGTGAACATGGAGGGGGAGGAAGGCGGGCCTGGGGGAGGCTGGGAGGGGGTGGAGTTGCTGTTTTTTCTTTGAGCACGGTGAAGACTTTAGCTTGTAACTTGCATTTGTGGAGCTCCCAGCCGGCAGACACCAGCTCTCCTTCCAGCGGGAGAAACCTCGGGATCTGGCAGCACTGCTTCACTGTTTGGGGGCAGGTTGGGAGGGCAGGGGGCATGGGGTGGTCCCCGGCTGCCATCCTCTCCCCCAGATCCCTTTCTCCTTTTCTTTGTCTCTCCTTTTGCTTGTCTGGGGGCTCGTGCTAATGCTCTGCCAGGAGAGATCTGGGATCCAGACATCTGTCGGCTGCACGGACCGGCTTCCCACCTGCTCACAGCCTTGAGGAAGTTCCCTCTCCATCCCGGGCACTGAGAGAGGAAAGACAGGAGGTTGCTTGGAGCTGCCGAGCTCTGGCTCGTGAAGGGTGGACAGGGAGATAACAAGCTTCCCTTTTACCTTTCCTGAAGATTTGGAGTCACACATAGACCATGAATGGATCCTTTTTCAACCAGACTCTCCTGGAGCAGGCAGCTGACCCCAACAGGACTCAGGGCTTGGGGATGCTCCTGGCCTGCTGCAATGGGACCAGCACGGTGCTGGCAACTGATGGTGGCTCCTTGGTCCTGGCACCCGATGAGAGGAGCCTTTTCATCACAAGGGTGGTGCAGATTGCTGTCCTCTGTGTCCTCTCCTTGACTGTGATGTTTGGCATCTTCTTTTTGGGCTGCAACCTGCTTATCAAGTCGGAGAGCATGATTAACTTTCTGGTGAAAGACCGAAGACCTTCCAAGGATGTGGGCGCTGCAATCATGGGACTTTACTGAAGCCACCGGGCTCTTGTAGGCAAGTGAACTGTATGGACCTGGTGTTGAGATGCACATTCCCATGTGTTTGGGGCAACTGGGCGGAGTGAGAAGTGGGGGAGGGGTCTTTTAGTCTGTCTGTGTCCATGGGAAAGCAAACCTGTTTTTCCCAGTCAACAAAATGTGGTAGCAAATGAGAAAACCACCCCAGAGCTGTGTGAAGCACAATAAATGACCAGCATTGTGTTGCACACAGAAATGGCTTAAGTTTTGCATGAAACTTGCAGAAACAGTCATAGTGTGGCAATCTGGACTCCTTACTGCTGTTACCTTGGATACCACTACCTGGGATTTAGGGCTAAAAAAAAAGGCAAATAAGCCGTTACAAAAAGAAAACAAAAGAACAAACTAACGGGAGAGCAAAATACAGGGCACAGACCTCATCTTTGAGAGGGGCAGGGGAAGGGAAGTGTGGGTCATAAAACAAAGTCTGCATGATAAAAAATGTCAGTCTGTTGTGTTTTGGACCTTGAGCATGCATCTTCTGGTAGTTTTGTAACAGGGAAAGCATGTTGTTCCTTATTTTCCTGACCTATCTTGTTAAATAAACTGGTACTTTCTTCTTTTGCTCTGTGGTGGAGGAAGAAAAGAACACGGATAAATATAAACCCCTTTCCACCCTTAAAACAAAAGCATGCTTGTTTTTGTACACACCAGCCTCTTTTTCCAAGTGCTACGTTGTTATAGTCTTTGAGGTTTTGTAATTTTTGAAAAGTGGTGAACATTCAGGAAAAAACCAATCTGTTTCAAAAGAATTTTGTGCTGTCTTTATTACTTCTCTGTGTGTGTGTAGTTCAGGAATTTCAATCCTAGTTCCAGGTATAATCATCTCACCTTGAAGTGAAGTGTAATTAGAGGTATTTCTTTAAAGCAGAAACAACTATCATTTTTCGCAGGCAAGTATCACTTTCCACTAGCAAATGAATTAATCAAGAACTGTGTATTCCAGGCTCATGTTGAATACCTGCACAGTGCTGAAACAGAGACTCATAAAAATGCTCTGAGTGCCTCTTGCAAAGCAAGATTTCAGCCTTTGAGTTAAAACCTCTAGCTGATGACCTGTCAAAGTTGAATTATGTGAGAGGAGGAAGACTCCTGACCTTTGTTCTGTGATGGAATTACAGCTCTGGCTGTGGGTGTGAGGTAGAAATAATTTGTGTTTTGTTACACCAACAATATTCCTGCTGGGTTCACTTCTGTAGTGGGAAAGCAATCCTGGATACTGGAGGAGCTGATGAGCTGAGCCACTTGGATGTAAATCTGGAGGAACAGATCTCTGCCTTTCCCAGAGGGAAAAACATGATTAGAGAATGTTTTTTAATTAATCATTATTTGCTGAGTACCTTCTCAAGGTTCCCACATGATGCAGAGCAGGACCAGTGTAGTGCTGTCTCTGATCGCTGCCACTGACCTGTTGTGTGTGTCAGCCTTAGGAGCACAGTGACAACGTGGCAGCAGGGGCAGAATTTGTGATTCAAAACTTTGAAATGTCCTCTTGGTGCCAGTGGAACAGCTGATAGGCAGCATGGAGGCATCTGGTTTTTACGAGCAGTTGCAGGTCTGCAGACCTGAGCCATCTTCTCAGTGGAGAGGGTCTGCTCTCCTACTGCCACATGTAAAGTGGCCTCACACAGCAGCCTGGAAGGGGATTTTAGTCGGTGCTGCTGCGAGGGGTGTTGTGGCCATTGATCTCCTGGAACAGACTGCTTGGAGTAATGCCCTGGATGCAAACTGGCACAAGGTGCCCAGAGCAGCTGGGGCTGCCCCTGGATCCCTGGCAGTGTCCAAGGCCAGGTGGGACACTGGGGCTTGGAGCAGCCTGGGCTAGTGGAAGGGGTCCCTGCCCACAGCAGGGATTGGAAGTGGATGAGCTTTTAAGATCCTTCCCAACCCAAACCATTCTGGGATTCCATGATTCCATGGTCTCTTTGCTAGAGTGCAGGCCACTCCCATTGCGGGAGCACAGCCTGGTCAGACATGAGGGTAAGACATGAAAAACCCAAAGCATGCAATGACCCAGCTCTGCAAATACTTGGGCTGTACTTGTGTTTGTAACCTAAAGGTGTATCTGCATCTCCAGGCTGCTGTGCTGTCACAGGATAACCCAGATGCACTCACTCAACTCCCATCCCATCCTGCTTTCAGCTGGCATTTGGTCCCTCTTGCCAATCCATCCACCAGCTGGAGGTCCTCAGAGGATGCAGTTGGTGGCACCATCCACCTTTGCCATATTACATCACGTCCTCATATGCTTCTGCCTTCCTTGTGCAGGGTTGAGACGCTTAAAACACTTGCACACATCCTTATCCAATTCGATTCCCAGTAAAAGCCTGATTAGCCCACTGAGGAGGAATTATTTGTGGAAAAGAAGGCTGACATCATGAAGGAACCCCTTGGATCAGAGGTTATGGGTCTAAAGACCATCTTGAGGTGAAGTCATGGTTGCTTAAGGGAAGGCACCACACTGAGGGTACCACAATGCTCCCCAGATCTCAGAGGAAGAGCTGTGATCTCAGATTCTGAAAACCCAGCTGTCCTGCCCCAAGACATGAGTTCTGCAGCTGGAGGATGAGGTTGCTACTGAAGGGCTACCCTAACAGCTCCTTCTGCTGCCCCTCCCCACAAGCTGTAGTTTTTCATCCAACACCTCCTCATTTAGCATAAGCTCACAAGTGCCTACCAGCTCCCAAGAAAATTCAAACAGTTTTTTTGTAACTGTTATTTATGACTATATTTTTAATTTTTTTTGGCAATTGTTACTTGTAGCACAATAACTTTCAGAGTGCCACTGGGGTGCCAGGAGCTGTTCAAGCATGACTGAGAGATGCTGTTGGAGGGACAGGGAGAGAAGGGATGTGCTTAGATGGATCATCACATCAGTGGCAGACTGAGGACCAGCCATCAAGTTTCATCTAAGATCTCCTCCTAGCAGTGGAACACAAGCTCATGGGACTGGTTACACTGGTCTGAGTCACTGATCCATCTAGTCTGCATCCCTTCTCTGAAAACATCCATGACTTTAGGCAGTACATGGTCTCCGGGGGTCCTTCCCAACCTTAATGATTTTTTGACTCTATGACTCTGTGGTCAGTCAAGTTTTCCTGCCCACCAAGAGCAACCTGCTCTGGATCTTCACCATCCTCCTCCAGGCACAGCTGCCTGTCTCTGGATTGGTCCCCACTTGCTGTGATTCTGTTCTAGCTGGATTTTTTTCTTTCTAGACAGGCAGCAGGGAGACAGCAGAGAAAGGAAAGTGATAGCATTTTCCCCTACTGAACTGCCTGCAAAGGGAAATCCTCTGATTATGGAATCACTGGCTGTACAATTGCAGAAATAGAGGTGGCTTGACCCACCTGGAAAACAATGGTCATACAGATGTCCCTGTGGTGGGGAAAACACCAAAGTCCCAGATGACAACCACATCTTTCCCCTGCCTTGGCAGTCTGGACTGACGGAATGGAAGAGTTAAACATGATGAGACAGACAGACAGATTGTGGGGGGAAGAAGGATCCCAGCCTGAGCTTGGCATCAGATGCACCAGAGCACCTGCACCAAACATACACAGTATTTAATAATTCCTGAGAATCACCATGGTAATAAAGCACAGAGTCAGGTTGTTATGGTAACAGTTTGGGTGTTTTTTAGGCAGGGAGGCATTACTCAGGTTGTAATCTCAATCCAGACTGAACACATTTCTGAGAGCTCAGAAAATAAAAAGGAAGTAAAATGAAATCAAATTAGATAAGTAGCAGTTTCCTGTCTCTTTTCTGGCAGTCCTGGATTTGTTCTGTAGATAGATGGAGGGAACCAGACACATTCTAGACACGTTTCCCTGCAAAGCCTGAGCAATAGCTGGTGTGGATCTCTGAAGGTTTAAACTGGATGCTAGAGGGGTTGAGGGGCTGAACCCCTCTCATGGTCTGGGATGATGGCCTACCACCACCTTGGCTCCTTGCCACACCTCCGGCTCAGGTCCAGGTGTGTCCCCAGCTGGCTAAAGGGAAGGACACTCTTGTCTTTGCAGGTGTGACACACAAGGGAGCAGTGATGAACAATCCCTGGTCCTAGCTGGGCCCACAGCAGGGTGCTGTGGTCCTAGGTAACAGCTTGCCCACATCCCAAGTGATGGATGTCCCAAAGCTGGTCTCCAAGACAAGACAAGCATTTGGGGGCTGGAAAGGGGTAACAGACCACTTTTATAAATCCTCATGACAGACCTAAGAAGAGAACACATGTTTCCTGGGCCCTGACAAGGTCTCCAGGCTGCTATGCTCCCCAAACGGGCATCTATTAAGCAAGATGGAAATTTCCTGTGTCTCCCTTCTGCCCTCCCAGCTGTGGGCAAAAAGGCACTCCCACCTTCCCTCCCAAGCCAAAAAGTGGCTCCAGCCACCAGCAAGTGTATGAGGTCTGTCCAGCTGATGCTTATATGGAGTTTTAATTCAGTCCTGGTTAAAGCAGCAGCTTTGTGACCCTGTTTTCTCTGGAGGAAGCTGAGGCGGTCCATGTTGGGTTCACTTGGCAGAGACATGGCTTGAAATCTGCAGTGCCTTTACTCAGGAACATCACTCCATAAATCCACTACCCTCAGCATGGGTGTCTTGTATCGATTGTGCAAGAGCCATTAGCCTCCAGATGAAGCCCCTGTAGTCCTTTAGCTCTGCCAGAGAGGGACAAGTTGATGCCATCAGAGTCAGGGACTCAAGGGAGACTGAGGCCAAACAATGACAGAGTAGAGAGCCAGCTTTGCCTTGTTGGAGACTTTGCCTGACAGTTTCCCTGTTTGAAAGGGAAATGTTTCCCTCTTTCTGTGTCTTCCAGCTGCTTTGCTGCTGAGGCTGCTGAAGACGTTTTGGTGTGGAATTCCTCAGACTCCCTGCCCGCCCTGGCCTCATCCTTGAGCCTGACTGGAGCTGCCAGCTTGGCACTGGGCTTGCTCTCTACTCAGGTTTGCAGAGCACCTGGTACCCACCAAAAATCTGGGGCAAAGAAAGCTGCTTACTTCCAAATAAATGTGATTTTGCCAAACCAGAGAAATTTTGGGATGGTGTGAGCATTTAAAGCCATCCTTGGAATAAAATGGATCTTACAGCTCCATCTGTGCCAGAGAGATGGAGAACACCAGGAACATTTCTGGGCATGGGAACTTGACTGATGATACTGTTAATGTGTGAGAATGGTTCTGGTGTGGTTCAGACCTATGCCAACAACCTGAGCTGAACAGTCCCTGGCCAGTGGCAAAATGACAGAGGACTCAGGGACATTGCTCTGGGCTTTGCTGTCTGTGCACAGGGAGTGTCTCATTAGATTTTGCAAGTGTAGATGCCTTTAAAGCAGTTATTTGGCTTCCTGAATCCAACTTAGTGTTCTTAAGTATGAATGAGGGATTGAAAACCTCATTTAATTTTAGTCCAGAGAATATGTCTTTGTAAAAGAGTGAACATGGGGAAGAACTAAACCTCAACAGCCTTGAAAACTGCCTGATCCAGCTTTCTGTTGGAAACACCTTTGGCTTCACACTAGTTCTGCCATTAAGATGACTTAGCCAAGCATTTCCCCATCAATCTGGCAAAATTTGTGCTCCTCTGATTTTAGAGACAGACATTTTCTCAGACTTGTTTGTTCCACGAGCACAGGGTTATGGAAATTTGAGTTAAGAGAAAATCAGAACATTGCCAGCAAAGAGTACGGTTTCAGGCATATCCCTGAAACTGTCATTGTCAGTGTGCTGGGAAGTGGTGGAGGCACTGGCAACACTCAGAGACATAGACATGTATCTGAAGTGACTGTCTCCAATCTGAAAGATGCTGCTCATTTACATGTATTTCAGGTTGTACGTGAAACACAAGTCTTGCTTCAGAGAGGCCTTTGCTGCTCTCTTCCCTGCCAGAAGCTCATTGGTGGGGATGACATTTTCATAGCAATAATTTAAGGCAGGTTAATCAACAACAAAGCAAAAATGTCTTTCTGAGAGATGGGTCTGCATGGCAATCTTGGCTGTAGGTCACAAGTGCCTTCAAGGTGAATGCAGCAGTTTTGTCACTCTTTGTCAGCCCATGGCATTCAGCTGGGAATGAGCATGGTAAAGTGTTCTGTGCTGTGGTGCAGTCAGGGACCAGCTTTTAAATCAAATTGATACCCTTTTTTTGAATTAATAAGACCTGCCTGAACATGTCATCTCAGAGGAATGGGGTTCTCCTGCCCCAATGACAGCCTTTGAAGACACCACCTCTGCAGCTGGATTTATTCTCCTAGCAGGGAGCTGTGAGACCAGAGGACTCAGAACCAGAATGCACAGTTGGATCTGCTTTTTCCTTCCATGTGGGCTCAATGGCTGTTTATGAATTTCAGCAGCACCAGCTGTGCCAGCTGACATGTGCTTTCAGAGAACACCACTACTTCTGGTTTTTGGAATGGCTCTAGAGGAAAAGGAGATGAGAACAGCCTTCCTGTGATGCTCCACTTCTTCTGAAAGGATCAATACTGTGAGACCATGAGTTACAACTTCCATCTAATTGCATGTAGGACGCTAGAAATGATGGGCAAGGCAATAAGCAAGAAAAGGAGAAGAAAAATAAACAAGGAGAAATATCTACCCCTGTGGTATCAGGCAACTGGAGTGGCCTTTCTGGAAAAGGGGCTGGAATTGCAGAGTTAGACAACTCTGGTTCTCCATGAAAGAGCCAGTTTTGTTGCCTTGGTGTGTGTTGATTTTGGAAGCTAGTACACATGGGTGTGAGGGTGGACTCAGGTGCTTGTGCATCTTCCAGGAAAACAAGGTGTGCATGAAGTAAGCCCAGAGCACTGTTCCTTTTCCATGGCAGCTGCCTGACTGGTGCTGGATGCTGACTCTCTGCTCTGGCATGGCTCAAGCTGTCACACATGCAGAGTTAAATCCAGAGTCCTCCTTTTTGGCAAGCCCCACAAGCATTCCCATCTTACAGGTTTCCAGGCAGCTGTGAATGCTCCCCTCCTGCTTGCATCCCCAAATGCAGGTTTAATAGGAGAAGACAGATGAAGAACTAGTCAAAATGTAATTAGACTTTAATAAGCTAAGTTCTTTCTCTCAGATAATTGAAAATCAGACTAATTGGTTGCAATGAATTCCCAGAGCAGCCATTCATGCAGCTTGGTGTGTGCTCTGCCAGCTGCTACGAGGACCAGCCTGGAAGCAGAGCACTGCTCCCCACTGCTCTGCCATGCTCTGCAGGGCCCAGCTCCTCAGCTCCAGAGAGGTGTTAAAGGCCTCAAACCCCTCAGGCTGAAGCCAGGGAAGTTATTGACCCTTGGACACAGCAAGGCTCATCCTGCCTCATCCTGCATTTCACAAACCAGGGAGCACATGGGCCACTAAATCTCACACCCCTGGCAGGACATGCCAACACTCCCGTGTGACAGGACATACCCTTGGACATCTGCAGCAAGCCAGAGGGTCACAGCTGGAAAGGACAAGAGATTTAATCTCCACTTGCCCCCGTCATGACCACAGTGTGCCGGCAGCTGACTGATCTCAAAAGTCTGGCTGTGAGCAATCATTGCTGAACCAGCTGCTCATCTCCACTCCTTCCTGTGCTGCTCACTCTGCTCAGCTGGGGGGTGTTCCAGAAGCTCTGGTTCAAGTGGTAGCTGCCCTACCACTAGGCTGCAAATTGGAGGTGGCAGTGACACTTCTAGAGCAGTCTTTGCAATGATGTCTGGTAGCAACCCACAGATTTAGTATGGAATCACAGAATTGTTCAGGCTGGAGAGAGCCCCAAGATCACCAAGTCCAACCATCTACCAGCACCACCATCATGTTCATCACTACACCATGTCCTCAAGTACCTCATCCACATGTTTTCTGAACACTTGCAGGCACGGTGACTCTACCACTGTCTTGGGTAACCTGTTCCAGTACTTGGCAACTGTTTCCATGGAAAAATTTTTCCTAGTCTCCAATATTTTCCCTAATTTTTCTTGGTCTGCCTGCTACAACCTGAGCCCTCTGGCTCTTCTGGAGCTCCCTTTCACATGAATGAAACTAAAGGTCTCCATCATAAATGTTGATTTGACAAAATGAAGCACTTTCTGGCTGAGGAGCTTCGAGAAATAGATTGCTTTGCCCAGGTGCACACAATTTTTCTAGCAAGTCCCTTTGAGACTCCACATCAGTTTCGTGGAGCAAGGGCTTGGTCTCTGGTACAGATGGCAATTCCCAGTGGCCAGGAATGGTTCAGGGAGGATGCAAAGGTAGGAAAAACATCATGATGTTATTTTCATTGCAGCGCTTGCAAGATCATGCCTAGAAAAATGCTGGACTTGCTCTGCATCCTTGGCTCAAGTTTCCCTTCTCCCTTCTCTCTTGGCAGTGTGCTGTGTGCCAGGTGGCTGCATTTCATTACTTAGTTTATAAAGTTCCTGGGGAAACAAGGAATGAGGAGATGAAAAATCTGTACAGAAATGTGATGGTCCCTGGGCTGGGCAAAGATGCAGAAGGGGAGCACTGATCACATTTACATTCCTATAGGTCATGGCTTTTTTTTTCCCCACACCTCCTTCTGCCTGAGCTGCATCACTAGGGATATTTCTTTTGATTTGGGGTTAAACCAGTTTCTAGTTTTTTTGCTTCCCATATGATTGGGAAGGAAAAAGAAAGAAGGCAGCTCTACTGTGGCAGGGAGCCCTAGATAATTCTATTTTCAAGTCAAGACCTGACATCTGATTTTTCCTTTGGGTTGCAAAGCAATTTCAAAGCACTCCCCTCCACTGATCACAATTCACAGAGGTAGAGGTGGCTCTGCCCAGTCATCTTTATGGGTTTGAGGTGCTGATTTCCAAGCACTTTACTCTGGAGCTGAATTCTCCAGCATGGCTGGATGACCCGCAACAAATATTGTTTGGATCAAAAACAGTGTGGCAGCAGGACCAGGGCAGTGAGTGTTCCCCTGTGCTGGGCACTGCTGAGGTCAGTGTTCAGTTCTGGGCCCCTCACAGTGAGAGAGACATTGAGGGGCTGGGAAGGGAACAGAACTTGGAAGGGGCTGGAGCCCCAGGAGCAGCTGAGGGAGCTGGCGGGGGGGGGGCTCAGCCTGGAGAAAAAGGGGGGCCCTTGTGGCTCTGCACAATTCCATGGTAGGAGGGTACCACCAGGTGGGGGTCAGGCTCTGCTCCCAGGGAACAACAGAACAAGAGGAAAAGGCCTCCAAGGGAGATTTAAGGAGGACATTAGGAAGAATTTCTTCATGGAAAGGGTGGTCAGGCCTTGGGAGGTGATAGAGTTCCCCTCCCTGGAGGTGTCCCAGGAAGGCCTGGACATGACACTCAGGGCTCTGGGCTCGGTGACAAGGTGGGGATTGGTTACAGGTTGGACTCAGTGACTTTGGAGGTCTCTTCTAACCTGGATGATTCTGTGATTCTCTGAAATCCAGGCTCCTTCTCCTTGGCTCAGCAAAGGCAGATGGAATGGAGAAGTTAGTAAGAATCTCATCTTCATAGGAATTTCCACAGGTACAGTTACTGCAAAAGGCTCAGGCTCTGCCTGCAGGTGCCTTATTTCAGGGCTTTGGGATGACTAATGGCTCCAGTTATTTTCTGTCAGGTATTTACTGGATTACCCTTTAACAGACAGAAGGCAAAAAACACTTGGCATCAAGTCCCAAAGAAACCCAGCTGCCCACTGGGTGCAGTGGGCCAAAGGCCCTTTTTGTAGCTCCCTCCTCATGTGAGGGGGTTGTGAGATGAAAGAATAGCAGAGCAGTGATGCCAAAGCTCAGCCTCAGCACTGCCCTCCACATTGTGATGGGAATGCCCAGCTGAGACCCACAGTTGTGGACATTTCTGGAGGAGGGGATTTTTAGGATTGGGCTTTTATCTGCTAAAGCTCATGACATGAACAGCTTAGAGCATCCCCAGCTTTCTGCATCCTTGCTGCCAACCTGGCAATCCCGCACAAAGGGGAGCAATGCTGTGACCCAGAATAGGGAACCTGAAAAAATCCCAACATAGTAAACTAACAATAAACATCATTTCCATGTTGCTCAGGTTATTCCCTGGTTCACCAAGCAGCCCCCAGGCATCACTTCTGGCACAAGAAACAGGAACCTCTGGCTGCTTAGGAATTTGCCATGTGCACAGTTAATTTAAATGTCTCAGGCTTCCTGCCTGCTGTAGGGAAGAGGAGGGAAAGGCTTTAACTTTGTGAAAGGTATTTCTCCAACTCCCCAAGAAATATCTTTAGAAGAGTTCTGCTAGAGATTGGATCCATTAAAACTCCAGGACCATTCCTGTGCCTAGCTCGCTGTTCCTCACCCACAATTCATGGAGCTGATAACCATGGCAGGTTTGCAGAGCTCTGCCTTTGCTCCTAGTGAACCCCATTCCAGGGCTAATTCAGGTGCATTTCTGGGCTATTTTTCTGTTTTTCTGGGCTCATTTTAAACTCTCATCCTGTCTCTCATCTTGTCTTGCATTTCTCACACCTCTCCTCCCAGTGCAGGGGTGTGCAAACATATTACACATCCTGGAGCAGATGAACCCCCTGTGGTCCCCTCCAACCTTGCACAATCTGTGATTTTGTGATTTTGTAATTCTGGTCTCCTTTGCCCAAACCATCAAACAGTCCTTGTGCAGAAGCCCCCTGAATTCTGTCAGCTTCTCCCTCACTCTTCTTTTCTGGGTGCGATGAGGTACTTTTGGGAAGCACAGGCAGCATGGCACAAATCTGCCACCTTCAAGTCAAAAATGCCTTGCCAAAAGCACCTTCCATGAGACCTGTTGCTCCCTTACTCAAAGCTGTCATTATTGCAGCTCAGCTCACTGCTGAGATCATTGGATCTGGGAAATCTCACTCCCACTTTGAATTTGGATGACAATGCAGAGATGGTGGGAGGATGTGGCATTGGTTTCCTGCTGATGGATTATTTTGGAGCTTGGGAAATAAACAGAAAGAGACAAAACATTAAATTCTCGTGAAAAAACTTGGCTTGCTTTGCCATAGTTCAGCTGCCACATGGTGTTGCCATTTCTCAGGCTTTTTCTCCCTTCTTTTAGTCCCCATTCATTGCACTATGACAAGGAAATAACTTTCTATTACAGAATTGGCCCTTGTCACTTTGTTTATGTCAAAATGCTCTTCTTCCCCCAACCTCATGTCTTTTTTCCCATTTTCCTTCAAATTTGCTCCCTTTGTCCCTGGGACAATCTCCCTGTGAATCCTGACAACTTCAAGGAGATGGTTCCTTTTAAAAATATCCCAGAGGAACTAATTCTAAGCCTTTTTTATCATAGACTGTTTTGTGTGGGTCTCCTGCAAGTTATTCCAAACTCAACAGAAAAAGATTACCTGTCTCGTTCCCTGAGGAATAATTTCAGCTGGGTAATGATTGCCTGGGAAATGACTATGAAAGGCGCCAAAGGCCTCCAACAGAACAGCCTCCAGTTCTGTGCTATTAATGCTCCTCCTGAAATGTGTCAAAACTCCACCATCCCTTGCTGTGTCTGCTCCGGGGATGCTGCCTTGTGACCAGGAAAATGTGAAGGCAGTGCAGAAAGAGTACCCAGAGCAGGGCTGGAGGGAAACATCTCCCAAAGGCCAGGGAGCTCTGGCAGAGCTGCTGGGCTCACCAAGGGGGCTCTTTGCACTGTGCTGGGGTGAAAGTGGCCCTCAGCACCTCAGTCTGTGTCTGCAGAACCCGCCAGGCTCTGAGTGTGCCACAGTCCCCGGGGCAAAGACCCACTCAGCTGCATCATTCCCTGCACTGACTGTGGGCTCAGCCAGGTGGAATCCCAGAGTTATCCCCTGGAGTGATCCTTCTGAACTGAGCATTGCTGAGACGAGCTGAATGCTGCAGTCAGTTCTGGGCACCTTGTGACAATACAGACATTGAGGGGCTGGAGTGTGTCTGGGGAAGGGAACTGAGCAGGGGAAGGGTCTGGAGCCACAGGAGCGGCTGAGGGAGCTGGGGGGGCTCAGCCTGGAGAAAAGGAGGCTCAGAGGGTCCTTCTGTCTCTCCACAATTCCATGACAAGAGGGTGCAGCCAGGTGGGGATCAGGCTCTGCTCCCAGGGAATAACGAACAGGACAAGTGGAAACAACTTCAAGTTGCGCCAGGGACATTTAGGTTGGATATTATGGAAAATTTCTTCACCAAAAGGGTTGTCCAGCCCTGGCACAGGCTGCCCAGGGCAGTGGTGGAATTCCTGTCCTTGAAGTGTTAACAAAATATGTGGATGTGGCACTTGGGAATATGGTTTAGGGTTGGATCTGGAAGTGCTGGGTTAATGGTGGGAGTCACTGGTCTTAGAGGGCCTTTCCAACCTGAATGATTCTGTGAAGCACAATCCTACACTGGTCCAGATAGTGGGTACTGGGTTTCCTTCTCCCATCCCCTCGCCTGTGCCCATCAGTGAGGCAGATCAGGGAGCTGATCTGGCTGGATAGTGAGGGGTTTTTTGTCCTCATCTGTCTGGATCTGCTCCCTGCCCTGACTCACAGAGAGCATCCACTTGTTGCCAGTTCCATCACAGGGGAGACAAGTGAGAACATGGGATCCTCCTCTGGCAGTGCCCAGTGTCTCCCTGCCCACAGGACCCAGACCATGGTCAAACCTTCAAACAAACCAACTTTCCACCACGATGGTCGGTGAGGCAGAGGAGGGGCCCTGCAGCTGCAGGTGCTGGACATGGAACAGTAAAGATCTCAGAATTACAGAATTAGAGCTGAGTTGGAAGAACCCACAAAGATCACAGAGTCAAACTCCTGCTGGTGGCTACAGCAGACTGAAGCCCACAGTGGCTTGGGGTGCATGGGGCACCTGCACCCTGTGTCGTGTCCCATTGATGAAGCCAGTGGTCCCAGTGCAACACCAAACTGTGCTCTGTGGGATCTGCTCCTGCTGGATGCTGCTGAACCAAAATAACTCCTTGTTTTTCCCAGCTGGTGCTGAGCTGGGATGCATTGGGAAGGTGGCTGTGACACTGTGACAGATGGCCAAGAAAGCAAATGCTGTTTTTTATGTCACCTCCATGTTTCCTCCTCTGCTGTCTCCTGCACTGGAGGCGGTGTTTGGAGATGGGTTGTGCTGCCAGCACATGCCAGAGCTGAGGAGACAGCAGAAGGTGGAGCAAGGTGCTGGCCACCTCACACACATTTCTCCCCCAGCTTTCTGATGCTTTTTGACCTTCATCAAAGATTCTCCTACAAAGATTTATGCCAAAGGGGGCTCAGAAGTGGGCTGCTGCTTGAGTGGAGTGTTTGCTCTTGCAGAGCTCACTCATTGTGAGCCCTGTTCCAAACCTGCAGTGGTGCTGGCCCACTGGGGGTTTTTTGCCCCAAAGAGCCAGATAAGCCAGGAAAGCTTGGCCAGGAGATCCTCCTGCCAGCTGGTGACCAGTCCTGGCTCTTCTTCTGTGGGCTCAATGCCACCTGCCTGTAGAGAGGACCCTGAGCAAGTCAGAGCTTCGATAAAAGTCTTTCTGAAATAAGGCTGGGTTGGACAGGGCCTAGAGCAACCTGGTCTAGTGGAAGGTGACCCTACCCATGGCAGGGGCTGGAACTGGAGGGTTTTTCAGGTCCTTTCCTATGCAAACCATCCCATGATTCCATGAAACTTCTTGATGTGCTGCAGCCTCTCCTCTCCCTTTGTACTCAGGATCTCAGGCAAGAGACCTCTCCTCCCCTCCTGGGCACAAGCATCATGTGCCCCTCCTGGGGCACAAGCATCCTCCCCTCCATAACACAGGCAGTGTTATGGAGGGCTGGACTAGTGAGACATGGAGCCCTGGACCCCTGACATGCAGTGAGAATTCAGCAGGAAGAGCACACCTAGCAAAAGAAGGGAGCACAGGGAAGCTGGTGACTGTGAACTGCTGTCCCTTGGGTTGTACCTTGGAGGAAGCAGAAATAGCCTGCCCAGGGACACAGGCATGAACCCACCAGCCCATGTGGGTGGCTGCTGCCCCACGCTTGGGCTCTGTTCCCTGGCAGGAGGAGACACTTCTGCCGTCATCTCAGCTGCCAGGATCCAGCTCCTTTCTCAGCCTGCCTGGTGCAGAAGGAGTGATGGACATCGCTGTTGGCACAGCCTCTATCTGCCCCCTGCTCTGCCATGTTGCACTTGGCAATTCGCCCCCTTCTCCCTCTGTTTTTCCAGTAGGAGAGCTCACAGTCCTCTGCCTTAGCAGTGGGCAGACAAACAAGAGGGGCTGGACAGACACATGGTCTCAGAGGCTCTCCTGTCTATCCCTGCCTGTGATGAATGGAGCCTCCCTGAGTTCAAGGATCCCTGAATTCAGATCCCTGAATTCAAGGACATGGCATTGAGCAGCGGGGATCACTGGTGTTTGAGGCACTTTTCCTAAGTGTCTTGGTTTGAAAAGCCAGGTGTCTGCTCAGAAAGGCAGGAGCCTCCCTTGAAATGGAAAATGTAAACTCCCTCCCTCCAAATTTTGAAATTAAAAGGCTCTCGGGCAAAGATATGGGAGTAGGAATAACAGTTCTTTATTAGGAAAAAAACCCAAATAAAAATTAAAATGCAGTAAAACAAAACAACCCTGCCAGAGTCAGAGCAGTCCCTGCCTCCTGTGTGTCAGGGTGGTGGCACAGCCCCATCCCATGGGGGCTCAGCCCTCCTGCAGTGCCAGCTGTGGCTCTGCTGGAGCAGGGATCCTGCACAAGGGGGGAGTTTTCCTCTGCAGCTCCAGGGCTGCTGCAGATGGGCCTGGGCTCCCTCTGGCAATGCAGGGCAGCAGAAGCTGCTCCTCTGGCAATGCACTGGGCAAAGGCTGCTGTGCTGTGCCAGGCTCACATTGGATCCAGGTAGGAATGCTTGGCTCCTCCCCTGGGCACAGCATCTCCCCATGGGATGATGGAATTGGATCAGCCCTGCAGGGACACTCAGTGGCCATGGACAGAAGAGATCTCCTGGAGGGAGAATGGGTTGTGGAAGAGATAAAGAAAACTGTCCCACCTGGTTTTAACAGGTGGCCTAATTAACAGAAGATAACTGCCCCACATCTAACAGATGTTAATGGAATACACACCCCCAGCCACATCTTGCGTTTCTACCCTAAGACACTAAGATAAGAGAAACTGAATTCTGAGAGGTTGGTGAAAAATCAGTCTCACACAGTGACACAGTTATGAACTGGTCTAATTTCCATTGTGGGCTGGGAGCCCCTGTGGGCTTAGGGAGCCCCAAAGGGCTCAGCACAGCAGCTTTCAGGTTCCCAGCCCTGAGGAGCAGAGACCACAAGTGAAGGGTGAGCAGCTCTGCCTTGGACTGGTGTGCTGGGCTGTGCTAGCTGCCTCCTTAAAACCCTGCAGGAGAAACCCAAGCCCCATTTAGAGGCAGTTTGGGAGAAGAAAGCAATAGAGACAGTGGTGGGCAGATAGGGAGGTGACACAGAACAGATGTAATGACAGGAAAATTCTGTGGAGAAGCAGCCCAAAGTATGGAGGGACAGAGAGGGGCTGGTCTGCACCCACACACCCAGGTCCATCCTGGAGCAGGAGCATTGAAATGGAAATTACTTTCTATTTACAGCTCCAACATCCTCCCTGCTCCCCCCAGGAGCCAGACTGGGACCTTCCCTGCCTGCCTTGGGTGACTCTGTGGAGGGAGCAGAAGGATGCTGGCACTCTGTGTCACAGACAGGTGTGTGGGGGGAGCAGGGACGCTCTGAGGCTTTGGGAAGCAGGCTTGGCTCCCTCATCCCCTCTGGACAGCAGAGACCTGGAACAGTGGACAGCATGCTCATGGTTAAACACACACTATGTCCTCACCACCTCCCTGGGTCACTCCACTGTCATGCAGGGGCTCAGGAACAAGGCAAGTCGGGACACATAGGGGCTGGGCAGATTCACAGCTTCCTCCAAATGGCAGAAGAGCCCAGGAGGTATTTCAGACCTCCCTAGAAGAGCCTGATCGTTATTCTGCAGCCTTATTCTGCTGTGCAGGAAGACATATGTGGGAGTGCATAAAAGCAATGCCAGCCCACGTCTGTGCTTCTTTTACCCACAGAGGCAGTGCTGGCAGCAGAAGAGAAACTTGTTCCTGTGCTGTACCCACCTGGCCCCAGGGGAATGACTCTGTGCTGCAAGAGCCAGGCCCCAGCATCTGCAACAGGTGCCAGGGAGCAGGAGCTGAGGCTGAGCTGTGCCTGGAGCCAAAACCCTCCCTTGAGCTGTTCAGTGGCTGTGGAGACCTCCCAGCCTTCAGTGGGCCCTGGAGCTCAGCCTCCTGGACACAGAGCATGGAGCAATATCAGGGATCACTGCGAGGTGCCCCAGGGGATGGGTCCTTTGAGAGCAGGGGTGTGAGGACACAGAGCCTGGGGACAGCACCCAGATCTTCATCTTTCTCCACACTGCCACACACAAAAGGCCCCAGGCCTAGAAGAGGTAAATACCACTCATGCTTCACTCTTCAAGAACTAGAAAGGTGGAACTGAAAGGAGATGATGGATTAGCAGGTGTGACAGGGATACATGTCAGTATTTTTGCATCCTTCAGTACCCTTGTTGGTTTGTGGAACCCAAGCCATTGACAGACTCCATGTGGGGTGGGAGGCCCTCACTAAGATCCCCTCACCAGCACTTTTCAGCTGTAAAACAATCCCTGATCTTCTTTTCCCGCTAAAGGAACTTGCACAAGCAGAGCTGGCCATCCATCTCTGCCCTGTTACTCATGTGCTTCAGTAAGCAGCAGTGCCACAGGCAGTGCTGAGCCCCAAACCCTTGAGCTGGACCCTGTCTGCCCATTCTTATCCCTGTGTGCTGCTCAGCTCTGCGTGAGGAAGAAGAGGCAAATTCCACACCCGTCTGCTCACCTTGGTTGGTGCAGGGCAGGCTTTTTAGGACAAGATTTCCTTGAATAACTCTTCTTATCTGCCAAGCTCAAATTAAAATTTGCTGCCAACAGTCATGAGCCCTCTCCCTCTCCTTCCTTCTCCTCCGCTGTTTTTTTGGATAATTTTCTTTATTAAGATAAATGAGTGATAATATCATGTTGTGCATTAAACACTGGTCCTTGCAGTCTGTGAAACACAGAGCATGATGGAACTCTGAGATTCCAGCTGTTGGTAGTTCATTTACATTTAGGCAAGTCAGCTTTTAAAGAAATTTCTCAGAACAATTCTTTCAGATTTCCTAAGGAGCCCATAACATAAAATTTTGTGAGAAAACACTATCACAGAATCACACTATCATAGAATGGTTTGGGTTGGAAGGGATCTTATAAATCATCCCAGCCATGGTCAGAGACACATGGTCAGATTCTTCCACTATCCCAATTTCCTCCAAGCCCCACCCAACCCAGCCTTGGACACTTCCAGGGAGTCAGGGGCAGCCACAGCTTCTCTGGGCAACCTGTGCCAAGGCCTCACCACTCTTAAAGAATTGCTTCCAAACAGCCAATCTAAACCTACCCTCCTTCAGCTTAAGGCCATTTCCCCTTGTTCTGTAGCTCCAGAGCCCTGTCCAAAGTCCCTCTCCAGCACTCCTGGAGCCCCTCTGGGCACTGGAAGGGGCTCTAAGGCCTCTCCAGAGCAGCCTGAATTACCCCAACTCTCTCAGCCTGCAAGCTGTGAGCCCCAGACCCAGAGAAGTCCTGGAGGGCCTGCTGTTGATGCCTTTTTTGTGCAGGGAAGCAGGCTGGTTCTGGACTGGGAAAAGCTATGTGGGTGAGAGACACCCAGCTCTGCATGATGCTGTTAGGGTTCCTGCAGTGGGATCATCAATTTTTGATCATCTTTAAGATGATGCCAGTCTGCTTTCCAGGGTAAAAGGTCCTACTTTTTCTGTACCCATACCTGGCACTTAGTTCAGTGTGCTGGGTTTCCCAGGAAGAAAATTCCTGCAAAAAATGGTCTGCTGGTTTATCTGGCAGATTTTTCTGTTGCTTGGAAATCTACAGGAGTCCTGGGTGCAGTGACACAAGCCTACTTCTTCTGCAACAAAGGTGTTCTACAGTCATGGAAAAGTAAAAGGAATGGCTCAATGGGTGGCTTCCACTGAGGAGTTAGTGTGGGCTTTCATCCAGCAGCCATATGGTCACAAAGCCAACAGTTCTCTCTTTCCCTCATGGAAGCAGCCACAGAGCAGATCAGTGGAGTGTGAAACTTCCCAGCAGCTGGGTTTGCTGAAGCTCAGAAAACCCTTGGGCTCCCAGAGGCTCTGGGAGTAGCTGTGTGTGGATGAGTGCAGAGCACAGGAGTGATGGGAAGGGCCCTGCTGAGGCACCAAGCAGGAGAGGAGACCCTGCTAAATGGCCCAGCCCCACCACTCATGTGCATCATGCACACCCCGCCCTGGCAGCCCCTCCGGGAGCAGGGGCCAGACCCAGATCTGTTGCGGTGTGGTTTCATGGTTTACCTCAGAAGCCTGGGTTCCTCCCCTGATAATTCCCTCCCAGGTGTGTCAATCATCCTTCCTTTCTCCACCCTAACCCCTCCCAGCACTGTCTGTCAGTCCTGGCATTCCAGAAGGGCATCGAGTGATTGGCAGATTCAAAGGATGCCCTCTACCCCTGGGGGGCATTGGGCCATCCAGGTGTCCTTTGTCCCTTTGTCCCTCCCCTCCTGTCCCTGCTTGGTGGCTCCCTGTCCCTTCCCTCCTCCCCTCCCCTGGGTAAAAGGGTGAGCAGCCACATGGTCAGGGAGTTCTGTTGGAGCTGGTGCTGCATTCAGAGGCCTGAGGGCCAGAATAAGGCTCTGGATCCAAACCCTCCATCAGAACCGACTCCTTTTCCTTCACCTTGCCTTAAAGCTTCTCTGCCAGAGGGAAACCCGAGGAGCAGCCCCTGTTATGGGGGGAAGCTCCATCCCAGCACCACCAGAGCTCCTGCAGGCCTGGACTTGTCTCCACGTGCCCAGCTGCAGCACCTAGCCGGCCAAAAGTATCTCTGGGGTGAAAACACCACACAACCAGCCAGCCAAAAGTGTCTGTGGGGCGAAACACCACAGTGCCACTATTTGGTTCAGCTGCAGGGCCAGACAAGCCAAGGCACGTCCTGTCCCCAATATTGGTAATATCAATACAGATCCATTATTTCATTTCCCATCACCTCCAACTGGTCTATTCTAAGAGAGTCTGCCTAGGATTCATCCACCCAAAGCATCACACTTCACAGCTTCCTTCCCACACAGAGCTTGGTTCCTTGCTCTGAATAAACATCACTTCCCTGCCTGCGTCCCCACAGCCAGGCTGCTGCCTGCCTCCCCCTGTCCCCTAGGGAGGTGTGGCATGTCTAATCCATACCTTGGGAGCTGTGTGCTGCTTCCCACCACGTGCAGGGAAAAGGAATAGGGATAAAAACTACACCAGCCTCCTTGGTTTCCATTTCCAGTCAGGGCAGGCAGAGTACCAGGTACTCCTGGTACTCCCAGATGGCAGCACCAAAAGGTTCAGGGCTCAGGGATCTGATCTCAGGTAGGTTCCAATCCACTTCCCAGTGAGCAAATGCCAGTTTTAAGGACAGCAGATGGTTTGTTGTTCCTGAAGAGTTCCCTTTCTTGACACAGAAAGGGCTGGCACCGCTCAAAAGCTCCTGAGTGATGTCCAGAGGATGGTTCCAGACTCTTTTTGGTGGTGCCCAGCACCAGGAAAAGGAGAAATGGCCATAAACTGAAACACAAATTCCACCTCCACATTAGGAAGAACTTCTTTCCATGGTGGCTGGCAGAGCCCTGGAACAGCTGCCTAGGGAGGGTGTGGAGTCTGCCTTTCTGGAGACATTCCGAACCCACGTGGACAAATTCCTGTGTCACCTGCTCCAGGTGATCCTGCCTGGACAAGGGGTTGGTCTGGAAGGTCCCTTTCAGCCCTAATAAGTCTGTGATTCTGTGATGTGGGTTTTGTCCCAGGTGATATGCATTTTGTCCCAGTCCTTCCTACAACAGAAACAACTAATTTGTGTGAAAGCTCCCTGTCAGCTCCATCTCAGCACCAGTGCAAGAGACTCAGACAACCTCTTGAGGCATCTCAGATGTTACCACAGCCAGAACCTAAAGGCAGGTTCAGAATCCTACTTTTAGGACTCAGGGTAATGCTCAGTAATGAAAGTGTACTGATCCTGAACACAGAATACCATCCAACTCTGGAAAGACATTCCAGTAAGCAAAGATTTTGTGACAGGGGTTCATCTGTGACATATGCAGAACAAGTTTTTCAGGAAAGAGATCAAGAACTGGTTCTGTGAGGACTGATGGGATGTGAAAATCCAGGGAAAAACAGAGAGATTTGGCCACTTGGGGAGAGCCCAGCAAGCCCAGATACTGGAGATGACAGACCGAGATGGATGAAAGGACTTAGTTTTAAGCTACACCAGAGAAAGTTCAGGTAGGACATCAGGGGAGATTTCTTCGTGGAAAGGGTGGTCAGGCTTTGCAGGGGCTGCCCAGGGAGGTAGTGAAGTCCCCATCCCCGGAGGTGTCCAAGGAAGGACTGGACATGGCCCTCAGTGCTCTGGTCTGGGTGACAACGTGAGGATTAGGCACAGGTTGGACTCGATGGTCTTGGAGGTCTTTTTCAACCTGGATGATTCTGTGATATCACCACAACCAGAACCATTAAATAGTGAAACTGAATATTTCTATCCTATTCCAGTCTCTCACAGGGACAGTTGGCAATACATGAAAGCTCCAACAAACCCCATGTTGCAGCCTTACAAACATAATCATCCAACACATTGTATTCTCCCAGGGCTTCAGTTATGAAAAATTCAGAGAGAACTAAATTCACCATTTTACCACTTATTGCAGCTATCAGCTCAATATCAGGCCAACCAGGGCAGGCAGTGGCTCATATCTCTATAAATCTGCTATTTTTATGTCATTTAAGCCCTGAAATTTTAACCCACTGTGGCCTGAGCAGATTTCAATGTCCCCAGGCTGAAACCTGAATAACTAAGGGCAACTCTTTCCTCCTCCTGCCCCTCAGTTTTGGCTCCAAAGGACATTCTTCCACTGTTGCATTAAAAAAAAACCCAAAACCAAAAAATAACCACCATAGTCTGGTAGATGGTCTGACCCAGAGCTTTCAGCAGGTGTTCCTTGAGGCAGCTGTAATCACTCATTTAAATCTCATTTATTTTTATTTTAGAGGGCTTCCTAACAACACAAAAGATTTCTTTCCTGCATCTCATTGGAATTGTGTGCACATTGCTATGGCAACACATGCCCGAGATTTTTGTGGTCCAGGACCCATCTTATTGGTTATTAAATATCTGTGCAACAACAACAAAAAAATTAAAAAAAAAAATATATATAGCTTTGTTCTCCCATCTGTCTGTTCCATCTGTTTATTTCCCAGTGAAATACAATAATTTGGCTCAGCCACAGCTTTCTCCCTTTCCTCATGGGACTGGCTGAAGGAAACAGAGATGCATCTAATGGTGGTCATGGAAGTGGCGGAGGGGAGGAAGAGGAATGGAAGACATTGATGCGGACACCAACCTGACCATCACACACATAGAAAATCCTTTAACAGATGATAACACCTTGTAGTCTGAATTGCTGCCCTTTCCCAGTTATCTCCCAGGTGGGAAGGGGAAGAGAAGCTCAAGAGGACTCCAGCCAACATATTCCCCATCTGCTGCTGGTGGAGCAGCAGTGTCCTGGCTGCAGCTCAACCACAGCAGGTTTGTTTCCTGCCACAGGGTCACTGGGGAAGTGGAGTCAAACTTGTGTCACTGGTCAGCAAAAAGAAACATTACAAGTCAGCTGCTTCCACTGAGAGTCCTTCTTACCTTCCCGAAAGATAAGGACCAAAGTGTCACTCCATTCCAGGACACACTGTTCTGTGGAATGGAAAAACACCAGTAAAAAGATCTCTGTGCTGAACTGATTGTGTTCTTCCCAATAGACCCTCTGTGCCACACTGACTGTGTTCCTCCTGACAGTCTCCTCCATGCTGAACTGACCCTGTTCGTCCAACAGCCCCGTGTTCCAAAGTGGCTGTGGCTCTCGACAGTTCCCGCCTGGCTCAGAACCCGTGCTGACAGCTGTTTGACATCCCCCCTCCCAGGCACTTATTCCTCCCGGCAGTGTTTGCCTTGCCTGCCCACCCCCACAGCTCTGCTGGGAGAGAGGATGTGTTCCCAGCTTCCCAGCTCCCTCTCATTATTTAAGCTGTCAGTTGTTAATTATAGTGCTGCATTTCAACTTGATACTTCCCAGGGGGCCAAACCATGCCAAAAGACCAAAATCACTTCCCAGTGGAATATTTTTGGAGACTCAGCTAGATGTGAGCCTGTGCCTCTATCAACCAGGGTGAGACATTGCTGACTGCTCTCAGGAGACTGGAACTGCACTCGCTGCTCTAAAACCCAGACCTGCACTTGTTACCCTTCAGAGCCAACATTCCCACTCCCTAGATGGGAGTCATGGTTTTCCTAAGGATATGAATATAAGGATATAATGCTTTTAATAATACAAAGCTATTAAAAAGTGTCCAAAGGAGGACTATGAAGATGGGGAAGGGTCTGGAGGGGCCACACAAGGAGCAGCTGAAGTAATTTGGCTTGTTCAGCAGGAGGAGACTGAGGGGAGACTCACTGGGGCTGCAGCTCCTCCTAAGGGACAGCTTTGATCTCTGCTCCCTGTGACAGGGACAGGACCCAGGGAATGGCTGAAGCTGGGCCAGGGTAATTGGGATGGAGATCAGGGAGAGGTTCTGGCACTGCCCAGGCTCCCCAGGGGATGGTCCTGATCCTGAGGCTGCCAGAGCTCCAGGAGGGTTTGGACAGCGCTGCCAGGGATGCCCAGGGTGGGATTGTTGGGGGGGTCTGTGCAGGGTGAGGAGTTGGACCTGATGATCCTGTGTGCTGCTTCCAGCTCAGGATATTCTGGGATTCTCTGAATCACACGACAATGGCCACCAGGCCTGTGGGACCCAGCCATTCCTCTCAGTGAGGAAGGTAATCCCATGAAGTTGCCAATCGAGTGGTCAAGTCAAGTGAGAGTAAACACCTAAGAAATAGATGTGATGCTGATATTCTCTAGCTTGTAGCAACATTACCCAGCCAAGTTGTCCCTTTGCCTCGTGTGACCACAGAAACCTCTGCTTCAAATGCAGAAACAAGTGAACAAGTACAGTGATCAAACCATCAACCTGCCCAGGGGAAGAGCTTTGGGGGGAAAAGGAGTAGACTGTATTACTGTGAAAGGCTTCATCTTGACAGAAGAGCACCTGTCTCCCTTGACTGTGTTAAATGAGACATTGCTTTGTGGGGATTCTTTTCCAGGAGAATCAGATGTGATGGGTCAGATGTGTCAGGGGAAACTTATGGGCTGGATGAACAGTGCTGCAGAAAGTACCTGCTGCTGGCACCACCTACCCATTGTGGTCACGCAAGGCCAGCTGAGCACCACAAAACACAGCCCAGCACAGGGACAACAGCCAGGAGAGTCCAGCTGCGTCTCTGTCTCTCTCATCTGGCCAAAAGCATTTTACTCAACATTTACAGAGAAATCACTGTAAGAGAGTTCACAGCATGCTTAACAGGATGCAACTCATCCTAAAAACAACAAAAAGGAGAAAAGAGGCAATAAATGAAAAGAACTAAAATAGAAACATGAAAATTGTATTGCATTGAGCTGTAACTATAGTTGAGAACAGCCTTTGCACCAGGAGATTCAGGGCAGCTGTTCAGCTCCTCAGTGCTTTGCCAAATTTGCATAAAACCACCTCAGTAATTATAATTTCATCTTGAATAGGTATTGTTTTAATTGGGACTGCTTTGCCTGCTCTGCATTAACTGCAGGAATCACAAAAGTGCACAAAAGGAAGGCTATGGATGACTTTGGCTTCTTCCTCCAGCCACCTCAGTGACCCATCAAGATCCTTGCTCTGACTCCCCCCAAAGTCTGTGCAATGCAAAACAAACCCTACAATGTTGAAATAATCACAGCCCCTAATTACAGCCCCAGAGGGACTGTGCAAAGAAACCCAGTACCTTCCCACCCAGGACGATACAGCTCCAGCAAAGCTGCCTCAGAACATGATGCCAAGCACAGAACCAGTGTGGCACTTCGTGGTGAGGTCAGCAACTTGAGCTCCAGGTGGTTTCACTTAAAATCAACTCCTCTGACAAGCCACTGGTTCTCAGAGAGCTTAAACCCTCAGCAAACCCTCAGAGAAACCCCTTTAAGATATCACTCACTGTCATCTGAGTTCAATAATTTAATTCTCATTGCATGATAATCTAATGTCCATCCAAAAACCTTGGAACAGTCTGGTCTACTGGAAGGTGTCCCTGCCCATGCAGAAGGTTGGAATGAGATGGTTTTTAAGTCCCAACCTAACCCATTAAGCTATGATTCTATAAATTATGCTGATATGCTCACTTGTCTTTCAGTGTATGTGAACAGTCATTTATACAACATCATTTCTGGGACTGATAACCCCTGCCCCCTTAACCTTTGACCTGGCCTGAACACACTTGACCTCACAGTTCTATGGAGGGAGTGGTTCAGGCAGGGACCTCTCTAATTTGTCATCTTTTAAGGCATGATACAAAAAAAAAACCAACAGTGTCCAGCTGAGAACTCCTCAGCAGTGAGCAAAGTGCATTAATTGTCTCCTTCATCTTGCAAATGACAGTAAGTGCTGTATCCTTTGAGGAGGAAGAGCAGACTAAGTAGTTCATGGTCCTTTTGAGCTTGAAATAAACGATATGCAAAATTACCCAGGAACACTTTTAATTAATTGCTGCCTACTGACAGTGCTGGCAAAGGAGCCAGTGGACAATTAGCACTGTCCACTTGAGATGGTGGAGCAGCTCTGTGTTCATATTTTGGGTGAGTTCAAAGTGAATTGCTTCTGTGATTTATTGTCTGCACAAGAATCTCTACATCTCATTTCTTCAAAGAGTGCTGTCTCCAGCTCAGGGATCAAAGCACTGCTAAAGAGACATTCTCCTCTGGGGAGGGTCAGGAATGAGTTTCCCACTTTGCTGGTACCTTTCAGCAGGAGCTGTCTGTGACAGTGAACCTGTCCTTAGAATCATAAAATGCTTAGGGCTGGAAAGGGCCTTGAAGATCATCTCATTTCACCCCCTGCTACCTTCTACTGGACCAAATTGCTTCAATGCCTCACCTTCTGGAATGTCTGTCCATCGCCACTGATACCAGAATGCTGCAGACGCTATGTAGATTTTCCTCTGGAGCATCTCACCTGTGTGCCACCTCTGGCTCATCCTACGTGTCTTCAGGACATGCACTACAGCCCTTTGGCCCCTCAGAACCCCAGCAAGGGGGGCAGTCCCAGCAAGGGGGGGCTCTGGTGCAGGAGGATAGTTTGAGCAATTCCTGAGAGCACAGAAAAGAGCAGTTGTCATGGATACCAACATGCAATGGGAGAGTCCAATTCAGCTCTGCTCTGCTGGTCCTCCCTTGGCCTGTCATGTGAATCTGTGGAGTACCCATTCCACAGCATGGAGTTAAAGAAAACTGAAAATTAAAATCTGCATGGGAGCAAAACCGCAATATTTAAGGGCAGAGTCCCCTGTCTTTCCAACCAGGACAGCTATTCCCACATACACAAAGCCAGGACATACTTTGGGGTATACAGTTGCTGCTGGTGGAAAGGAAAATGAGGGAAGAGGTACATGCAAGGAAAGATGTTTGGCATCTTGGGGAGATTTAAATCCTGAACTTACTGAGGAGATAAACCTTTTCTCAGCTGGGTTCAGGCCTCTGCAGAACACAAGGCATCAGCTGTACTTGGCACTTTCCCCCTGGCTGTGTAAGACTGACTCTGTGACCTCCAGAAATTTGAGAAATTTCACCATGTTTTCATTTTCTGAGAAAAACCTCTCCCCAGCTATATAGCTGACTGGTCTGATTATTTTGTGCTGAAATGTTTTGTGTTTCCCATTTGAAATTAGTATTTCTATTTATCCCATACATTTTGTTTGTCTTTCATTCTGGCCAATCAAATTTTCTCATTGTCTTTTCCCCACAGAGTTTATCATAGTGTTCTGGTTGGGTTTTAGGCATAAAATAAATTCTGGACCAAACGACTTTTTGTTGTTGGTGGTGTTTGTTTGTTTGTTTGTTTGTTTGTTTGTTTGTTTGTAACAGCATTTATTGTGGGACATAGGAAAGATGAAACTTTGGTTTCTGAATTACTTCTGAAAGGGTTCTATTGTATGCAGACACATACACAGAATTGCTCTAACAGAAGACATTTTTGGATCTAGCAGGACTGAAATCTAACATAAATTAGAATATTTTCAAGATGATTGCTTGCAAACATAAGCATCAATTAGTTATCTCAGTCTGGTTAAGCAGCAGCGTGGGCAGATGATTACAAGTAGTTGTGTTGCTGCCACTTTCTGCCTTATCACCCCACACCAAAAATCCTTCTGGTTTTCCTAATGATCTTGGTCCTTTTCTTAGATCTCAGTCCAGGGAAGCTTCTAAACCTACATTGACACAAACAACCCCAGATGCTGAAAGTAACGTGGGTGCTTAACGGGCTTTTGAATTAAACCCAAACAGGAGCAGCCTTTGTTTATCACATTCACTAGGAATGGCATCCCCAGGATGGCAGGGGGGTTTAAACTATCATATGGTTTAGGGAAGCACCAGAAATGCACAAAACTCGATGAACCAAAAGAAGTTTTTCATGAATCCTAGGACAGAACATTCACAGACCTGTGTGCCACACCTGGGCTTGTTTCAGCTATGCTGGACATCTCAAACCTCTTCCATGGCCTGGTTCTTTGAACCCTCCAGGAGGAGACTGACTTGGATACTGGGAATTTCACTGCCAGGCTTTTTGCTCAGCCCTCATTGTAGGGGTGAACCAGCTTGTATTGAGAACCATCCATTCCTTCCCCATCATCTTGGACTCAATGATCCTTATGGGTCCCTTCCAACTCGGAATATTGTGTGATCTGTGAACTCCCAGTCCAGCCTACTCAGCTGAGGATAGGCGAGAGCCACAGCCCCTGTTCCCAGCCCCCAGGCCCTGCCACAGACCTGCTAACTACACTTGTCTCAAGATTAGTCAGAAGGAATCTGTTCCCTGCAAGCTGAGCTGAGTTTGGGAGCAGCTGCCACTGCCTCCTCATGCCACACAGTGCCAAGCTGGCCTCGTGACACTGCTGGGTCCCTGGCACTGGCTCAGCCTCCTCAAGGCAGCAGAGGGGCATTAGCTGTGCCTCATTAGCATGGTGGTGGTTTGGGCTGCAGCTCTGCAGGGTCATTCCAAAGGGGTTTCATAGAATCCCAGAATATCCTGAGTATGAAGGGACCCACAAGACCATCAAGTGCAACTCCTCGCCCTGCACAGATCCCCCCAACAATCCCACCCTGGGCATCCCTGTCAGCACTGTCCAAACACTCCTGGAGCTCTGACAGCCTCAGGGCCAGGACCATTCCCTGGGGAACCTGGGCAGTGCCAGCACCCTCTATATTTGCAGCCTCCTTCAGGTTTTTGCAGAGGGGAGAAGCTGGGAGTGAGTGAGGAGGTTGAGCACATCCAGACTCCACAGCAGAGAGGAAGCCCCAGTGCTTCTCTGCCCCAGTGTCTCAGGAAATGCACATATTTCCTCTGGGGGCTTCACCTCCAGCCCAGCAGAGAAATTTAGGGACAGACCCAGAACTGATTCACCTCTTCCCCCATCTCCTTTCATCAAGATGTCCCCTCTCCCTGACTCAGAGATCCTGGAAGCTAGCGCTCTCTTTTCCTACACCTTCAGCCTACCGATGCCAAAGTGGTGTTTAAACCCCTTCTGCAGCCCCACAGACTGAGGAGCTGTGAGGAGCAGCAGAACTGTGGAGCTTTATAGGGAAGCACAGGCCTTCCTGCCAGCTCCTTCCTGCAGCTCCCACCTGCAGGCTCACAGTCCTGCCCTCACACAAGCACACACTCATCCCCTACTCCACCTCCACTCCATAGAATTCTTCAGGTTGCAACAGCCCTCCAAGATCAAGCCTAACCATTCCCCCAGCATTGCCAAGCCCACCAAAACCCACGCCCACTAGTGCCACATCTGGAGGTTTTTTGAATGGTTCCAGGGATGATGATTCTACCACTTCTCTGGGCAGCCTGTGACAGTGTCTGACCACCTCTTCAGTGAAGGAAGGCTGATCAAGACTTGAAACACTTCCTCTCCCTCCTCTCAGCTCCAGGCAGCTCCTAACATTCCTGCCCAGGATGCTGTGGAGGAATTCTCCTGGTTTCTTTGTTGAACCTCAGTAAACAGTTGCCAGCCCAGACTTCCTCTGAAATTTCTTGGGCCAACTTCATGCCCTGAAACTACTGAGCACAAGCCTGGAGTTAGGCCAATGCCCCCACTCTGAGTTTCATTCTATGCTAAAAAGCAGAACAAGCCCCTCCTCCTGCATTTTAGATCCGGAATATCTTTCCTCTAAAGGGACCCAATTTCTGTTAAAGTGCCAGCTTCCTGCACAGTATTGCTGCCCTCTTCTGGGCTCTCTGGCAGCCACTGGGCTCAGCAAAATTCCAGCTACATACACCAATCCTTGAGGTCAAGAAGGTGGGAATCCTTTCCAAAGCCCTGTGTTCCCCAAGACATGGCTCTGAAAATGAAGATATTTGAGGTTGTGCTTTCTCTTGCCCTGTCCTATGAACCTTGATCCTAGTAAATGCTCTGGCTTTAGCTCTTTGCTGGGGCTGCTTTTTCAGTGGTGTGTAAAAAGTGGTATGGGAAAGAAACTGAGTGCAAGACTGATTGGGAATGTTGCTTTCTCTCACCTCATTTAACCTCTATGGGTCTCCCACTAACTCCCAAATCCCACTGTGTCTGGAGCAGCCAGTGTTACAGAGATCAATTAGAACCTAATCTTTATTAGCAAAAAAGTGGTTGCAGTCAGAGCTATTTGGGATGAATAATTTAGAGAGAAGGGTGTTCCTCTTCTCCCTTGCTGGGTATTTCAGCTATTGTGAGGTGGTTGATGGGACAAACGAAATGGTCATTGGTGGCTGGAGGGATGCCGGGTCTCATGAGAGTGTTTATGTGCCCCTCAACGGCTCCACACACCTGCTCCTTCCTTGGGGGCTGTTTCTCCTCCTGCCCCTTTCTTTTCTTATGGGAGCAGAGCCAATCACAGCTGAGAGGAGCCAGGACCCCACTGCCTTGCCTTTTCCTGCCCAGCAGCAGGTGGGATCAGCCACCTCCAGCCCAGCAGGGTTGTGGCAGTGAGTCCAGCCTGCTCTCCCTGTGGATGAAAACATGGCCCAGGACAGAGAGAGACACACACAAATGCTGGGGACACATCTGAGGAATTTCAAGGCATTGCAGAGAGCAGGCCTGGAGCCAAGGGGAGAGGAGGGTTGGGAATTCACTGGGGCAAGCTGGAAAACTGTGTGGCATATGGATGGATGCAGCCCCACATAGGACCATCCTACAGGCAGACTTGAGGTTGTTTGTGAGCTTAGAGGAGAGAAATTGTTGAAATAAATGTCAGGAAGTGAGTCTGTGGTAAGCAGAGCTGTGGAGACCAGAGTCAGACAGGGACACCTCTGCTCATGTTGGCTGTGACTGGGAAGCCACATCCTCTGCTCAGTTCATTGGCAGAGTGGGCAGAGAGGGGAGGGTCCTGTCACCAGCACCTGGACACGGGCTGGATGTAGAGAGCTCCAGGAGAGAGGAGCTGTGGGTAAGGGAGGTCCAGCAGGAGAGCTCTGCAGGTCTCACCTCTTGGTGTTCCAGCTGGAGATGGGAAGGTGCTGGCAGGCAGGCACAGGGGCTGGGAAGTCCCAAGGCAAGAAGAGAGGATCCCCAAGGGGGAAAGCAGGGGGCCAGTGCTCAGACCCAGCTCAGGGAGTGCTCACCTCCTCTAGTTCCTCTCCATGGCTCCAGTCTGTCTTCCAAGGAGTCAGAGTAGATTATACCCACCTCCACACTGATCTTTTACCTGAGCAATTCCAAAGCACCAGAGTCAGCATCCCCAGGGTCCTCAACACCTTGGGTCCCATGGGTAGACACATGGAGCACGGGGCATTCTGCCTGCTGGGTAGTGTGGAGCATCCGGTTACCATGGCAACAAGGAATCTGCTGCATCTCCCTGTCACCTTGGTGATGCCTCACGAGCCGGGCAGCCTCATCTTCCTGCCCACCGTGCTGACACTCATCAGGTCTGGCCTTTATGGGAAATATGGCCCTCGGAGGAATCTGGGAAGAGGAAATACAGCTGGAACATCCTAGAAGGAGAGGATGTTAGGAGATATGATCAGAGGGATGGAGAAGTGTGAGAGTGCAGTTCAAGGCTTTTTTTTGGTGGCAATTGTAGCAGAGCAAGAGGCAGGGAAAACCCAGAAACCCAGACTGAAGGTCAATTTGCCTTGCACTTTGTGAGGAAAACTCCGGGTCTCCATCTGTGCAGGGTACCTAGAACTGGCTCTGGGGTGGCTGAAAAAATACGACTATATTGAAGAAAATAGGCAATGGTGGTTTTGAGGGGAAATTATATTTACAGAAGTCTCAGGGGAAGAAAGGACAGAAGTTGCTGAGCAAAGTTTAAGGTGTGGCCACACACTAGGGAGGACTTCCTGCCAGCTTGGGTCATCCTAAAAAGCACATCAACAGCTTCCAATAGGAAGTTTGGATTAAAGCCTGGGATACTTGAGGCAATCTCTTAGTTTGGATTGGAATCTCTTTTAAGAAGGGTGTGTTTTCTCAATGTTGCAGTTTGTTCTGGAAATGAAGTTTAGATTCCTATGATTGTCTATTGAGATCTACAAGTGAAAAGTTTAAATATACGGACAGCCAGAAACTTGGGAAGAGTAAAGCTAAAAACGCCTTCTCATTTGTACCAGGGTTTCTGGAGGTGGGATGTTGGGGGAGGGAGAAGTGTTTTTAGGGTAAATATGTTCAAATCATCCTGCTGGCTTGTGAAAAAAAAATGTGTCTATAAGAAAACAGCACAAGATAAAGAAAAAAGAGAAATATGAAAACACCCACCACTTCATTTAAGATCCAACAGAAATAAAGTGCACACAACATCTCAGAGAAAGCAGAAGGCACCAGCAATTATTCTTGGGGAAAATCTTGCCAGGCTAAGATGTCCCTCCCTCCTGCCCTCCCTCCCTCCCTGTCCTCTCAGAATGATGAAATAATGAGAAAATCCATCAAAAACTTACACTTCCCAGCCCCACGGCTGGGAGGGGTGGGGAGCAGACACAGCAAGAACAGCCTCACCCCTCATCCTGGCTGGAGCCAAAGGAAAGGGCAGGGCTGGGGAAGTGTGTTTGTTTCCAGCCTGTGCCTATGGAGAAAACTTCACCCTAGTGAACAAGGGTGGGCAAATCCTTAATGGGATGAGCAAATCCTTAATGTTTCTTTAAAAAAAAGAAAAAAATTGCACTACACCCTGGATCTAAGATTTTTTTTTTCCCCCATCAGTTGTAGCATAAATAAACAAAGTCTGGTCTGAAATCATTTGGGATAAAACCAAGCAGGAGAAGAAATGAAGATTTCCTTCTGGTTTGTGGTGTGGAGCTGTGATCCCTCCTGCGTGGTGTGGGCTGAACCATGGGGATCTCCCTGATCACCTTTTTTCCTGAACATGCTGGAACTTGATAGTTAGTACCTCTGAGATCTCCACTTCATCAAATCAGATTGAAACTCATGTTCAGAAGTTATTACAAAGAAGGCAAGCAGCCAGGCCAGACTGAATGACTCAATGGATCTCATTTCCTGGGGGAACCAGGCTAAAAATATAAATAATCTAAGGCAGGTGCCACATTTCTGAAATTCCCTGGTTTTGCATTTATTTTAACTCATCAGATCATTAAGGGACTTGTTTGTGAGTTCTCAGATGAGTTTAGCAGTCACTGAACATGTGCTGTGGTAGCAGGAGGAGGGATACCCTTCCTACATAGCAAAGAAATTCCTGCTTGAAATACAGAATTCCAGCTCACATGCAAAACTGAACTTGGCTCATCCATAGGAAAATGCCAAGAATATGGATTCACTTTCTTACCATCTTAGAGTGTTTGTTATTCCTGTGCTTGTCTTGCAAAGGGAACAACCAGTGCCTCAGTAAGTACATAGAAAAACGAGCCCATGTTCTCCCGAGTAGGAATTAACCTCCCTCCGAAGGGGCAAAGCAAGTTACCTCCACATGCTAACTCCATTTATAAATAAGAATTGATAGTTTCTACACCCTTCCAGGGCTGCAAATGAGGGATCTGGGATTGGTGGGTATTTTGCATTGTCCTTTGGCTTGTTTTACCCTGCGGAAGGCTAAGGGTTGTTAATAAAGGCAGGAGCTGCCCTGATACCACTCAGGATTAACCCTGGTGGTGCCAGGCCATTCTCTGAGGCCTGAGAAGGGCTTTCAGTGCTCAGGAGAGTCCAGCTCTCCCATGGGCTGTTCAATATTTGTGAGCAATGCTGAGGTAGAAGCAGCGTAAAAGTAGAGGCAGGAACAGGGGGACCAGCTGGGAGCAGAAAGAAGAGTGTGAAAGAGCAGGCTGGGGGTGAAGGGAAGCACAGCTACTCTGTGTTCTGGATATTATAATATCTCAGACATGGCTCTGGGTGGTCAGGGGGAGCAGAGGGTTGAGGGGACAGGAGGCTCAGCCTGAAGGCACCTGAAGAGACTCAGGTGCAGGGTTTGCAGGATGATGATGCTGGTGTGGCAGTGACACAGGGAGGAGGAAAGTGACAATGGAGGGAGGAAAATAGAGGTGGCCTCTGCCAGAGGGAGGTGAGATAGCAGGAAAAGGACAGCAGAGGGTAGCAAATGCCTGGATTCCTCTCCGGGGCTCTTGTGAGCCGCAGGCTTAGCAGCGTGTGCAGCCTGGTGCAGATGCACAGCACACATCTGGGCAGGTTTTGTTTAAAGATAAGAGGGGAAACAAGGCATTTTGATAAGGTAGATATGTTCTCACCACAAAAGCTTGTTCTGAAAGACATTTCCTTTAGAAATTTTCTGCCAAGATATCCCTAGTGACCCCACTACTGCCAGGGAGAAAGCAAGGCAGAATGTGAGGCTTTGATTAGAATCAGAGGAGAAGGTCTTGACCAAATGAAAAGAAACTTCTCTGTGTGAGGATTTAATTTCCCAGGAACAGCATTAACATTGGTTGCTATTTGGGCAGCTTAGCTTCTTCCTAAATTTTAAGGTCTGAGCTTTGCTGGGGTGTTGTGCCTGCAGATTGCAAAGATGGAGATTCTCACCCCAGGTACCCTCCACATGCCACACTGCTCTCACTCTCTCAGAGGGGAAGCAGGCTTCCTTGCAAACATACCCAGGTACAAATCAAAAGCCCAGCAGGGCTTTGCACTCATATTTTAGGACCTGAGGCCATGCCTGGGCCTGAATCCCTCTCACAATCCCTGCACACTAGCCCAGCTGGTCCTGCTGAGGTTTCACCCCTGGCATGCCCGAGTCTCCTGCTGCTCTTTGCATGTTCCCTGTTTAATGAGGGGGAGGGGTTGGGGGGGACGATTATGACTTCTCTAAGTAATTACCAGCCCAGGGTTGATCATTAGGCAGCCTCCTTCTCTCTCCCCCTTCAGATGTAGATTATCCATGTCAGGCTTGGTGCTTGCCTTTGCCCCTAAAGCAGCTGGGAGATGGTCTCAGCTGCTGGCTATGTCATCACATCAAATAGGATCATTCATCTTCATGAGAGCTGGCTGAGCAGGGCTGTGTGTGCCACACCATTCCCTGCCCTCTAGCTGGGGGGGATTAGGATTTTTAGGTGGTAAAGGGCACAGAGCCCTGGTAGGGAATAACTGCAGTGGTCAGTTCTGGGGTATCACCAGGTATCCCAGGGCAGAGTTAGGGCTGGTCCCTGCTCTTCAGTGATAATTTTTTCAATCCTCACTGAGTAATTTTTATGACTGTAGGTGCTTCTGCCAAGCACAAAAGAATGAAGCTTTCTCATTGAGGCATATTAAGCTTGATAAAATCAGTTTTCAGGATCATGTCATCTGCCAAAGATGCTCTTGCAGAAAGACAGGAGCAGCATCTTCTGTGTTTATAGGTGGCACTTAAAGTGATCCCCACTGCTCATTTCTGTGAGTACAGTAAGTGGGTTACACATGGGACAGGAGTATTTGGGAGGAAGCCTCTTACAAGACTGCTTAGATTCACTGGGCCTGGCATGTCAGGCACGTAGAGCAGGAGAGAAGTAAAGAATCAGAGAGCAAACAGGAGATGCATTTTTGGGCTTGCAGGGTCAATAGTCCCCATTTAGGCTTGAGTCTTACCATCCTGTCCTCCTAGCATGGAGATCCACAGCCAAACACAATCCCCTGGGCATGGGATACTGGAAAAGTGGCAGCTTGAAACATCAGCCTGAATCCCTGACATGGCTGGCAGTACCTCTTCCTTTCCAGCTGGTTTCCCCTGTGCTGATGGCTGAAGAAGCCATGGTTCCTCTCATTTCAGCTGTAATTAGGGGTAATTTAGCCTCTCTCTGAAAGTGAGAGCAAACAAAAATGCAGTGCATGGCAAACAGGGTGGGATGTTTGGTCTGTGGAATGGGTTATTCGCTGAGGGCTGGAAAGTGAGATTTTCCACGTCTGCTCTGCTTGAGATGATTTTGATGAATGCATCCAAGTTACTTTGCTGCATCTCAGTGTCTCCTTCTACAGGAGAAAAAGATTCTGTCTTCTGCCAAAGTGTTGTAGTCTCACACTGGCCAAATGCCAGGCATTCACAAAAAAACATTCATTTTCCTCTGCCATAGCTGAGGAGCGGGGAAAAAACCCCAAACAGCTCATGAACTGAGATAAGGATCAGGAGAGAACACTCTAAGGGCAAAATAGGCTTAAACTTAAAGGTATAAATCTATTATTAACAGAGTTAGAGGAAGATAATGAAAAATTAAATAAGCCTCTAAAACATCTTTCCCCCCCCCCCCTTCCCACCGACAGGACAGAGAGACAGGGTTTGGGAATTTTGGTCAGTTCTTCACTCAAAATCTTTTTTCAGTTTACTTAGGGAGAGGAGTTTCTTCTGCTGTGCCATGGGGTCCCTCCCACTGGAGACAGCTCCCTGTGAACTTCTCCAATGTGGTTCTAATTGTCATGAGTAGCAGTCCTGCTCAACCTGTGGTAATGTGAGTCCCCCATGGGCAAAGCAGTCTTTCCAAAACTGCATGGCATGGGTCACTTTAGTCCATGGGGTGTAGTCTTTTAAGTATAAGCTGATCTAGTTTGGAAGCAAGGGCCCTCTTCCTTTATCTCTGTAAGCAAAGGCCCTCTCTATCTGTGGAAGCCAGGGCCCTCTTGCTCTCCTTGTTTGAGTCTCCCACAAGATGACAGCTTTTTAGCATCCACTCGCTCCAGCACAAGCACCTTTTCTAATGGGCTGTGAGTGGATCTCTGTATCCCCCCATGGAGTTCATGAATTACAGTGGGGCTGTTGTGTTACAATCCTCATCACAGTCTGCAGAGAGATCTCAACTCGGACACTTGGAGCATCTTCTCCCCCTCTTCCTTCCACTGACTGTGGTGTTGCTATGTTGTCATCAGCCACACGTCCTCACTTTCTCCTCTTTCTCTAAAAAGAAAAAAACCCTTCTCCCTGTAAGCACCATTACCAACAAATTCCACCAGTTCAAAGATTTCTGCAAGATTTTGCAGTGCTGAGAAGTTGACCTTGCCCAGGGTCCATGCTGGGGAATTGCTCACCAGTCCCATTGCTGCCAGCCCTGCCCTTTTCTGCCTGCAGTGCGGCTGGCCAGAGGCAGCCCGGCAGGCAAAGCTGGCTGCTGGCCGTGCTGGGCTGGCTGCTGGCCATGCTGGGCTGGCTGCTGGCCATGCCAGACTGGCTGCTGGCCGTGCCAGACTGGCTGCTGGCCGTGCCGGACTGGCTGCTGGCCATGCTGGGCTGGCTGCTGGCCATGCCAGACTGGCTGCTGGCCGTGCCAGACTGGCTGCTGGCCATGCCGGACTGGCTGCTGGCTGTGCTGGGCTGGCTGCTGGCCGTGCTGGACTGGCTGCTGGCCGTGCCAGACTGGCTGCTGGCTGTGCTGGGTTGGCTGCTGGCCATGCCAGACTGGCTGCTGGCCATGCCAGACTGGCTGCTGGCTGTGCTGGACTGGCTGCTGGCCATGCCGGATTGGCTGCTGGCCGTGCTGGACTGGCTGCTGGCCGTGCCAGACTGGCTGCTGGCTGTGCTGGACTGGCTGCTGGCCATGCCAGACTGGCTGCTGGCCGTGCCGGACTGGCTGCTGGCCGTGCTGGGCTGGCTGCTGGCCATGCCAGACTGGCTGCTGGCTGTGCTGGGCTGGCTGCTGGCCATGCCAGACTGGCTGCTGGCTGTGCTGGACTGGCTGCTGGCCGTGCCAGACTGGCTGCTGGCCGTGCTGGACTGGCTGCTGGCCATGCCGGACTGGCTGCTGGCTGTGCTGGACTGGCTGCTGGCAATACCAAGCTGGCTGTGCCAGACTGGCTGCTGGCTGTGCTGGACTGGCTGCTGGCCGTGCTGGACTGGCTGCTGGCCATGCCAGACTGGCTGCTGGCTGTGCTGGACTGGCTGCTGGCCGTGCCAGACTGGCTGCCGGCCGTGCTGGGCTGGCTGCTGGCTGTGCTGGGCTGGCTGCTGGCAATACCAAGCTGGCTGTGCCAGACTGGCTGCTGGCTGTGCTGGGCTGGCTGCTGGCCATGCCGGACTGGCTGCTGGCCATGCCGGACTGGCTGCTGGCAATACCAAGCTGGCTGTGCTGGGCTGGCTGCTGGCCATGCCGGACTGGCTGCTGGCCGTGCCAGACTGGCTGCTGGCCGTGCTGGGCTGGCTGCTGGCCATGCCGGACTGGCTGCTGGCAATACCAAGCTGGCTGTGCCAGGCTGGCTGCTGGCCACACTGGGCTGGCTGCAGCCACATGGTGACAGCACAGCACCAGCTGCAGCAGCTCCACACACCTCAGAAGAACTTTTTCATTTCCTTCTTAAATATGTCATCACAGAGGCATTAGCACCTTCTCTAATTGGGCCAGCAGCATGTCCATCATCAGAGCCATTGGAGATTGGCTCTATCTGACACAGGGGAAGTTTCTAGCAGCTTTTCACAGAAGCCACCTCTGTGGCTTCTCCCCACCCCCTCCCCCCCACCCCCACCACCAATAAAAAAACCAAACCAAAAAACCAATAGCCTGTGTTAAACTAACACACAAAGCCAGGTACCAAATCCTAGCCTTGGTGCTGGTACTTTGTGCATGCAGCAGTCCCAGGGAGTGTGGAGGGAGGAAGACTTTAGCAGCAGCAGACCTTACAGGTGCAGATATTTGTGGCATGGATGCCATCAGTTCTTAAATCTTCCTCCATCCAAAAGAGGGACATGAAGATGCAGAATGGTCTGGAGGGGCCACACGAGGAGCAGCTGAGGGCACTTGGTCTGTTCAGCTGCAGCAGAGGGGGCTGAGGGCTGTGCTCAGGATCTGCAGCTCCTCCCCAAGGACAGCCCTGATCTCTGCTCTGGGACAGGGACAGGACCCAGGAAATGGTGTGAGCTGGGCCAGGGCAGGCTCAGGTGGGAGATCAGGGAAAGGTTCTTCCTCCAGAGGGTGCTGAACACTTTCCAGGTGTGATAAATGAATATGATTCGTGCTAACAATTGTAACTATATTGATATTTTAGAAAATATTTGTTAAAAAGTAATGGAAGGAAATATTGTTAAAAAGTAGAGGGAAAGGATATGTAATAGTGTCACAAAACAGATGTTTACAGATGTTCATGAGAAAATAGGATGGAGGATGTAGTTTGAAATAAGTAAAATCCCAAAAAAAGAATAGGCCTCAGGATAATTAAAGAATCAGCCTTGAAATGGACAAAATTGAAATGATTCCAGTATCTATGAAATAATAAGGCTTATTTTTGGAATATAATGCTGGCTTCTATAACACAAGACTTGGGGCACATGTGCAACCTGTGGGGTTGTTCAAAGGACAGTGATGATGAGGAGAAGCCTTTGTTGGGTGCCACCACCAAAAGCCAGAAGACCCCTTAGGAACAAGCGGAGCACGCACTGTGCAGCAGAGTGATTTCAAGAATTGAAAATAGGAAGAGATTTACAGGAAAATATTGATGAATATGTATCAGCATACAGTATATAAGTTGTGTTTGGATTCCTGTGCTTTTTGTACGTGAGGCAGGGTGGGAAGCCCTCCCCATACCCCTGTTGTACCCCAATCAGTTTTGCTTATGCTTTATCTGAACCACTGTCAATTTTTTTTTGTCTCTGCTTGATTATATTTGATTGTATTATTTTATATAAAATTGCTGCTCAGTTAAAATTGATGCTAAATTCAACTTTGTTGTTTAATGAATTAGACATATTGAACCTCATTCATAACACAGGGAATGGTCCCAGCCCCGAGGCTGCCAGAGCTCCAGGAGGGTTTGGACAGCACTGCCAGGGATGCCCAGGGTGGGATTGTTGGGGGGTCTGTGCAGGGCCAGGGGTTGGACTGGTTGAGTCTTTGTGTCCTTTCAGCTCGAGAGATTCTATGATCCCATGATCACTCCCACACTACACCTGTAAAGCAGCACCCAAAATCCTGTCTCCAGCCACAGCAGCAAGGTGGCACAGCTGTCCCAGATACAAAAGAACAGCTGGAAGGTGCAGACAGCATGGTGCAGCCTGGGGCTATCAAGAGGTGGGCAGGAGTCACACTGAAGAGGCAGCAGGATGATATAGCACAGAAAGGGCCAACAGCCTCTACTTTTCACAGGAGAGTGGATCTGGGAGGAGTCTGACCTCTCCCCATCTCAGCAGTGGCAATGAAGCTTTCTTCTCTCTGTTACTTTTTCAGGAAAGGATGTGGCCCAGCAAAGGGCACCTTCTCCTCTGTTGCTCACTGCAGACCCATCAGTCAGGAGCTAAGGCTCTACTTTACCTTCTTTTGAAGGCATTTCTTCTTCAAAGATTTTTCACATCTGGCAATGTCCAACCTTTGCCAGCCTCCATCCTGCTCACCCCAGAATGTTTCAGTCCTTGAACTGCTCAGAGCAAGCCTTTGGGATTATTTCCTGGCTCCTCTGGGGACCTCTGGCTCTTCCTTTCCTGCTCTTTTATATCTATTCCTCAATCACACAGAGGTGCCAGGACAAGGGTGGGGACAAACAGCCTCCTTTGTCCTCAGGCAGTCAGTGTTGGAGCTGGCTGTGGCAGTGACAATGCGGTGAGGGCTGTGCCCCAGGGACACAAGATGGGGCTGTGCATCCAATTTCCCTCCGTACAGAGGTCACACATCCCCTGGGAAACAGCCCCCACCTGTCTGGCAGGGATTCTTGGCCGGGGATTGTAGAACTTGCAGTTCTGAATAAAGGGAGATATTGTGGGACTGCTGGGGACAGGGATCTAATAATTTCCTTACTGACACCTGCATTTATATGATAAAATGTCGTGAAGAGCAGAGCTGGGGAGGCTAGAGAGCTCTGGATCAGCTGGTGCATGATTGGTTCCTGAGGGGAACTCACTCAGGTGTTGTTTGGTGTAATTCTGAGCATCCCAAATAATGGAGTTTCTAACTTTTCCACTTTTACAGGCTGACACTTTTTCTGACTGCTCAGCCTGGATCATCCTACCTCTGCTTTCACACAGGCAGCTCAGTCATGCTCCCTTTGAACTTTCTCCCACCATCAAAGATTTCCTTTCCTTCCTTGGCAGTGACATCCCTTGATACTTGGAGATTGCAATTATCTCCCTGAAGCTGAGTCATCACAACTCCAGCTGGATCTGTCTCCCTGGAGCCTCAATGTGGCTCCAGCACAGGGATTTTCCCTCCTCTCATTTTTAAGCTCCATCCACTGTGTCAGTAACTGACACTTAAACTCTTGCAGTCCTGCAACAGCATTGCTGGCTGTTCATCCACTGCTTCTAGGATGGAGGAGTTACATCACCTACAGTTTCTCCTCCATGTAACAGTTGACACTGTAGGTGTAGTGGAAATCATTGTGCATTTCAGCAATGAGATTATTCCCAGACTGGATGGAAAATAGTCAGCCAGTTTGGACATGAAAAGTGTTTTAATGCTTCAAATGGGAAGGGAAAAATTTCCCAAATGGGAAAAAAAATCAGGCCAAACTGTTCAGTGATTCGTGATTTCGCATTTGCCTCAGACCATTTGCATCTAAATGTTTATTTTATTTTACCAATAAAATTAGTAATTAGAGCCAAAATATGTTTTGAACCAGAAAACTGGCTTTTCACCTCAAAGCAGCCAAAATCAAAATCCAGGATGATTTTAAAGCTTTGCCAAATCTTTCCTTGATGTGAGGAATACCCGGAGGAGCCATGAGCTGCTGAGGAAAGCTTCAGTTTATAGGGAGAAACATCACTCTTGGGAAGAACAGGAAAGAACAGACACTGGAGCCAGTGGTCTCGCATGGTTCACATCCACCTTGGCAGGAAGGGCTGTGGCCACGAACTGCTGTGTCTGGGCCACTGGGGGAGGACTTTGCTGCAGCTCTGAGACTACACCAGAGACATCCTTCAGGATCACAGGAAGAAGAATACTCCAAATAAAGAGAAAAAGATTGAGAAGGGAGATGTGGGGATCCATCCCAGCAAGCTCTGAACTCTGTGTGGGTGCCATGGCATTTCTCTGGGATTTACTGGCTCTGAGCTCCTGGCAGAAGTCCTGCTAATTTTCCTTGCTCTTTCATTATTGACCAAAGGGGTATTTATTATGGATCTCTGTGAAGGCATGATGAACAAAACTGCTGTTTAGAAAAGCCAGATGGCATTGTTCAGTGAGTCAAAGCAGAAAAGAGAGGAAAAACGAACCCAGGTACACCTTCCCAGACAGTGCAAGTGTCCCTGTCTGTGGCAGGGGATTGGAACAAGATGAGCTTATTAGATGTCCATCCACACATCCAAGGTTGCCCCATCCCAGGTGCAGAATCCAGCACTTTCCCTTGTTGAACTTCACACAGTTGGTGATTGTTCATTTCTCTGATTTGTTGAGGTCTCTCTGCAGCCTCTCTGCCCTTGACGGAGTCAACAGCTCCTCCCAGTGTAGTTTCATCTGTGAACTTGTTTCCTTCCAGTCTTGCATCCCAAACATTTATGAAGATGTTGAAGACCATAGGACTGAGGATAGAGCCCTGCTGGACCAGACTAGTGACTGGTGCCAGTCTGGTGTGTCAGCCACTGTCACCCTTTAGGCCTGACGTGTGGGACCATTGCTCACCCACCACATGATGTGCTTAAGAGCCCAGTACCACCACAACCCCCTCTGGGTGACAATTTTTCACTTGGCATCACCTTCACAGGTGCTTTAAAGCACTTTTATGCCACCGTGCAGCAGTTTCACAGTGCAGCACAGCAAGATACTGGAAATCTTCCTCAATTTTATTTGTTTTATTTCAACCAGTGCAGCTGGTGAGCACCTGTCAGCCCCATTTCCAGGGTGACAAGCAGCAGGTTAATTGTACACAGGGTATTTTTAGCTTGTAGACACCCAAACAATGACAAAACTGGCAGCTGGGATGCTTCCAGTGGGATGAAGAGGCAAACTCCCTCAGGGATATTTTCTCCCTGGAGAACAGTGGCAGAAAAAAAGTCCCCTCCTTGGAGGATTTGTTTGCTAAAAAAAGTTTAAATAACATTCAGCTCAGAGTTTACACAGAAAATCATATCTGCAAGCTGCAGTTGCTGGTGGTGGAGCAGCAGGACACCTGAGTTCTTTGATGAGCTCCAGTAATAAGCTGGTCTCCAATGCCAGGAGTCAGTGAGGATAAAAACATGTCTAATATCCTGGTTCTCGTGTCTTTTGTTGGTGGTATGAGGTGAAGGAGCATAAGGACCCCTCCATAAGGACTGGTCCAAGTCACTGTCCTGGTTTAGCCCAACAGAGCAGTTGTTGCTTGCCAAGGATCCTCAGGCTAACACTTCCTGCATCTCTGGCTGTGGTTGAGAAGCTACTGGAAGGATGAAAAGATGCTGTGTGGCTCTGTAGGGCATCATTACTCAGCTTTGCCAGCCCCACACTTACACCCATCAGCCCCCTTTGCTTCTCAAGCTGTGGCTCACATCCAACCAGGAGCTAAAGTTTTTAGAAGCTTGAGGGAAAAAACAGCTGAAAACTTTCAGTGAAGTTTGTGCTTATTTTTTTCCTGCAGAACCAATAAAGGCGGAGAAAGAGAGCCCTGTTATTGAAGAAAGCCTTACCTAATATGAGGTAATTTTCAGTACATTTTTGTAACTTTTTCCAGTAAAAAACTGAATCCTCTTCAGGCTGGGAGGTAGGGAAAGGTTATCCTCGGGCAATCTGCTTGTGCTGCTGAATATCTGGACACATCCAGGGGATACCAGGAGTGGTGGGGAGGGGAGGTCTACATTCACACCACCCTGCTGCAAAAAACACCGAATCCAGAACACAAATTTTGTAACACTATAACAAGAGTGGAGTCTGCCTTAAAACCCCTTTTGGGGATGGGTGAAAGATGAGGACACAGGCAATGACAAATGATGGATGGCTGGAATCAGCACCAGCTCATTGCCAGCCTCTGAGACACCTCCAATTGGGACATGTGGTCTTTGACTGCCTCACTGTGTGCAATTTCTGCCTTTAAGTCCAAGCCGAGCCATGAGGAGCAGTCCAGATTCAGCCCCATCTAGGCCAACAGCAACAGGAAGTTATTGCCACCTGCCAATGCCTTCTGACCTGCACAAAATGGATTTTTTGGAGCTCAGTGCCCTTTTAAATGAATCCCTGGACAGCACACAAAGAGCCACTGTAGCATTTGGCCTTGGACAGCACTGGGTGACAGCTAGTGGGGGCAATCTGGAGGTAGCAGGGTGTGCTCCTTGTGTTGGGTGCTCTCTGCTCAGACTTGCTCCACAGCAGTTGGAAATCCATAGGCAATATCCCAGACCCATTCCTGGCTGCAGAGCTAAGCAGAGACGAGGTCTCAGGCTGCTGCTTTCAGCCTCCCAGCCAGCTGCCCCCTCTCACACTTGGTCTGTGATTCATGAGCCCCTCCTGCTCTCCTCCTCCCTGCTGCTTTGTCACCACCACCAAACTATTTCTGTGCATATTTGATTGATGTCAAAGGCAGGCTCAGGATCTTTCTGTTCCTGCTTTTCACCATTTCCAGCAAGAGAAGAAAGATTAATCCTGTCTGTCTGAGTTATTACCCTGATGACTGAAGGCCTATTTACACTGGGAGGAGGATGCTGCCCTCATCCCTGAGTGTCTACATTGCTATCAGAGATGCTCCTGCATCACTTTGCTCCAGCAAACACAGGCTGTGGACTCCTGCAGCAACACATCTCCAGCTTGGCCCTGGGATGGAGCTGAGCCACAAGCTCAGGTCCCCAAAGTCATAGTCCTGCCCAGCATAGGAGCATCCTCATGGGCCACAGTGGAAGTTCTTCTCACACTGCACATCATCAATGTCCAAAACCAAGTGCTGGGGTAAGAGCAGAAGCATCCTGAGGTGTGTTCCTCACCTCCAGCTATTTGTGGCTTTGGGAATTGGTGAGGCTGAGGTGGTTTCTCTGTGCACTGACTCTCTGAATTTCCCTCCTACGTGGTTATCTGGTCTCACTCATACTCCCACAGATGCAGCTGGATCTCTTTGAACAACCTCCAGGGACACCAAGCACCATCCTGACCTCCCCCACACCAACAGAATGCATGATACAGATTTTATTAGATAAGGCTGAGCTCAACCTCTGTGTGAACCTTGGCTTTGGCCCCAGGGGCACCAGTTTCCTATTTGGGAATACTTGGATTTTCCATCAGAAGAAACGAGCAAAACCCTGGTCCCTCCTGGCTTCTCTGCTCCCACCCCTTGGCAGCACCTGAGCTGGATCCCTTTGCTGAACAGACAGCAGCAGGCTCTGGTCAATTAGCCTGTAAGGCAACAACTGCAGGCAGGGTCTGGGTTAGGCAAGGATTTAGCCAAGATTAGCTGTGTTAACAAAATCTTTAATTCAGCCCTGCAGCAGATTCACTCCAGCTGTGATGGCCAGGGGCAGCCAGCCCGGCATGGAGCAAGAAAGCAGCCGGCTGGGCCCCACACTGTGTTTTGGGCCTGCCTGGCACTTTGAGAGGCTTTTTATGATGCCGAATTGTATCCCCATTCCTCTGTTTAGTCTAGAAATAAGCTTTGTGCCTTTAAAACTAGATCTGAGAATGAAGGGGGGAGAAGGAAAAGCGGTGGAATTTTTTTGTGGCTGTATTCAAAAACATAGAGATAAGAGCTTCACCTCTCTCTTGGTGTGTGTTGTGTGCAGCACAGACAGGGCATGGGAGAGAACTCTCCTTTGCTTTTAGTTAGTTTTTTTAGCTAGCTGAAGCAGAGAAGTTCCCTGGACAGTGGTTTGGTTTTTTGTTTTTTTTTTTTTTTTTTTTTTTTCCCTGGAACTGTTCAAACCTGCTCTGGACCAAAAACCTAGAAAAATCACTGAGAGCTCATGTCTGTGGCCCCCACCAGGGCCCAGGACACTGCATTCCAGCACTGGAGGGACTGACACAGACTGAGTGAGCTGAGAAACACCCACAGATGACCCTCTCTGAACTACAGAAGGACTGTAGCCCCACATTTCTCTTCACAGAGAAAAGCAAGGGCACAGTTCTTCCGAAGAATATTTCTGGATTTTACATTATCTGAACCTCAGAGAAAGGAAACACAGTTCTTACCTCATTTGCTGTGCCTGTGTTTGTGCCCAAGTAGAATGCAATATGGAGATTGTTTACCCACAGTGATGGAGTTTTGTTTCCTCGGCCTGTCAGGGCCAGGTGTGTGTGTGTGTGTCAGGACTGTCACTGACAGCCACGAGATTCTGGGCAGTGTGTGCAGGGTTGAGTGCTGGGCAGGTTCAGTTTAGATGTATAGAATAATATAGTATAATAAAGTCATTAATTAGCCATCTGATATCAATGGAGTCAGACGCATCATTCTCTCCCCTTCGTCAGGGTTGCCACAGCAGCTGTAAAGGACTTTCTGAATTTGCCATCTCTTCAAAAGAGCAAGAGGTTTCATTGTTTAATATTATTAATTTTTTATGCTCGTTAAATAAACAGTTTTTTCCATTTTTCTCGAAGGAGGTTTATCTCCTGAACAGGTCAGGGGAAGGGCTGCTGAATTTTGCCCTTCAGGGTATCATCCCTTTGGAAGTTCCCTTCCAAATTTGTCCCAAACCAGGACATGAGCAAAGTCACCTCTCCCTTCAGTGCTATTTTCCTGTCCCAATGTTGTTCTGGGAAGATGAGAGCTGAACCATGGATTAAGCCTTAAGCTGGGTGGACTAAGTGTTCCCATGCAGGAGAACAGGGGACTGGAAAGCCCTGGGGGTGCAGATAAGAGCGTAGCTGCCAGGGCTGGGAGGTGATCCAACCTCCAAAGAGCACATCCTTAATGCAGAGGGAAAGGCAGGTTTTTGGAAGCATTTAGTTGATTTTGGAGCTGAGCTCCGGGAGCTGGAGCCGTTCTCAGAGGCAAGTCCCAGAGCTTTGAAATCAATTCCCACTGAGGTTCACAGAATATTGAGAAATGAGCCAAGGCAGCTGTTTGGAATCAAACACCTGCATGTGTGACTCTTGTCTGTAGTAAGATATTTTGGTGCAATTACTTAGAAACAGCCCCTGCAAACTCAGCCCTCTATCCAGGTGTTAGGGGCTGATGCCTCATCCCATGGATCAGGGGAAGGCTCTGTGCCAGCACCCAAGGGTACAGTGTCCCAAACACTGCCCTGTGGCAAAGGCATCCCTGTGTCCTTCCCACCACAGCTTCTGAATGGATTTTAAATTAATTTTTTCTGGAGTTACACCAATCCCACTTAAGGGCACAGGTAGCATGACTGGAGCTCTGTCTTCAAGCAGCAACTTCCTCTGGAAAATCACCATGGAAAAATGGTGATTAAATTGGGACAGTCCTGGAGGACTAAATCTTGGAAGCATCACACTTCTTACAGAGTGTCAGCATGGATATGTACCCATGTGCTATGAACTACTGGGCATTTACTGCTGCAGGATTCCACAAAAGAGGAATTCTTCAAGGAAAGGGGGAGTAAAAAAAGGAGGAGGAAGAAAAGAGAAGGAAGACAGGGAGAAGTTGTTGGATTTGATGATCTTATGGTTCTTTTCCAACCTAAAGAATTCTGTGATTACACTTGTGGAATCAATTCCAGTTTAATCCAATTTGTGAGCAGCTGGTGGACTCCTAGTGAAAAATAGGTAAGAGGACAAAAATTAGATAGGGAAAGTTACTGTAACCAAACACATACAGTATAGCCAGGGAAGCAGTCTCCTGATAGAGAAGAAGATAAAGGTAAGTTAAATCTCTGCAACCTGCTGCTACTTTTCACCTTGAAAAAGGCACTGCATGAAACACATTTGGTGTTTGTAGCAGGTGAAGATTTTTTGGTGCATTTATAACTGTGAGCAAAGAATCAAAGGATAAGAAAATTCTCATGGGAGCATGTGAGTCAACAAATGTTCATGCTTGGGTCTAAATCTCATCCCTGGAAGTGTCCAAGGCCAGGTTGGATGGGGCTTGGAGCAACCTGGGATAGTGGAAGGTGTCCTGGCCCATGGCAGGGGGGTGGAACTGAATGGGCTTTAAGGTCCCCTGCCAACCTAAAGCATTCTGTGAATTGCTAATTCTAAATCATTTCCATCCCAGGCAGAAGAGGGGCAGCAGCCTTGGGAAGAGCATTCCTCTGGTCACGATGGGATGGCCCAGCGTTCCTGCTTCTTTTCTTTCCTGCATTCCCATCTGCCTGAACAGGCTGGTTCTGCAGGTTTTAGACATAAACTTCATCTGTAAGGAATGGAGAATGGGGAATTGGAAATGAGCAGGAGTAGTGTTGGATTGGAAGCCTTGTGGGGCTCGGTTTGGCTAGCTCTGGACCCGGTTAGTATCAACAAGGACAAAAGGAAAAGACGAGAAGTGCTCTTTCTCCTTGGAAACCAAAAGTCCCACAGTTTTATTGTGGAGCCTCTCCAGGGACATCTGGGAAAAGAAAGAGAAAGGATGGCTAATGGTGGGAGATTTTAAACCTGGGGGAAGGGGGGTGGAGGCAAGGGGCCACAGCCAGTGGGATACAACTGATGGGAAGGGGCAAGGGGAGGAAGTTACCTGGGTAAAGACCACCACCACAAGACTTGAAGGAGAGAGGGGGAACAGAACAAACCATGTGATACAAACAAACCACTTTGTGCAATATAGAAACTACTCAGTGCAAAATTCTAATCACCCAGTGCAAAATAATAACTAAATAAACTACTTAGTGCAATACAACAGGGTAGTAAGTTAATAAATTCCATAAGTAGTAGAGGAAGCTAAAGGTAGCAGAAAGATGTCCTTAGGATCATGCTGCACATGCTGAGTCTGGCTTGTTGCTCCAGTGACGCTGTGCCCGATGGCGGGAGGAGGGCTGGCGCCATCACCCACGTGCTCGGATCCCCTTTCCCCTTGGTGTGTGCCTCAGCCCCCAGCAGGCAGGATGCTGGCTCGGCTGCTGGCTGGCGTCCCGGACCGACAGAAGCGGCCGATAAATGTGGACCCACGTCAAAGGATCAGGGTAAAGGAAGAAGGAAGGACTCTTGGCTTGCATCTCTGAGCTGTCTTTATTCTTTCCCGTGACAGGAGCGGTGCAGGTGCTGCAGCGCCATGACTCGAAGGGGAGCAACGGCAAAAGAGCACGAAATGAAGAAAATCAGCGGCTTTTAAGGGGAGGGGGCTGTCTCCCGGGAGGAGATGGTCTAACAAATCAAGGGCTAGATAGGAGGGGTATGGGGGGATAAATGTAAACATAAAACCAATAGAGAAGGGTAAGGGAAAAGGGGATACCAATGAGTGAAGGGAAATATCATAACTGGCAACGAAGCTTCTAGATAAATGGGTGCAGCAACTTATGACAGACAAGCTGCAGGGGCAGGATTTTGAAGGATAGGCAGGGAAGGATCTGGAATTATCATAACTGCCATGGAAAAAAGGTGGGAAGACAGGTGGTAAACAACTCTAGGTAGAGACTAAACATGTTATCTTCAAAACCCCACTGCCACACTCCAGCTCCTATTTATCACCCAATAATAAGAGGTGTTTAAATGCTCTGTCACACTCACCCGTATCTCTCTGCAGACCAAGAAATCCTCTACCCATAAAGCATAAATTCTCTTTAACAGGTTCAGCTTTTGAACAGTGGCATGGCTTGATTTCAGATTCCTGCAATTTGTTGTATTTAACCTGCTGTTAAAGACCCTGCAGCATCACTGGCCTTCTCCTGCCTCAAGGAAGGGAAAAGCCAACAAAAACCAGCCTGACAATAAACACTGTGCTGTCCCAGTGCAGTCTCTGGCTGCAACAGCAATTTCTCTCAGCTGTCAGCAAAGTTGTCTCAGTTGAGAGAGGTGGTTGTCCTGCTCTTCCCTGGGCTGGGGCAGCCTCACTTCAAGTCTGGAGGCAGTTTTGGGCACCACAGTATTAAAAAGATAAAAAGTTATTCAAGAGTATCCAAAAGAGAGACATGAAGATGGTGAAGGGTCTGGAGGGACCACACAAGGAGTGGCCAAGGTTACTTGGTCTGTTCAGCTGGACAGAGGAGGCTGAGGGCAGAGCTCACCAGGGGCTGCAGCTCCTTCCCAAGGGCAGCTCTGATCTCTGCTCCCTATGAGAGGGACAGGACCCAAGGAATGGTGTGAGCTGGGCCAGGGGAGGGTTAGGCTTGAGATCAGGGCAAGGTTCTTCCCCCAGAGGATGCTGGCACTGCCCAGGCCTCCAAGGCTTGGGCACAGCCCTGAGGCTGCCAGACCTTCAGGAACATTTGGACAGAACTGCCAGGGATGCCCAGGGTGGCATTGTTGGGGTATCTGTGCAGGGCCAGGGGTGGGATTCAATAATTCTTGGGGGGACCAGCTCAGGCTATTCTGTGATTCTATTCTGTGGTTGCCTTGTTGAAGCTCTTACTGGCAGAGCAACAAGGTAATGTCTCTCTCTGTGCTCACAGCCTGCATCCTCAGGCATGCCCAGCATTCTGGGAATGCAGGGTGAGAAGGAAGGGTCAGTGTTTGGCACAGCCATGTTCACCAGCTGCTTGGTTTGAACAGAGGCTTGAACACAGTACCTGTGGCTGCTCTGAGATGCCAGCATAACAGAGCTCTTCCCACAGCTTGCAGGGTTGTTGAGGCAGCTTCAGCCTGCAAGTACCAAACCACATGTCCAAGCCCTACGTTTTTTTGCCTGTGGAGATGCTCTCAAATAATCTTGACTTTTCCAGATGACACGCTACCATGTGGCTGGGGTGGTAATGCTCCAGCTCCACTCCAGGGACCAGGCTGGTCTTTCTCAGAGCCACCATCCTCAGGGAGGCACGACTGAGAGCAAAGCAAGTGGCCAGGAGTGATGCTGCTGATGTGGAGGCTCTTGCACTGAGCAGGGCTGGACATGGGTGTGAGCATCCAATGCCCTCCCCAGCAGTCAGAATGCTGAATTAATGTGATGCCTTTAATTTTACAGGTGGGCAGGCAGGGCTCTCCCAGGAGCTTCCTACCAAGCCGGAGTGACTTCATGGAAATGGTCTTTGCATCTTAATGAAGATAGAAAACCTGATTATTACACAGAGAGTAAATGGATTACCCAGGATGCAGCAGGAGCTGCATGAAACTGCAGCTGGTCACAATCCTATGGAGAAATCCCATCTGATCCCACTCAAGCTCTCCAAAAGTCTCCTTGCTGACTCCTTTTCAGCCCCTCTGAAATTTTTGTCATCTCTAAGTTCCCCCTGGCTTTGCTGCTGCCTCTCCTAAGTTTCCATCCCATTGCAGGCCTCCCTCCTTTGCTCCATGAGTCACCCAGGCATTCCCAAATGTAGCGCTGTGAGGAAGGATGTTCCACACAGAGCCCAGCTAGCTCTGACAGCAATAAATACTCCAGACATTCATTTCCATCAATGAGTGCTCATCCTGCCTGTGTGATGGAATTACAGTGCAGTGAAAGCCTCCAGGACTGGGATTCTCCTTTATCTCTGCCCTTCTCTCCCCAGAACAGTGAGAGGAGCTGTCTGAGCTGCCTAAAGTCACCGAGATGTGTCAATGTATCCAGTGCTTTGCAAAACGAGCAGGTGCCTGGCTCCTCTGGCGGGAGTCCAGCTGTTGGTGTTTGGCTGCTTCAGGCCAGCAGCCAGCCTGGCCTCTTGTTTCTCATTTTGAGCCTGACACCAGTTTTGTGTCTCTCAGAGGCGGCCCTGGAGATAAAAGTGTCACAGTGCTGTGGTTTTTCTGTGCATCCATCTCCCTGGAGCTGTCACAGCCAGAAGAGCCTGGCAACACAGGCACTTGCACCCAGGATGAGCAGCTTTGCACTGGGAAGGTGTTTCCTCCTATTTATTCCTTTATCCTCAAGCAGTTGCCTGTACTGGGGCACATCATCCCTGTGCTATCCTGGCTGCTGCTCTTTCAGTGGGAGCTTGGTCTTGGAGCTGTGTCAGGGGAAGTTTAGGGTGGATATCAGGAAAAAGTTTTTCCCCCTGAGGGTGCTGGGCACTGCCCAGGCTCCCCAAGGAATGGGCACAGCCCCAAACCTGCCAGAGCTCCAGGGGCATTTGGACCCAGGGATGCTCAGGGTGGTATTGTCAGGATGCCTGTGCAGGGCCAGGTGTTGGACTCGATGATCCTTGTGGGTTCCTTCCAGCTCAGGGTATTTAATGATTCTATGATTTCTGGTGATGCTTCAGGATCATTCAGAAGCTGCATTTCCCCTCCCCGCCATTGCAGCAGAAGCTGCTGCAATGACACAGGACAGTGAGTGACACAGGACACTGCAGAGCTGCCAGTCTCTTGGGAAACCCTCTGATCAATGCAGAGGTGCATTGGTGTGGCATGAATATGCCCCAGAGAAGAGCATGGCATGCCTTGAGTCTCCCTCCAGCCTTTCTTCCATGAATGAGAGGCTTCCCCAGCAATTTTCCTTCAACTGAAAGGACCAGAAGGGAGTTTTCCAGATGAATTAAACCCCCTCATTTTGTAAGAATTTTAATGGAAGTGAAAGCAATTTAATAAGAAAAAGGAATGGGGTCACATCTCCATGACTTTCTCAGCATTCAGTATTTGCTGAGAAATTCCTTTCATGGAAAGCAAACCAATGAGAAGCCCCTTGCACATCAATTTCCTCAAGGATCCATGTGAGCAAACCTCACCTTGCCTCTCCTTTTTAGTTTTGAGTAAATGAGAAGAAAATCTCTCCAGCTCTGAGACACTGAAGTTCAGTCATTGATTTTCCATTTGAAGGCAATTGAGGTTCTCACAGCTGCTATGGCCCATTTTTCCATGCCAAACTGTCTGTGCTATGCATGACAAGCTTGGTGCCAACAGTGGTTTCCATCCCCTGCTTCCCCTTTGGGAAGGATTGGAGAGATGGAGAGGATCAAGGAATGAGGCTGTTTAAATCAAGTAATTCTTCACAGGAAATCAGCAACTCCGCAGGTTAAGTCTACTCTTGGGCTGTGAATGAGTGAAGAAAGAGAGAAAGAGGATCCAGATGTGGCTAGGAACATCCAGGACTTCAAAACATTATCAGGAACCATGAGGGAAAGGCAGGTCCAGCTGAGCTGCAGGCAGAAGACACTCTAGTCTCTGCATTTCTCTCTTCCCATTGAATTTTTTTTTTTTTTTAAATTTTTAAAATTGTTTTTTACTGCTGCTGTGGAGAGATGCCATATTAGGAAGCTGCCTCCACTCGTGCATTGCTGCTACCCAAAACAGATGCCTTGCCAATATGTCCCATTTTGAGATCCCTTCTTGGGCTTAGGGAATGTGAAACCAGCTCAGAGCTTCAAATTAACCCATAAGTCACTATGCAGGAGGAACTGGGATGTGGAAGAACATGCCAGGGATCCTCAGCTCTAACCTTGCCACAGCCATGCGAACACACGACCTGTAGACAGAGCTGATGAATGCACAGCCTCCTCCCAGACTACATCTGCTCTAGGACTTTTTAAAAATAAATCTTAGCTGAAAACATTAAATACTAAAACGAGTTTTGATGTTTTAAAATACTCCTTGGAAATACTTTCATGATTTTGGTTCCGGGCCAAAACTTCACAGGTTTTCAACAACTGAAAGCTGGACACTTTGCCAGTAAAGTATTTCTTGGGCTTTTGATCTTCCAGTGGGAAAGGAAAACAAGAAAGAAATACTTTATTAAGGAAGAAATCAGTCAGTAATCAATCCCAAAATGCAAAAAAAAAAAAAATTTGACTGAGTTTTTTTATGAGCCCTGGCTAATTTTTTCCTTTTATTGTAGGAAAAAGATGATGGTGAAAAGAGAAACACCATCAAGTTGGACATAGTATCAAAGAATATGGTTGTATAATATTATATTGTACATGAATATTAGTGAACTGCTAAAAAAGCTCTACTCCCTTGGGTAAAGGAAGCGGTGCAGAGGCTTTTTAAAGTGCATCTCTTTGGAAACAGGATTGGCTATTTAGTGGAGCAGGGAGAGCCTGCAGGGGGTATTAGGGACAGACACAGAGAACATCAGCTCAGCTCCAAAGTCCCCATTAATAAAGGGTCATACATAAATACAGATGACAGGTATTGATTTTCCTTTGCAAGCTGAGTGCTTTCCCCTGGCTAACGAAATGCAGCCCCTTCCTTAAAGAGAGGTCACAGTGTGGTATACCCACAAAGATTTAACGGGATGGGAAAATAAATAATGCTCCTCTGAGGGAAAATGCAGCTGATCTCCCCAGGTTGTACCCGCTGGAAAATATCTGTCCCAGCCTGGAAATAGGAATTCAGACAAAAGCATTTTGTGTTATGAGCAGTGCTGGCACACACTGATGTATGTAGGCCTTCTGGTGGAATTTTTCAGTCTTCCCGAAAATCCAGAATGACTTTTATTTTGTCCTTAAAGCTTGAAATATCTTGCTGCGATATTTTAAAATTGCATGATGTAGATCCTTCCCAGAAGACTGATTTGGATGGAAATTTACTTTTAAAAGGAATGAGAGGGAAGTGTCTTTACAAACAAAATGTGGGCCTGCTGGTAGATAAACCCAGATACTGATAGGTGAAAGAAGCAATGGGTGGAACCATAAATTTCATAGGAATTTCACTAATTGACACAGACTGTTGCTTACCCAAGACCGTGCTAAATTCCTGGAATTAGAGGAAAAGAACAGAGATACAAAGAAAAAGATGGGTGTGTCCACATTAGAAAGCAGTCTGTATCAGGCCATTTGGGAATTCTGTACCTCTCAAGTACCTCAGGTAATGGGGAAGGAGAGAGGGAAATGTGACCGGGAAGTTAGGATAAAAAGGAGGCTGCATACTCTAGCAATCTGAGAGACCCCATGTGTGATAGGAAAGGGACAGGCATTCGGAAGATTTCGGGCTGTGACGGAAAATTACAGGAATCCTTTTGCCCCTCTCCCCATAGATAAGGATCACCCTTGGAATGTAGCCAAACGTGTAGCCCCCCTAACCTATGGATGCCAGTAACTTTCCACTCCATACTAACCCTAGAAAGTATAGCCAAACCCCTGTCTGACGTAGAGAAACCCCTTAGTCCATAAATACCCTCGAGACCCCTCAATAAACGCCTTTAACCGTCCACCACATTGGTGTTAGCGTCCGTTATTGGCCCCGAAGGATCCCAAGGAGGAGATCGCCATGCTGGACTCTGAAACCAGGTCACCGTGGCCTTCCCAAGAAGGCAACACCCATGGGAAATGCCCCATGGCCTCTCCCTTTATTGAAATAAAGATACAGAACTCCTCTCTCTCCTTTATGAACATAAATGTCTGGTGTTTGTGGATTAATTTTCTTGCCACTTTCAAAGCCTTCTTTTTGGTTGGGTTTGTTTTGCATTTTCTTGGATTCTCATCAGCTCTCATCCACTAAGGAATTCCTAATCCAAGAACAGACTAAGTGATGGAGAAGGGGGTAAAGAAACACTTTTACTTGACTGAGAAATTTAGTCTAATGCAAGGTGTCTTGGTTTGAAAGACAAATGTCTTCCAAGGAAGGCGGGAACCTCCCTTGGAATAGAGAATATGACCCCCCCTCCCTCTGAATTGTTGTAACTTTGAATTTTAAGGGGCATTCAGGCAAAGATATAGGAAAAGGAATAACAATTCTTTAGTAGTGTGCATATCTATAACAAGGCAAACAAACAACAACAATGGCAGCAACAACAAGCAAAGGAAAAAAACAAAACCAGAAAACCCAAGAGTCTGTTCCCTGCTCTTCAAGCATTTCCCCTTTGGTGCAGCTCCGGGCACAGCCAGCAGGGGCGCTGCTGGCTCCCGGCTGGGCAGGTGCGATGATTCCCCGTGGCTGCAGGGGGCGCTGTGGCCCACACGGGAACGGCAGCTTGGCCAAGACAGGAAGGGATGGAAAAAGGGCTTGCTTTACACAGGTCTCAGTTTGGAGACAATTTTAGGAGGGAAATTCTCTGGAATGAACATCTTCTGCACAGAAAGTAGGTTTTGGCATTCTGTCCCCAACTGATATGAAAGGAATCTTGGAGTGAAAAATCCTATTTATTGAACAGACAGAGTGCCCACAGGACATGTGCAAAAAAATGAAGAGTGTTGAACCTCCTCTCTCCAGCAGAGAAAGCTGGTGGATTCAGAGTTCTTTCTTTAGCTGGCTTCCCCTGAGGTCTGGAGCTGGGATGAGGTGTCCTGCAGTGCCCCGCCAGTCCATACAGTCAGGCTTGTGTTGGGGTTTTTTATGAATGAGATAGGACTGCTAGGATACGTTCCTTGAGCTTTATTGCTGTGAGAAATAACTGCTCACTTGAAAAATTTAAAGGGTTTATTAATACTTAACAAAAACACAATAAAAGGACTAAATAAGGAAAAACAGGCCTGGAACCTGCCCTCACAGCTACCTACCATGTGGCTGGCTCAACTTCAAGATGGATGCTTGGCTTTTTATACTCCTGGGGGTTGCATCAGCCAACCCTGGCCTCTCCCAAAGTCTGTCAGTCAGCTCTTCTTTGCTATTTATCGGTGGAGACTGCTTTCTTGTAACTGGATTGGAGGTCAGGTGTTGCCATGCCACATCCCCCAGCAACAAGTTTTCCATTCCCAGCTGCCCCATGAAGGGGCGCATGTGCAGCCTTCCTTTACCTGTCCTAGACAACCCAGGCTGTCTGATGGCAACAATATTGGGGGGGGGGGGGGGAAGGGAACTATAGGGGGAACAGAGGACATCCAAACTATAATAACGTAACTATACATCAATAAAGCTCCTCTTAATATTCACACAATATTCATCCCTTAATGGTGAGAGCCAATCATCTAATTATCCATCTATAACAATTGCAGCATCAGCCTCATTATATTGTTGAGACAATCGGAAGATGGCAAAACCTCACTGCCAGCAGCAGCCAAAGATTTCTTTGTTATTGAGCGTTTAAAAACTTTCTAGCCAATAGCATATTGCCAAAGCTTACAGACAGTTGTTCTAACCAATCACTAAAAGCACACGTATACTTGCTTCACACAGTGCCTTCGTACAGGGTCTGCTTTCTATTACCAATACACAATACTTCATTATTAAGTTTAAAACCTTCTACTATCTTGTTAAGCATATTTTTCTGCAGTCTTAAGGTCTATCTTAGCCAAGCCTAAAACTCGAGCTATTGTTTCATGTCCTTGCTTGTTATACTATTGTAACTTTTCTACTTTCAGACCTTGCAGCTGCAGCTAGCTCTAAGTTTTCTGTTCTTTCTGTTTCCAAGGCCTACTTTTACACCTTTCTGGAATTATTCTTACCTTTGCTATTTCCCACAAGGCTCCCACCTATGGTCTGGTTTTTGGACTGGAGCTAAGGTGAACAGTTCCAGAAGAAGCCACAGAAGTCACTGGAGGATTGCAGTATGCAGTCCAGGAAAATGTGCTGCCTCAGCTAACAAGAAGCTAGCTAAAAGCAAAGAATGTAACTCCCTCTCTGTTGCAAGGCTGAGCATGGGAGAGTATGAGAGCTTGAACACAAACTGTGCCAGCTCCATCCTGCTTTCAGACCTAGCCTAAAGTTACAGGACCCATTTCTGGGCATAAAGCAGATGGCAGGGGAATACAGTATTATCATAAAATCACCTCAAGACAACAAACCTCCCAGGGCCAGCCGATCCTGGTGCCCCAGCAGGACCCTCGGAAGCAGCAAGATGGAACGGCAGGAATGAGCAAACATCCCGGGCTGGTAGATGAGATGTACCAGAACCTCTGCAGCTGTAGCTGGAACCACGAGGGGAGTGTCCCAGGGTGTGCCCGGCTACAGGGCAGCAAAAAGCAGTGGCAAAATGTGAAAAATGCGTATTTAATGATTGACTTTTCGCAAATATAAAATTAATATTATATGTGTTACGTTAGAAAGTTATGCTGTATTAGTTTTCTTAAGTAGTGTGTTAAATATAGTTTTAGGTTTTAACAAAATGTTAAAATAGAAACTATGCTATGTAAGATACTTTTTTTAAAGAAAGGACTCACTGTGAGATAGCAGCCACAGGTCACCTAAATCTTTCAGAGAAAGAGAATTTATCGCTCCATTATCAGAAGAAACCAACTTCTTCCTGCTTCGCTCAGCCCTGGAGACGCTGTCAGGATTCAGAGGAAGAAGTTGACACTGAGCAGACAGAATCCTGTGTTTGAATGGGATTTATGCATCATGTATGAGGTGTATGACTATGCAACGGGCTATTGCTTTTAAGGGTTAATCCTCTGTTAATGTGTGTCCTTTTTCAGGCTTATGTTGTCCAGAAAATGTACCTGGATGTCCGTAACTCTTTGTTTCTGTTGTCTCATATTGTCCTAATCCAAATTGTCCAAATTATTATTACTCTGATTATATTGCTATTTCTATAACCATTTTATTATCATTAAACTTTTAAAAATTTTTAAAACAAGTGATTGACGTTTTTCACAAAAGCAACGGAAGGGCTGGGCAGTGGCAGCCCGGTTCCCGAATGTGGCAGAGAGAGGCTCCCTAGGACGGGAAAGGGGCTCTGGGATCCCGGCGTTTCCCTGAGGCACTCCAGCCATGGTGAAGGATCGTCTGTTTGGTGAGGTGACACGGCTGCCGCTCACGGTAGAAGAAAGCAGCAGGAGATGGAACCCGACCTCAGCATCTCTCCCCCTGAATGCCGGGAGCACAGGATGCCTCGGGGCTGTGCTGAGCCCCTTAATCCCCAGCCCAGTTCTCGGTAACTTTACCCTTCCGAGAGAAACTCCTCAGCCCCCACAGTGAAGCCAGCTACAAGGCTGCCCCTTCTCCGTAGTTACTTCTTTTGTCTCTCTTAAATACCGATCGTTATTGTTTCTTAGCAACAAAAATGGGAGAAAATTCCCCAAGAAAACAAAAGGAGGAAATCCTAAACTCCAACCCATGGTGTCCCTTCCTATGGCAGGGGTATGGAACTGGGTGTCCCTTCCAACATCCAGTTCCCACAGTACCATTCCGGTATTCTAGGATTCTATGACTTCCTCCTCCACGAATTGATTCCCAGGTATGTTTTTGACTTGTGCAGCTGGGCAACTCTAGACTGTAGCTTCTGTGGCCAAATTTGCCAAATCAGTGTGACACTGCAGCAAATCAGTTTTTCTTGCAGCAAAAACTGGGAAAGAGGTGTCTGTCTCTCGTTTTCAGGAGCCCATGACACTGTTCATGCCCTGAGCATTGCAATGAGGAGCCACTGACGCTGTACCCTGTGTGCCCTGAGAGCGCTGCCTGCACTCCTTCCTGCAGTTGCAGCCCTGTGCTGCCTGTGAGGGACTGCTGAGGTGACAAACGCTGCCGCAGCTGCCTCCTGTGCCATTAAGATTCCTCTCACGCTAAGCAATCGCCCTCTCCAAGTGCGGGGAGAGTCCAGCCGGGCTTTTCTCTGCAGTTGCTTCGCAGCTCTGCCCGCAGTGGTGCAGAGCGGCTGGCTCAGGCTCTACCCGGGGAAGGCTGCAAAGAACAATGTGTGTTTCACTTCCAGTGGCACAGATTGTTAAAAATAGGTTAAAAAATGTTGAAAAATAGTTGATAGATTGTAAAGTATGTACTGTTAGTTTGTTGTTATATTGTAAAAGGGGTTAAAAGCAGTTATAAGAAATACGGTACTCAATGCACCATAATACACCTAAGTGCACCACCCCACAGCGAAATGAGCCACCCTGGACAGAACTGTCATGGGCCAATCAAGCGCCTAAAACCTTCATGCAAATGAAGGATCCAAAAAGAAACCCATCCAAAAGGACAAAAAACAGTATTAAAAGGGGCTTCTGACCCACTGAATCTTTGCCGTTCCACCTGGAACATCGCTGCTGAAGAAGCTCCAGCGGCGGTGCTGCAGCATCCTCCACAGGAATGCTCCTGCTCGGCCCGCGGGCCCCCTTGCTTTAGGCCTTTCTTTTATTATAATAAATGCTGAAATCACTTTAGTACCGGGAGCCAGCTCTCGTTTTTAACACAGATGATTATCCTCCTCCTGCTCCTGTTATAATACATCGCAATCTTTATTGTGCCACATGCCCTGGGAGGAGATTTGTCCAGTCCCTCCCTCTATGCACCTTTGCATCCAGAAGATTTTAGCCTACCTGCTAAACAGGCTCTTCAATTAACTGAAAAATTTTACTTCTAAATCCAGTTTTTGCCTCCTTCCCAGACACATTTTTACTTTCTCAAAGACTATGGTCCTGAACAGCGTCAGGGGCAGAGTTAAGGGTATTTCGAGGAGTGCTCTGCTTTAATGGGCTGTAACAAGAGACAGCCCCTGAGTGACTTGCCCCTTGTTAGTGCAGTGCCATGGTTAGCGAAATGGGTTTAAACTCATCCCAAACGCTGCGAGGGCGACTGAACTGCTTGAGCCTGGATTTTGAAGCCAGGACACCCAGCTGCATCCTGCTCTTGCTCTGCTGCCCTTGCTGTGCCACTGCTGCTGTAGTTTGTCACACGAGCAAGTCAAGAAGCATTAATTACCCTCTAGCAAGGAGCAGAAGGCCACAGAGCCTGCGGGGAAGGCACCTGCATGCTCTTCTTGCTTAGCACCGGGCTGTGATACCTCTTGGGAAGAGGAGCTGTGGTTGAGGCCGTCAGAAATTCCAGCTCAATTTCCATGTGCCAAAGGCAGGGAGCTGGGGGGAGCTGGGGGATGGGTGTTAGCAAGTGGCTGTGAAGTACAGGGAGCATGGGGCCAGCCATGAGAAATAGGAAAACTGTACAAAAACAGTCCATGCAGCACCTGAGCAGCCCCTTGGCAGGGTCAGTGCCTTCCCCAGCTCCTGCTTGCTTCTTCCAGGCAGGAATAACAGATTTCCTACCCTCTTGCCAGGCATACTGTGTGTGTCCTGTGAAAAAGGCGTATTTTATGATTAGCTTTTCGCAAATATTAAAATTAATATTATATGTGTTATGTTAGAAAGTGATGCTGTATTAATTTTCTTAAGTAGTGTGTTAAATATAGTTTTAGGTTTTAACAAAATGTTAAAATAGAAACTATGCTATGTAAGATACTTTTGAAGAAAGGACTCACTGTGAGAAGCAGCCACAGGACACCTAAATCTTTCAGAGAAAGAGAATATATCGCTCCATTATCAGAGGAAATAACTTCTTCCTGCCTCGCTCAGCCCTGGAGACGCTGTCAGGATTCAGAGGAAGAAGTTGACACTGAGCAGACAGAATCCTGTGTTTGAATGGAATTTATGCATCATGTATGAGGTGTATGACTATGCAACAGGCTATTGCTTTTAAGGGTTAATCCTCTGTTAATGTGTGTCCTTTTTCAGGCTTATGTACCTGGACGTCCATAACTCTGTCCTAATCCATATTGTCCAAATTATTATTACCCTAATTATATTGCTATTTTTATAACCATTTTATTATCATTAAACTTTTAAAAATTTTTAAAACAAGTGATTGACGTTTTTCACACCCACATATACCGTCTTCCCTTTACAGGCAGTTAGCACAGTAAAATGAAGCAAATATTAAACAATATTTTATCTGAATATCTGTTATAAATGATCAGCCAGAAATCCAAATTAATAAATGTGAAAGATTTTATTTTTGTGACCAAAATACGGTCCTCAAAAACCACAGCCAAAGAGACAGCGTCAAGCCTGGGATGGTGCTGGGTGAACACAGATCCGACCTCTATCGCATCAGATCCCCCTCTGTTCACGTGTGCCATTTCCAGCGGGGCTGTTTTATACAGTTTTTTATGCCTGAGGCAGAGCTGCCCCGATTTCTTTTGTAACCCCGTATATGTATGAAGGTTTCTTTCACTGTGCAGGGCTCGACAATTGCTGTTTCCTGAGTAGTGGCAGGCGCTGATCACCGTCAGGGGAAGTCGAATATTCAGATGTCTGTTCCTTGGCACTTCGGTTATCTTGACTGATGGTATCTACCAAGCAATGATCACCCTTGGGTGTTCCCTGATGGCTCCGGAGGAAGCCCACCTCCGTGCCGGCCACGTTCTGATATTAGTAAATGAGGCATTGTTCTCCTGCTGCAACCAGGAGTTTCGTAATTCTCGTGTAGTAATCTGTCTCCAGGTTGCTCGTGGTCAGAGCCTTGTTGGATGTTAGATTATTTTTACAATTTTTGTTTTATACATTCTCCCCTTAAGCATGAATTACTTTATAACATATATTGCAATAACTATTTCTAATCAATACCCCTCTAATTCCTAATCCCATGTCTCAGCCGAGTGCCACTCTGTGTCCAGCACTGCTCACCCAGTGCTGCGGCTCGGGCACTGGGAGAGCCCTGTGGCTGTCAACTGAACGTTCCTGGGAGCAGCAGGATGCTTGCAGGAACAGCTGCTCTTTGCAGGCATGGACAGCTCTGCATGGAGCACGGTGTCACTGTGGAGCTATTAGCTCCCGTTTATATCTGTTAGGTGTGTGATTAGTGTCCGATTAATGCAATTAGCACGGTGGCATCAGCAAAAGTATGTAATTGGCACCGAGGCAGCTGCAGCTCAGCTGCTGAGCACCACACACCACACGGTGCCTGTTTCAGGGTTTATCTGAGCTCGGTGAAAGGAGACAGCTCGTAGTCCTCTCCCCAAGCACTGGACAGGCCGGTTTCTATGTGCAGCCCTGGCTGTGCACCCCCACCTGCTCCTTGCTCACTTTAGCTGCAATAGAAAGCAATTTCCCACCCTCCATTCTTGCTTCAAACTCCCAGAGCTCTTTCAGGGAGCTGACGAGGGTTGTCCCAGCTGCTTCCCAGAGCTGCAGGATGCAGAGCTGGGGTTTATCCTTTTAGGAGGTCAGAGGACCAAATCTGACCTTGGCTGGACACAGGTCCTTTTCTAAGCCTTGTATTCTCCTTGTGACTCTCCATGTGGCCACTGCCAGGGGGATGAGGGTGGACAAGGAAAGGAATCACGACTGCCCACTCCCTGCCATACCCTGGCCCCATCCCACCTTGGCAAGGTATCAGCCCATGTCACAGCTTGGCTTTCAGAGTCTTGACAAACTCCTCCCCACAGCACCAACAGCATTGGTGTGATAGATGAGTAATGCGATGATTGACTCTCACAATTAACAGACAAATATCATGTATATAGGTTAAGAAGAGTTTTATAGGTTTATAGTTATGTTGTACCCCTCGTGTTGTTATCAAGGGACAGCTGGGTTTGGGACATTTGGGAGGGTTGGCTTGTTACTATGGCAACTGCTGAGCTCCAATGAAGATTTAAGGCCGTGATCTCCACCACTGGACGGAGAAGGAGGAGTCGATGAATGGAACTTTGGGAGGGGTTAAAGGGTTAAAAGTGAAACCTCCATTGTGTGGTCAAGCGCATGGTGGGAAAAATCCTTTGCTCCCAGTGCCATAATATTTTGTCTATTCAGTCTTCTGTTGTATTTTTGATAAGGTTTAATAAGCCTTTCTAAATTTTTGAAAGTGAGTAGCATTTTCTCACAGTTGGTCTTTCAGGATGTCAGGGAAGGAGAAGGGCTGTGTGGGATGGGGACAGACTGTGGAGGGTCCATTTCCATCCAGCTCCACCAGAGATGCCACCTTCCCAATCACCAGTGTGAAATCCCCAGCCCTTTTCTGGAAAGACCAACAAGCCACTGGCCTCTTCTGACCAGTGCATTCATGGGTGAGGGCTGAGCAGAGGAAGCTGTGGAACACCAAAGTTCCCTGCCAGCCCTGGCTCCAGTGAAGATGTTTGGTTTTGGGAGAGCTTCTGACAATCCTGATTAACAACCTTTTCATCTAATTCATGTTGGTGGTAAGTCATGGGAGCTCTGGGCCTTTGCAGCCCTATAATCAAGATGGTTTGAAAGAAGCAATTTTCTCCTCCTGCAGCCTGGTTAATTCCCTTTTAATTGCTTCCCATTTTGCAGAGATTTCCCTTGTTTGCCATGGCACTGGCTCCACACTTCCTCTTCTCCAGCAGTGCTTGACGCATGCCTTGTTTTGCCAGGTTGGGATTTGTGATGATTTGGGCTATGCCAGAGCCTTCAAAGCTCCCTACACAATTTAGGTGTACCATGCCTGAGCTGCAACTTCTATAGGAGAGAATCTCCAGGGACTGGGCTAGGTTCTGTTATTTGCTATCACATTATGTGTGGGGGCACTGCTTTTGGAAAAAGAAATGGAAAATATGGGAATTACACACAGGTGGGAAATTTAGCAGCAGGAAATATATCTCCTTTGGAAAAAGCAAACCCAACTAAGCAGAATTAATTATTTAAGACTAAAGTTTTACCCTGGCGGTCAAAAGAGATGAATGAAGCCTTTGTAAACTGATCTGAATCAAAATATGTGGGATTTATCCCTTTTAAAGTTGGGTTTGTGTGCAAGGGCTAGCAACAAGGAGGAAAGGAGTTAGAACCCACCTGAGCAAAGAAACAAGGAAGGGGATGAAAGTTTTGCTAAAGAGCTGTGAACCAGCATCAAGGTGGACTCAGTTATGTTGGGAGCACCCAATCCTGGGTGGAAGCAGTGGGACTGCTCCTGAAGTGGGTGAGATGCACTTTGATCCAGTTTGTGATTTATGTGTCAAACTTCAATTCTGGCAGTGGAAAGCCATTCCCCCTTTTCCTGGTACTCCAGGCCCTTGTCCAAAGTCCCTCTCCAGCTCTCTTGGAGCCCCTTTGGGCACCTGAAGGGGCTGTAAAGTCTCCCTAGAACCTTCTCCAGATGAACAACCCCAGTTCTTCTTGCGTGTCTCCAGAGTACAGGAGCATCTCTATGCCTCTGGAATCACTGCAGAAGGTTCCATGTCCTTTCTTTCTTGGGGTCTCCAGAGCTGGACACAGCACTCCCTGCATGGAAAGCACTCCCTGCATACAAATGGGGCAGGACATTCCCCAAAGGCAAAAAAAAGTCTACTTTATCTGCTTATTTGTTATTCAATGTGCAGCCTCTAAACACACCTTAACCACATTAATGCATTAAATATAGCTCCCTTTAGCCACCCAAATAATTTTAATCAGAAACATGAGCATTTCTATTACTCTGGCTTGGGTGGGTGGAGTGTCACTCAAACTCCAGCCAGGATGCAATTATTCTTGCCTATAATCCAAGGCTTTTCCTGAATATCTCATCCTGTTTTCCTTTTGAATTAGCTGGCAGAGCCACACTGCTTGTTCCTGACTTGTACTAAGACCCTGCTTCTGTACTTGTGTTTCATTCTTAGGCTGCAGTTTCCCCTGTTTCTCCCAGTCTTTGGCTCCTGCTGTGCCAATAATTGTTCCTCTGCTTTTGGGATTACTGGAAGTTCTTAACTCAGGGCTACCCTTTTTGCCCCGTATTTCACATCCCCACAGGATTCTTCAGAGCCACCAGCTCCTTGGGACTCTCCAGCCATCCCACTGAAGGAAGAGCCTCATCCACCCTCCAAGACCTCACCTGGCATGCCCAGAGCTGCAAGCACAGGGCAGGAGACCCTACTGGTTGCAGCATCACTGGATCATCTGCTCCTCCAAAGGCTGGTTTCATCCCAAACAAAGCTGACATCCTTCTGGAAGGAGAGAGATGTTAATAGTTCCTGGCAGTCAGAGAAGATCCTCTGGGACTGAGCCAGGGGCTCTGACACCTTGTGTTTGGAGGTCAGCCACACTCAGCACACAAACCACAAAGACTTTTTGCTGGCTGGGTTTTGACAGCCATGTCAGCAACGCCGTGTGCTAAAAAGGGCAGGCAGGGACAGGTCCTTGGTGATTTGCCTCTATGAAAAATGGGGAGGCAGAAAATTAAGCAGCCAAGGACTGGACATGGACATCTGGATCTCAAGCATCTGCACTGGGCCCACGGGGTACTGGCCCTGTGGGAACAGTGCTGAGTGAGGGAAGTTGTGACCCTTCTCCTGCTGCACTCAGAATTAGGGTCTGGCAGCGCACCTGGATACATCAGCCAGCTGGTTGGAAGTGGAAGCTCAGAACAGACAGCAATCATGTTTGGTGGAGTTGGCTGGGTCAGGGTGGGGTGCTGGGGACATTTCCTTGGGGCAGAAGGAGGCTCTGGGCTGCTGAGGAGGGTCCCAAGCCTGCTTCACACTGATGTCTCCTGAAACAGGTCTCAGACCTGGACGGAGGATGCTCTGGGGCTAGAGGATGCTCTGCAGCAGAGGTGCCTGTCAGGATGGAGCTCAGCCAGCAGAGCTCAATATTTCCCAAAATCCATAGCAAATCTGTGCCTCAGTTTCCACACTAAGCAGGAGGCTCAGCAACAGATTTCAGCAGCCTAAAGGTAACTTTCCCATGGAAAATTTTGCCTGACAGGGAGGAGGGCAGGGCCAGGAATCTCAGCCATGGTGCTTGCAGAGGCCCTCCTGGGAGCAGGTGGTTGGGGACTGCAACTATTTCCAAGCAAACCTGGAAAACCTGGATAGTCCTTGGTGCAAATCCCTCTGGGTGAGGGCACCAGCTGGGAGGATGGACTCAGCTGTGGGTGAGCACACGAATTCCTGGTTGTGGGATTAACCCATCCCTGCTCTGTGCAGGTGCCAATTCAGCAGGCTGTGTGATCACACACCTCTGCTGCCTTCAGTGCGCCCCAGGGGCTCCTCAAGGATTCTCTCAGTGGCTGAACAGATGAGCTCTCCCATGGAATCACTTGTGTCTCTGATCTTTAGTTTTCCTCCAAATTGGAAAAATATGTCCCTTTGAAATTTTCATGAAGGTGGCAGAGCTGCCTGTCTCCTACCACCACCACATGTGTCTGAGAGCTATTGAACTGCAGCTGTGGTGACAAATATCAGCGTGAGGCTCAAGGCTGGAGAGAGCAGTGAAGGAGGGGGGCATTGGAATTAAAGGATGAAATATTTATTTGGGAGTTTAGCAGTGCTCAAAGGACAACATATCACAGATGAGAGGCATCCTGGGGCAGACAGTGATGAAAGACACAACTGGACTCACTGGGCTGTAAAACTGCCATGAGATTTCCTCTCCCTCCCAACCTCCCACCCTTTCCAGAGTCCTTACCTGCCTGGGAAGGTACAGCAGGGCTCAACATCCAGGAATGGTCCAAAGCTGTGGACCACCAGACAGATATGTGTTGTTTGAGGAAGGGGAATGACAGCCCCACTTTGCTTTAAATACCGGCCATAAACCCAGTGATTTACATGCCATGGAACTGGGAGGTCCTGGCTCTGGCAGTGGGCATATTTGCACAGGGCAGCCTAGTTGGAAGGTGGCATGAAGGCACAGATCCTCCACAGGGAATCAGGATCATGAGCTTCCCTCTGCCTCCATTCAGGCTCTGGAGGCCAGGTTTTCTCCTTTGCTGGGCTTTGCTGGGGATGTATCTCAGGGCACCCAAACTTTGATCCCAGGTGGTGGGCCTGAGGGTGGGAAGTGACTCCAGGACTGGTGACAACTTCCATGTTGGGTTTCATGTGTCAGCCAAATAAACAAGCTAAAGAAAAATCCGTCTCACTGTGCTGGAGAAGCTCCTGTGCATCATCCCACTGGGATATCCCACAGTACCATAAGATCTCATGCTTGGAGAGCTGTTTTGCTTTTCCCACCTCTGAAAGGTATCAGGATAACATAAAGGGTTAACACAGGAAGATCCCAAGAGGCTTCAGCCTTGTCAAGGGCACTGGATTGGCAGGTCATTAATCTCAGAGTTACTTGATAAGTTTAAATACAATCATGTAATCAGCAGGAACCTGTAATTATTATTTATGCACATGGTGCTTACTAAATTACAGTGCTCTCCAAGGCTCTGTGTGATGAACAAATTAATTCTGCATCAGAAGAGCTGGACCAGAAATCTGTTTCTGTCTGAATTTCACTTGTAAACATTGATGTATGAAGTGAAAGTCGAGTTTAATTGGCCTCCCTCCTGCTGTGAAGCATGTTACATTTTTATTCTGTATTAGATCACCTGGCAAGGGGGAAAACGTGGTGGACTTTCTCCAGCCCTGATGGTACTTGTCCGGAAAACCTGTGTGGGATTCTCTTGGATGAGATGGTGTAGATACTTTGTGGAGAGGCGCCTCCATGCTCTGGGCACATGGAGTTGGGGTAGAAAGGAGACAAAGGAGCCTCTGGACCAGTGGGATGCTGAGCCCACTGAAGTGTGAGGATGATCCCATGGAAAAGGGAGGGGCCATGCCAGGGTTGTCTTTTCCAAAAGATAAACATGCTCCAAAAGTCCTTGTAAGAGGAATTGAAGTATTTTTAATCAAACAAGACTGAGAATACACACTCCAGCTATGGAAAGCAAAGTCACATCAGTTGGAGCAGATCACCAAGAGGAGAAGGGAAAAACAGTGATGTGAACACAGATGCTTCTGTTTGGGTTTCTTTCTTTGGTTTTTCAATTTCCAGCTTCTTTCCACCAAAAGACCCCATTTTAGAAAAATCCAAGTTGAACATGTAGCACATAATTTTTTGGCAACATCACTTGCAGGGATGAGGAAAAAAGCTCTCTGGGTCATTTCCCCTTCTCCATTGCCAGCAGATCATTATTAGCTCCTGCTGAAGTACCCAACAGAGAAACCAAGACACAGAAAACGCAAGTGTACTCCTTGTAGGGCACCAGCAGAAAGTGTCCATAGAGCTGGAAGCTGCCACTTTTCCCACTGCATAACTCCAGGGGTCTTTTTCACACCCATATTTTGAAGAAGGGGCAGTTTTGGTGACTATTGGCAGTGGCTGAACATGAACAAAGACTGAAATGTTCTCTATGTGTATGGTCCTTGTTGTGGTCACTGTGTCATACTGGGAACTGTTGCTGTTCCCAGCAGATTATTGGAGTCAATGGGATATTTCCAGTTTTGCTGCACTGTAGACATGAAGGGAAGTGGGAGGAATTTGCTCTAAACTACTGAATTTCACAAATGTTTGAAGAAAGAACCCAGAGGACTTTCCCTATGCTTCTCTTTAAATAAAAAGATGCAAGATTTTATTCCTTTCTGTTGGTATATCCTGAGGAGATCACAAAATACTGAAATTTCAAAGATGCTTAAATCTCCCCATGGCAGGAAACATTTATGCCTGTTCTTTATATTGGGAAAACTGAGGCACAGAAGTGTGAAGGGGCTCACACCAGACCTTGTATGGCCCCAGTGGCAAAATCCCTGGCATGCAGAGGGCAGGCAGCCCATAAACCTGCTGTAATCTGTCTCCTGCCTGGGCATCCCCAGACCTTGTATGGGACAGGTAAAAGGTGGTTCCAAAGAGGTCAGGGCACATCCACTCCTCTGCTCAGCTGCTTTTGCTGACCACATGGAAGAGGGCAATGAAGGAGGGGGAACTGGGGACAATCTGGAGTCCCCAGAATGGGGAGGGAGATAGGAAGGGAGGGAAGGGAGGGAAGGAGGCTGCTGCTCCTCCAAGGCACTTAACCCCAACGTGGGGATGGTTTGGTCCCATCCTCTGCACAAGAGCAAGGAGCAGCTTTGGCACTGGGCCCACCTACCCAGGTAAAAGCAGGGCAAGGAGGAGGAGGCAGAGCCAGGGCTTGTCCCTGCAGTACCTGCCTTTGGGGACCTCAGCCACCGCTCCACTGCAGGGCTCCCTCACCTTCCCACCCTCTGAGCAGGGACATGGAGTCAGCCTGAGGGCTTTGCAGAGACCTGTGGATCCATCTGGGCTGAACCAGAGAATTTAACTAATTCCTGTGCTTCCCTCCAGATTAAGCCAACTCTGTGTGGCTGTTCAGAGCCCCTAGGACTCATCCCCATGGGAGGGGGAGTTACCTCCCCTCTCCCACCCCACTGCTTTACCCCACCTTTGGTGTCAAGATGAGAAATGACCTAGTCAGACCAAGCAGCAGTTACACAGGAGACACAGCAAGAGACAGGGGAAGGACTCAACCCCAGTGCTACAAAAACACAGCCACGTGAATCAATGTCTACAATCACTCTGGGGCTCTCCATCCATCCCCTTCCCACACATAGGACTTTGGCTCCTCTAGAGGGTTCCCCACCCACCAGCAACATTCTAGCATGTGCTCACTGGAAGGCTGACCCGGCTTCCCAGGGAATTAGCCCCATAAGCTGTCCCAGCAATGTCCTGGTTTCCTGTCACCTCAAAGCAGACAAACCTGATAAACCATGCCCAAACCCCAGACATTATGCCCAGGATGGAGCTGGCAGAAAGCTGCTGCAACCTCTCCAGGTCCTTCTGGCTCTTTCTGCCATACCAGCAGGTCACACAGCTGCCAGGGAGATGACAAAGCAGCACCTCAGCTGCCCTGTCCTGTCCTCCAGGCCTGCCCAGCACATGGGGCAGGAGCTGTGCAGGTGTCCCATGACCGAGTGAGTTCATGCTCTCCTTGGGGGGCTGGGGCCGCCGGCAGGACCTGCTCCTGTGCCGTGCCCCCTCCCAGGGGCTCCCCATAGCAGTGGGGACGTCAGCTCCCGGTGCAGCCTCTCGCTCCTGGCTCAGACAGCCGTGGATTGCTTGATGCTGTGGAAGCTGACACGGGTGGGGGAGGTGGGGATGGACATGGCCCTTGCCACACGGGCACGGATGGAGTGCTTGTCCTGCCACCGGTGCCAGCGCTTCCGCACGGCCGATCGCACCTGGGCGGGATCAAGGAGGGACATTGGTCATCACACAGAGGCTGTGCAGAGGCACCAGCCATCCTTCTCCTCACTCCTCCAGCCAAAAATGGATTAATGATATGTGATTTGCTAACAAAACAGATTCATGCAGGGTAAACTTTCCTGAGTCAGCAAAGGTGTGGAAGTATTTGGAGGAGGCAGAGGAAAGAGCTGCTCAAATATCTGGCCCCAGGATTCACTTCTACTCTCCTTTGCTTTCTGCTTTGTGTTTTGGGGCAGAGCCTGGGAGATATCCTCATCCATGTGCAATCCACATGTGTATGGGGCTCACCCTGGGGAAGGATTTCCCTGGGATAGGGAGGGCCCTTGGCTCTGCTGCACCAAATCACACAGGTGCACCATGAGAGCATCTGTTCTTGGGGGTGGATTTTCCTCCTCCAGAGGAGAAGACAGACAGCAGCCGTTCCTATCTGGGCAAAATCTGGGGCTGCAGATGTACCTGGGGCTGGAGATCAAGCACCAGTTCCAATCACCAAAGACCTTCAGATGGGGAATTAGGGACTTCAAGCCCTGGGCAGCAGTAGAGCCTTATGCTGAACTTGTCTGCTTGCAAGGAAGGTTGTAGACCCCCACAAAAAACCTCAGCCCATTGTGCTCACCTCACTGTTCAGGAAGCAGTAGAAGACAGAGACGAAGAAGCCCTGGAAGGAGACAAGCAGCAGAGTCACAGCAAACAGGTACCCCCGAGCCTGGAGCTTTGGAACAGCTCTGGGGTTTGGGGATGTCTAGTTTTGGAAAGGGGCAGAAGCAGGATGAGGCATCAGCCAGGATGGGCTCCTCCTTGGTGAAAGGACTGGGATGGGAGCCGGTGTGAAGGACCATTACCTGGAAAGACTCCAGAAAGGAGTTGAAGTAGATGAAGACTATCCTGGAGATCTCATCCTCCCCGGGGTTGACAAAGAACAGCATGTAGGTGATCCCCAGCAAGGGCAGCAGCACCAGTGTGGCCTTGACAGCTTTCCTAGGGAGAAAACAGGGACCTGAGCTGCTACAGTGCAGCCCTGGGCACAAGGATTCTGCCCATCCCACTCCCAGCACCAGCATGGCTTGGACTGGTCTGCTGGGACTTGAAAACCAGTGAGCCAAGCTGGGCTCCATCCATTGGTTTTCCAGTGCAGTTCCCAAGGAACTGGGCTAGTTTGAGCACTTGGCCCCTGCTCTGCTTCTCCACCCAGAAAAGAGCAGTGGAGAGCAGAGGCCTGACCTTGAGCTGGCATGGAATGATTGCTTGGCTGATCTACAGCTCAATTAAAAAGGAATTAAGGAGGGTATAATAACTCACACCCTTCAACACGAGTTTGTGAAAACCTTAGCTCAGGTAATTAATTTGATATCTTGATGAAATTACAAGTACAGTTTGTGAAAAGTCATAGTGCTGATACAGAGAGTGTGGGAAGGATTGGGGCTTGGCACCTCATTCCTTTGGATCAGGGGACAAGAACAATGCCAAGTCATCACTTTTTGCTTAAAAATCCTGTTAATGGACAGATTCCAACAGTAGATGGTCATCCCTGGAGGGTCTGAGCTGGGCAGGGAGGGGGACTGGGACTTGTTTTGCATCTCTGATTTAGAGGAGAGAACAGGCCCTGACACAAATGGGCTGATGACATAGAGGAGCTGGAGGGAATCAAGGACAGGAGATGGACAACTACAGTACAGTACATTCACTGGTGTAGCTTTCCCAATAATAAAACCAGAATTTATACTTTCTCAGCTGAAAAAGCCATCCTCCACCTCAAAACAGCTTATCTTGACCCGGTACACCATGAGATTCCCCAATTCCTGCTCACAAAATGATCCAGACAAAGGCAATGATGAAGCCCAAAGTGTCTTCTATCCCAGGTACTCTGGAGAGCTGCTCTGACCATGCACCTCTTACTGCAAAATATTCCCCAACAGACAAGGAGGGGTTAAATCTTCCCGCCTTGTGCTGTGGGAGTACTTTCTTCTTCTTTACAAGGAGGTGTTGGAGTGGCATTGATTCATCAGCTTCCTCAGCTTTTGCTTTTCTGTCAAGCACTGATTTAATTCTCACCTCCATGCCAGGATTTGCAGCTCCCAGCCTGGAGAGCTCATCAGGTCCCACCAGAACAGGCTTTTGCAAAGAGACTCAAATCCCAAGAGTTCACTTCAAAGGCAGAAACAGCCATCCACACTCTACATCACAAGGCTCTCCCTGGCCAGATTTAATGACCATGTGCCTCCAAAGAGCATTTGAGGTGCTCTTAGGTGTCTTTCCATGCTCCCATCCCCTTGCTACACGGCTAATGGGGCTGTTCCCATCCCCACTAATCATGAGAGAACTCAGTTCCTGGGTTTGCTTCCAGCAGGGTCACTCATGCTCTTACCTGTACTGGATCGTCTCTGACGTGGTTGAAGCTCGGAGCTTCGTCATGAGGATTCGGACAATGTTGAATAGAAAGATGAAGTTGATCTGGAGGAACAGGGTCACTGCTTAGTGTCTGGTCCCTCATTATATCCTCCCATTTCCTCTGCAATGGGCAAGGGGGGGAAGGGGGAGCCAGGGGAAATGGGAATGTTTCCTCTTGAACCGGATCTATTGCCTTCCATGCACCATGAGAGGATGTCTGCCTTTTTAAAAAAGCTTCAATAATAAGATTTAGGAGTTTGGTCAGGGGATCAGGGCAGCAGGGCATGCCAGGAGATTGCCAAAGAAGGACAAGTGCTAGAGGAATGGCTGAAGGTGAAAAAGCAGAGGGAGAGGAACAATCTAAGGTAGAGAGTGTCTGCCATTACATCCAGGGTCTGCCTGGTTGCTCTCTTGGCTGTCAAATTGCTAATGAGGGAACGGGAAGGAGTCTTTGGAGCTGAGCACAATTGACAGGACTTAGTAGTGGCCTGGCTGCATGTCAGGCTAAGAAATGGGAAGCAGGATCAATTATTCCATCATGCCAGTGATTTTTACTCCCTTGAGCTTTCTCAGCATCGGCCAAGGAGGAAGGAATAGTTTTGGGACTTTGTGCATGGCTTTCCCCCTGCAAACACAGGTGGACCCTCAGCTTGTGACCTGCCACCTCTGCTCTTCTTTGTCCCTCCCCAAAAGACAAAGCCCCATCCATTGGACCCTTGGATCAAGCACAGCTATTCAGCTGTGAATTCAGCTGTTCCTGGGGACCAGGAACAGAGAGGTGGAATCAGGATCAGGTAATGGAGTCAAGGATCCCAGGCTTCTGCAAATGCTTGGCAAAGCATCCACCCACACCCAAATAGTGCCATGGCAAGGATGAGGGACCTACTGATGCATGTTGGAGGCTGGTGATGGGACACCCCTGTCAGAGTGAGGTTTCCAGGCTCCTTCTGCAGCCCAGCCCAAGACCAAAATTGCTCAAGGGGCAGTTTGCTTGAGGGGCAGTGCTGCTGTGGGGAAGCAGAACCAGCCCAGCAGAGTGAAGCTAAAGGAGGGGGCAATACCCTGTACAGAAGCAGCTGTGACCCAGCTGCATAGAGAAGGTCTCTATTTAGCACACAAAAGGTCAATTTCCTCTTACCAGAAGCACCAGGATCATGGGGCCTTGATAAATGTAGTCAGTATAAACACCTGCTCGCTTCCCAAACCAGCACCTGCAAGACAAGGACAAGCCTGACATGGAAGTGACCTGGATAGACTCCTGTCCTTGCACAATCTCTGTAAGTCACTGTGAGTTGAAAGCACTAAAACTCAAACTGCTGCAGCCATTGTGAAATAGCTTTACTGGGAACTCAGTAAAAGGAGGTGCATGTGACTTGTGGGAGTGTTTATGGGCCCCATATGGATGTGGGAGCTGGTTATTGCAGGACAAGCAGGGACACCCTCCTCACAAAGGAGGTGACTGTCCCCACTCTGTTCTGCATGGGAGCAGCCTCACCTTGCATCCTGGGGGCAGCTGGGGGCAACAATACAAGAAAGATCTGAAGCCTTTAGAGAGCATCCAAAGGAGGGACATGAAGATGGGGGCAGTCTGGAGGGGCCACATGAGAAGCAACTGAGGACACTTGGAATGTTCAGCTGGGGCAGAGGTGACTGACTTTAGACTTCATCAGGGGCTGCAGCTCCTCCCCAGGGGGAGCCCCATCTCTGCTCCCTGTGACGGGGGTAGGACCCAAGGAAATGGTCTGAGGTTGTGTCACAGGGGAATTTGGGATGGATATGAGGAAAAGTTCTTCCCCCAGAGGGTGCTTGGGCAGTGAACAGGCTCCCCAGGAAATGGTTACTGCCCCGAGGCTGCCAGAGCTCCAGGAGCTTCTGCGCAATGCTCTCAGGGATGCACTGGGTGGGATTGTTGGGGTGTCTGTGCAGAGCCCAGCTCAGGATATTCCATGATTCTCCATAACCTCACACACAGGTCTAGGACAGTTCTGTCCTCAGCAAACCCTGCAGGTGCTCACTCAGGTAGTCAGGGTTGTTCACTCAGTGCCTGTGTGAGTAGCACGGGACTTCTGCAGCTGGTAGGGAAAATTACCTCTGGAAAACAGAACAAGCTGCCATTTATCTTAACGGGCTGCCTTCAACTTCCCACTCTGGAATGAACTCTCAGGTACCTGTTAAGACCTTCATCAGCAGGTGCCTGTGAAAATGGCTCAGGTGGGGGTAATTTAGATCTCTGCTGGTAAAAACCCAGCTCCCTTTAGCAAATCTATCGTAGGAAATCTGGTATAATATCTTTTTCCCCTTGAAAATCACATTTGCCTTTTGAGGGGAAACCAGCAGGGGCAGGGCTTGTGCTGCAGAGAGGTGAAAGGTGGGATAAAAGAAAGAATGGAAGAACATTATCCTTTTTTTCCTCCCTGACAGAATTCCTGACACAACTGATCCCTGAGAATTTGGGATAGAAAGAAGAATAGAGGATAAGAGCAATCAGGCTCACTTCTCATTGTCGTAGTAGAGCTTCCCAATGGCCCAGGCAATGATGATGGGAAAGGGGATACCTGCAGGGGGACACAAAGGTGAGTCTCAGAGGTGCAAGGTCACCACAAAACCACACCATAACAGGGGTTTTCTCACACAAAAACCACCCAGTGAGATAAGGTGTCTATGCAAATCAAGTGTCCATCCTCCTGCCCCTGGCCCCCTTTTTGCAGCTCTTTGAGTGCAAGCAGAGCTGGAGCAGAGGCTGGAGGTGGCATCAGCCATCACTAAAGCCTGGGTACTGCTGGGTGAGGGGAAGGCTGGCACTCACACCAGCCGATGCAGATGAACATCCACTTGCGGAGCTTGTCCGTGGAGTACGTGAGCACGATGGCCGTGTGCAGGTAGCAACCCTCGCCGAACATCCAGAAAAAGTTGGTGACATGGAAGTAATTGTAGGCAGCAGTGACCAAGCGGCACCAAACCTGTCAGGAGATGTGGAGCCTGTTGAGCTCTGTGCCACAGTGGTGCAATCGATGCATGGAGCAGCCCAGACCCTGGCAGAGCAATCAAACCTATGTTTCTCATACACAGGGGGTGCCTGCCAGCCACCAGCCAGCCCTATTTGTTCTCTGAAGTTGCTTTTGTAGCCACATTTTAGTGACTTCAACCTGAAGGAGAGTAGGTTTAGGGAAGAAATTCTTCCCTGGCAAGGTGGTGAGGCCCTGGAACAGGTTGCCTAGAGAAGCTGTGGCTGCTTCATCTCTGGAAGTGTCCAAGGCCAGGTTGGATGGGGCTTGGAGCAACCAGGGATAGTGAAGGTGTCCCATGGCAGGGGGGTTGGAACTTAATGATCCTTAAGGTCCCTTCAGCCCCAAACCGCTTTGCATTTCTGTGATCTCCAGGGTCCTCACACCCCCCAGCTGCTCAGGACTGGGCTCAGCCTGGAAGAGCTGCACCTACCACGTTGCTCTCGTGCACCTCTGGGTTCATGGTGAGCTGCACCACAAACCACGTGGCATTGCGTAGGATGAAGGCTGTGATCAGGTTCCAGTGGATGATGTTTCTCAGGCACCGGATGCTCCTGGAGAGGGGCGGAACAAGGCACCATCAAAGCAGGGGGATTGGGGACAGTGCTGTTTGTGCAGCTGAGTGTCTCTGTTGGGACCTCAAGGGTGACCTGCTGGGACCATGCCCTGGGTGAGGGGGGCATGAAGAAGACCAGGAGGTGGAAGGCACCAAGGAGGACCCTCTGCCTCCATAACTAGATGCTTTAAAAAAGCAGCAAAAGGAAAACAACCCCGAGATAGGCAGGATCCCTCCAGCCTGGAGGGCAATGGCTGTGGCAGAGTAGATGGCAAAGCAGAGGAGCTGGGTCCATCCCTGCCTGAGATGACCTTGCAGGAACACGGCAGCAGGTTTGTTACTCACCGCAGGCGCATGAAGAGGACAAAGGCAACGAGGAGGGCCCCCAGCGAAACACAATGACCCAGGTAGTTGATGATGACAGCGATGTGGTAGTGCAGCTTGCTCTTCTTCTGGGAGGGGGGGAGATGGGCAGAGGGTCAACAGCAGCCCTGGTACTAGCACAAACCCACCTCCTCCACCACATCACCTTTGGCAGCTGCACCTCAAATTCTGGGCCCTTCTTCAGGAAGCAATGGGAGCTCACCCTGGGACAGGACAGTGGGAATGGAAGAAGGTGGGGCTAATGTGGGAAGGAGAGGCACCAGCCTGGTTTCACATCTCACTTGTACCAGAGCAGCTCACAGGACAGCTCAATGCTGCGACTTCCCAACCCCTCCTCTGAGGAAACCCTGCTGGAACTCAATTGAGCTTCTGGAATCTTATATCTCAGTTCATCCCCCACTGCCCTGGGGGCAACTGAGAGGCTTGGATTAATTTGGACAGAGGAAAGTGTGAGTGATAATTGAATTAATTGATCACTCCTGCTCTTAGGCACTCATCGAATCAGTAAATAAGCAATTAAGTGAGTGAAAAAAACATTCATGGCAAGAGATATCAGCATTTTAAATATCAGAGTTGATATCAACTGCAAATGAAAAACTCATATCTCTTCTCTGCTTCAAGGGATGGCTTGATCTATTCAGGGGCTTGATCCCCATTTTTGTATCTCTTTCAGCTTCCTAAATATCTCCTTTATTTTACTGCCAGCAGGGAAGGATGGGGTTTTCAGTGAGTGTCAGGAGGGAGCTGCAGGAAAGTGACAGGGCTGATTTGTACCCAGAGGCCCTGGGGACCTCACCCTGCCAATCCTCTTGGATTTTTAATGGGCATGGAAACAGGCATGGCTTTATTTCTGATGGGGAATAAAAATGCAAATCAAGAAGGGGTCATAATTGCCACATGCCAACTTTATCACTGGAATGTTGCTGCATGCTCAGCCCTCAGCTCCCATGGGCTATTCCTGGCCTGGATGCTGTTGCCTTTCAAAACTCTATCATCTGTCTCTTGCACTCCTGCCAAGAGCCCAGGGACTCCCAAGCTCCTACCTCTTCACTGAGGATCTCCTGGCACTGGGAGTAGTTGACACGTGCTGCCCAGCTCCCGTTCGCAAGGCATTCCCTGTACCCATTATCTGAAAGAAAGGATGCCCATCCAAGGGTTAACAGAGCATGGGGATAGGCACAGGCATGTGACTTGACTGTCACTAATGCAGGGCACTGGCATCAGGCCAGGCCTGGCATCTGCTTTGAAGGCAGCTCAGCTACTGCTTTGGTCACAATTGCAGAACCAAAATCCTTGGAGTATTTCAGACTGCTCAAGAGCTTTGGGTCTGCACCAGCTCTGCCCTCGGCACTGGGGGACCCCAACACCACCTCACCACACACAGGGATGCAGTGGAAGCAGAACCAGTTCTTTTCTTTCACTCTGCTGTTTGCTTGGGTGATCGTGTGCCAGCCCAGGCTCTCTGCTGAGATGGCAGCATGAAGTTTCACTTCTCCCCCTGAATTAGGAGTTTTTTGCCTCCCAGCAAGGACAGTAGGTGTCAAGGCTGACTAGGAAGGAATGGCCCAGGCACCCTAGAGAGTCATTGGTGTCAGCAGTGGGGCAATGCCAGCACTGGGGTGAGACCAGGCTACCATTACAGGAGGCTGTGAGCCTCATCAGGGTGATGGGGTGGGAAGGGCTCAGAGACAGGATCAAGTAGTGATTAATGCAGAGAGGCTCCTACAGCGGCACAGGAGGCACCACAAAGCCAGACCTGTGTGTCTGTGCCATCCTCCATGTCTGCAAGAATGTGCAGGATGGAAAAATATATGTTTTTTGTGAGAAGCAAGGTGTTTCTTTCATCAGAAGCAGCACTTGGGTGGTCAGAAACTCAGCCTTATGCTAGGAATGACGTTGGGCACTTTTCATATTGCTACATCCTCTACTCCCAGCAGTGACAGTGCAACCAGCTGTGGCAGGAAGGGAGGACATTCAAAGTCCCCCAGTCTTTGCTCAGCTGGAAGCTTCAGGCCCCTGTACCACCTCCAAGAGCAAGGCAGGATTACTCCTCTGCCTGTGTCCCCAAGATGGGGACATCAACCCTCTCCTCCTCCCAGGACCTGCTTATAAAGCTGCTTCTCTGAAACGACCCTCCCTGAAACCTGGGGCCTGAGGCACTGTTTTCTTAATAGTTGATGAGCTTTGTTCCCAGAGGTGTATTGTCACTTGTGTCCCAGCACCCTCAGTGCTGCCCCTCTTACTGGTGGTGTTGTACCGCACGCCATAGAAGTACTCAGGGCAGGGCCGAGCCACCAGCTGTCCCACGGCGCTGCGGGGCCAGCATGTGCCGATCAGGTCCACCGAGGCGTTGCACTGGGGACCTGCAAGGACAAAGAGCACAGGGTTAGCAGAGGTCTCTGGGCCACCATGGGCCACTTCCAGGCTGTTGAAAGGTCAGGATTTGCCAGGAGAGCTGGGGCTGCTGCATCAGCTGGTGGGTCACCACAAGCTCAGCCCCCAGAAAACCCTCATGGCAGACACCAGATGGGGCCTGTGCAAGACTTGCAAGGGCTGGTTGAATCATCATGGCCATGACTTGTAGCAGTGGGAACAAAGCGACACAGACCCCCTCATCAAAGGAGATGGCCTTATTGCAAAAATCAGTCCCTTTTTATACCTTTAATCTCCACCTGACATAACTGAAACCAAACCAAGGCCTAACAGAAAGACAGCACCCATTGACTAGCTCAGTTGTAGTGCTGCTGTCCACACATCCTATCACCCAATCAGCTTCCTGCTCATACCCTGTCCACGTGTTCCTTCAGCCAATCAGCTTCCTGCTCATACCCTGTCCACGTGTTCCTTCAGCCAATCAGCTTCCCGCTCATACACTGCCCATGCGTTCCTCCAGCCAATCACAACCTCACTCTGAGCTGTCACTCAGCTGACTCTCTCCTCACTCAGAACTGCCTCTCAGCTCTCAACCAACTGCCACTGGTCCGGCCTGCAGCTGTGCCTTTCCCACAGGGCCTTCTGGTGAGCATAAGGCTTAGCAATTTAACAATTGTAACCTCATATCCTACAATAACTATTACTCTGGTCCAGTCTAAAACTACTGGCTAAGCCAGTAAACTACTAAAATTACTGGCTAAGCTCAGTTCTGGCACAAACTTAGTTTTAGACCTGGCTTCCAAGTGCCCTGGCTCTGGTTTCCCAGCCCTGCTCCTTCCTTCAGCCATGATGTTGGCATCCAGCCCCACAACAGGCAGTAAGCCAGACTTGCTCTTCCTCAGTGGTGTGTCCAGTCTGGTTCTAAGTCTCTCCAAACATCTCACACCTCCTGGCTGCAAAATCTCCTTCCCAGCCATTCCCGTTGGTGTCTTCCAGTCTTTCCCGAGTAGAAAACTCCAAAGCTGCTTCTATTTCAGATTTCAAGGATTTGTGTGCTTTTCCCAGCTACACAAATGTGCTAATGTAGGCATTAGGTAGGCCAGATTGCAGGCTTTTTAATGTATAATTTGTGTATATTTAGAACAACATGTACCGTAGCTAAATATGTCCTAGCCTGATCTCACAGTGAGGTCGGAAGCACAATGGCTACAATATCCATATACTGCAATCTAGGGTAAGCAGGAAATGGGTGAGCAGGAGATGCTGGAAGAGGCAGACTTCAGTCCAAAACACTCCTGGGTACCAGAGACATTTGTGCTGCTTGCACAGAGACAGAAATTGCCACTTCCTAATACAAAACACCCCAATTCACAGCTCCTTGGGTGCGAAAACACAGCATTTCCCCTCCCCCTGGATTTGTGGTTGTTATTTGAATGCCTTTCCCAAAAATTCCTATGGATAGAGCTGGCTAAAGAGTGGCCAAAGGAAAAAAAGCAAAGTACTGTTGATGATGATGATGATGATGAAGGTTTTTATGGAGGAATATTTGTTTTCATCAATTAGCGGAAAAATTGACTCCTTGTTATTTTGCGATGCTCTCTGAGAAAATTTTCAGGGCTTTCAGTGTCTTCAAATATCTTAGCAAGGGAAAACAGCTTCCAAGCATGTGAGCTGGGGAAGCATCAGAGCATGGTGAGTGTTACCTTCTGCCTCCCATAGCTTGTAGGAAGAAATTAATTTTAACAATGACCTTTGTTTTAAGCTTTGCTAATGTGTAGGGTTGCTGTGGCAACATTCCCTTTACATTAACTGTTTTAAGCCTGTATTTTGTAGGAAACAAGGTGCCTTTTATCACATGTATGTCTGTGCCTTTCTGCATCCATTTGAATTTATTGAGCTCCTTTGTTGTTTAGACCCAAATTTGACAGAGAAATAGAGGGTCACAGTTAAAAAATTTATGGTAACATTCATCCTTGTAAGGAAAAAACAACCAGTAATTACTTGAACTAAGGATAAAGTTAAATTGCAAGTGCTCTCCCTGTTAGCCACTGAGGTGAGAAGCTGCGTGAATGTCTGGAACAGGAAAAGCTTCACTTGGAACAATGCAACACAGGAAAATGGGGCTTGCACAGTACTAATGGCCACGGCAGCTCATGCACCTATCACAACCCCTCATGGGGACTGGTAGGGCTGGCCACAAACTCCATTTTCTTTGCATAGTTTTTTTTTGCCTCAGTTTCCCTCCTGCATTTCAGGGTCTGTTCTGGGGGCAAACAGAGATTGCTCAAGGAGGACAAACAGGAAGAGTGAGTAATTAAAAGTCAGCAGGGCCAGAGAGCAACAATGATTATACTCTCCACCAGTAAAACAAACCCATAGCAATACCATTAATAACCAATGCAAGAGAGACTCATGGAAATGATGTAGCCAGACAGAGGTACATCATTCTGTGATACATCTGCTCGAGGCTGGATGGAATATCTTCACCTTTCTCCAAGGCACTTGGTGGTATGCTGGTTGGCACTCCCATTAGAGCATGACAGGATCCCACCAGACACCAAATCCAGTGGGTCCCACCGGTCCCACCAGTCCCACCACAGGGAAGCTGCACCAGCATCACCAGGAGCTCAGGCCTGTTTGTCCCATGGGTCAGGGAGGTGCTGTGGGGTGACATTGGGGGGCTGCAGTCAGATGAGGAGATGCTCAGCCAGGCTGTTGGATGCTCCTGGACCTCTCCCTGTGCTTCACCCCCATGCTGCCACTGGCAGCATTTGGAGCTCTGTCCCACCAGGTTTTCATCTAGTGGGTGGCCACAATATTTTCCCAGGCTCACACTGAGAAAGGCTTGATGAAGAAAGCAGATGCTGCTCTTTCTGCTCTCTCCAGGATACAGAAAAGAGAGAAAAAAACCTCTCCTGATGGGGAAGTGATAAGTAAAACAGTGAAGACAAAGAGTGCCACAAGGGCTGCAACATCCCCTTTGCCCAGCACAACTCCCTGCTCCAGCTCCCCCTGAATGGCACCGGGCTCCCAGCATTTAGAGCACTGTTTAGCATGGAAATGATATGTGTCAGTACTAAATGCTTCCCTTCCTGCTCGATGGCCCATCCATGTTTGCAGGGGACTGTTGTTCTCCAGGTTCTGCACCCGAGTGCTCTGGCTTCTCAGCTCCATTGGCAGCACAGGTTTGGTCTTTGCAGATTTACAGCATGAAAGGTCAGTGAATTTCCTACCTGCACTCAATTCCCCTAATTTGGCTTCTTCCCACACAGAAACATGGTGTTTGGAGGAGGAAGGAGCAGGCCCTACTTTGAGACATGGAATGTGGCACAGGGGAAGTCACTCCAATCCCTTCTCACCCTATTGCCTTTGTGTTGTGTGGCTCTGAAGCGTAAAGCTTCTTCTGAAGAAAAAAGTGTCTGTCCAGGGACTTACACTGAGACAACTATATCACAAAAACTGTCTCAGGAAAACTGTAGCGATATCCCATCTGTTTCAAGAAAACATGCTTCTCCAGCCTGCTCCTACCACTCACAGAGACCTTCAGGATGGCTCTGAGCTAAAGCCACATAACCATGTGACACCTGGCAGGGTAAAGCTCTCCACTCCCAGCTAATCTGCCAAAAGATTTTGACCAAATGGAGTATGGAGCATATTTACCCTGGTCCAGCAGTACCAGACATATGGCCACAGTGCTCTTGAGTTGGTGCCAGGAGGTCTGAAATATTATCATACCATCAAGCCATTGCTGGGATGCTCTGGAGAGGAGTAAAGCAAAGCAGCTAACTGTGCTGGTAAACACATCCAGCTTTACACTGGGCAGAACTGTGCACCAGCACCAAGTCCCAGTTTGCTGCTATGCACAGACACTCTGAGGGGTGGAAGGATGAAGCCTCTGTCCCATTCTACAATGCAAAGGGGCCAGGAGAGGTGATGGAAATCTGAACTACAGGCTCATTCCTGTGGCTGGGAGCGATAGAGTTATTTATCCAAGGTGTCTCAAGAGCCTAACAGCTGAAAGTTGCTAACTCTTATCACTACCTGTGCTGAGCTCTTCTTCAACCATAGTTATCTCTGTCCAGCCCTGATGTCCTCTGTGACCGCATTGCTGCTGCTGCCTCGAGCCCCTGGCAGCCTCACACTCGTCCCCTGTGTCTCTGCTGCAATATTTGCATTTGGCAATCAGGGCTTCATCTCCACATCTAATCAAAATACAACTCAGTGTGATGTCTGATGCATCAACTGCAAAATTGCACAAAAATCTCTTTGTGTCTCCCAGGCAGCTCCACCAGAGTGGTGAAGAAGAAAGACCCATTTCACAGCTTATTGCCCCAAAACAGGGGCTGCCTTTGGGGGATGCTTTTACTTCCAGGTGCTGAAGTGCCAGGGAGGGGTGGCTGGGTCGAGCTGCAGAGTCACTCAGATGTTAAATGCTTGAGTAGCACCTTGAGGCATTGAGGGAAATGGCACTGGGGGAGAATTTATATTAACATGGGATAGAAATTGGGATGGTGGAGCTGTTTGCCTTCACTGTGGGCAGGGGGTCGGTGCTCAGGATGGCTGGCAGCAGCTGTGGCTGCCTCAAAGTAGATCCTTGCTTACACTCTGCCTCCAGCACTGCTTTCAGTGGCATTGGGGGCTTCTATTTACCTTTGTAAGACTCCAGTCCTTAAAAATCCTCCCAAGCATTCAAATTCCACGAATCTCGATGTAAAATAATTACCCAGGCTAATTAAGCATTATGATAGCTATGGGCCATTGTAATGAATTTTTGACTTGTTGCTATTCACCGTCACTGACTGTCCCCTCGGGTCTTTGCTGCTGCTCTGCAGAAGAATAAATAAAAGGCACCAAAGCTAGCTTGTGCTGTTGGTATCTGATGCATCTGCTCAATGCTGTCACTTATGATGATCCATGTACAGATTTACAGCATATATATATGTGTGTGTGTATATATATATATATATGTATGTAATGTATATAATGTATATATAATGTATATAATGTAGTGGGTTGTGTTTGGGGCTTATCTTGTTCTCTTGTCATGAACCACAGAGTGTTTGGAGTTGTTCTATAACTAAGTGTGGCAGGAAGTTCTTTATTCCCTGGGGTTGGCTGGGATCTGGTGGTGGGTGAGTGAAACATCAAAATCCTTCCCTGGCAGTTTTCCCAGCAGAGCCTTCTAGTTTGGCTACAACTGAACAGTCTCTGGCAGTAACTTCACTGCATCCAGTCCAAAGTACAGTTTAACTGCTATAGCTGCTACTCACACTGGGACGTGCCAGGACACAGTTTCCTACTGGAGAACCTCTTCATCTTCCCTCTTCCACTACAGTAAAATCTGTGAATATCAGTGAGTTGCTGTTGACATCCCTGTTTCCCAGATGATGGAGCAGAATGGCCTTACTGACACCAGTATGTATTTAAATCCACTAGGATTTTCCATATAAAGGAGAGTTTTGTTTCCCAAAACTACCCAGTACCATGTCTCTCCCTCAAGTCCCTGCCCAGACTGCATCTTTAACCCTTGCTCAGCTCCTCAAAATATTTCTGCCTCGGTGGGAGAGATGCCAATGAGACTGAAAAGAGTCACTGATGTTAATTTGACCTTTATGAATTTAAATTCCAGACTCACCCCCGGGGAGTCAGTGAGTGAATGAAAGAGCAGTGGGACGAGGGCTGCTAGAGCAGTGTCAGTGCTTTGGGAGCTGAGCTGGAGTGGGTGGAAAGGCTCTTGGTCAAATTGTCACCTGCTGTGAAAGGTGTTACCAAACTTATCTGATAGTGCCTGTGAAGGATATGTTCTCATCACTCACTGCTTCCTAGCCTAAGGATTTTGCTGTATCTGGAACAATTAGATTTGCCTTATTTAATGCAAAGCTACACTCCCTTTCCCCCTTGAAAAAACCTTCAGTTAAAAACCCACAGACATTTCTTTTTTTCTGCTTAGCTTTGGTGTAATTTTTCTTTGCTTTAGGTGAACTGGCACTGGCATGAAATGTTTCTTTCCTGACAAGGAATTTTCTGTGCTCCCCTCTCTCTCCTGAGCACACACACAGAATTGAGGATAAGAATTCATCATGATAACAAGCTTAAAGGAGTGGATCGTGCAGCCAGGACCAGAGGGGGATGAGAGCAATTGGGTGGCAACTCCTTGGGCTGATCCAGGCTTGAGAGCTACAAATGGCAAAACAACCCTTTGAGAGTGCTCCGAGCTTGTTCTGCTTGAGTGCTTTCTGCTGAGCTGCCTTGGAAAAGCCTCATTATTAATTAGGAAGAGGCTTTCCTATCTTCTCAGATTCTCCTTTCCCTCCCTAGGGAAGCAGTCCTGCAGCTGCAAGAAATGCTTTGCCCCAGTGGATGAAATGACCTTGTCCCTCCCTGATGGACTTCATGACAGGCCGAGAAGCAGCCGCACACAGACTGTGGGGAGTTGAAATCATCAGCCAGAGAAATCCATGGTCTGAGTCAGTCCATGGGCTGGGAGCCTTTGGGACAGCACCTGTCCACACCAGACAAGGGATGCTGATCCTCATTGTGTTCCTTTTCAAGCCTAATCTGAGACTTTCATGGCTTGCAGATGTTGGGGTGCAGCTGACCTGATTTCCTGGATGCAGCACATTGACCTCAAGTCCTGCCTGATATTCCTTCTTCACTGCTGCTGTGGGAGGCAGCTTTCTGATGGAGCATTCAGCTGTGCCCCTGTGTTCCAGTCCCAGCCAAAATCAGGGGCTCAGTGACAGGAATTTTTGATGGATACCTAGACTATCAAGTTGGAGCATCACAATGGCCTGAATTCCCAGGGATATCACCCTGCACTGGGGGCTTGAAGAAAGATGGGTAAAACCATGGTGATGTCAGTGCGAGGGGGCCCCCAGCTGTGTAATAATTAGCATAGACTCCATGCATTTACAGAAGGCTGATCAATTATTCTTTATTAAGAATCCCATTGTTTTTTTATACCCTAGTTCACTACAGGTGGAGCTAATTGGTCCTTCAATCCAAACACCATCACCATTGGCTAATTAAGGAACCACCCTTTGGTAAACAAATCTCCATGACACATTCCACATGTTCACAACACCAGGTGCAGCAAGTGAAGATAAGAATCGTTTCTCATTATTTTCTCTGATCTTCTCACAGCCTTCCCCAGAATGATGCCTGGGAAAGGCTGTTTCTCTCTGTGGCCAGAGAGCTGTTGCCATAGTAAGAGGGCAGGACAGGAGAGCTCTCTGAGGCTCAGGTGCTCCATGCCCTGGGATGAGAGTTTGCATCACCTGCACCCCCTGAGCCTGGACAGCAACAACCCTGTGTGCCTCCACCCTCCACACCACTGCTGTGGCAGAGATTTTCCAGCTCAGTGCACATGCCTAGAGAGTGCTGGCACCCTGGTGACATCACTGTCCAGCTACATATCATCTTTAAAATGGAGAGATTAAGGGACTGGTGACCCAGGAGAGGAGGGGAGCCCATGGTGGGCTGTGTTTTGGAGGAGGGATGCTGCACACAGGCATGAGGCAGTACCTGTCCATGCATCCAGCAGATCCCCTGATGAGCCACGTGCTGGGGGACTGCTGGGCTCGTGTTATCAGCATGTGTCATTTCCCAAGGGTTGTGAAGACATTAACAAATTAAGTCTTAGGGCCCTGCTGCAATTCTCATTAGCATCATCCTAACAACTCTTCATGTTAAATAGCTCAAATCAAAGTTTCCAGTTTAGTAAATATCCCTCCATAGGAATCACTGTCTCCATCAGGCAGGGCTTAAATGGACCCCAAGGACCAGGACTGGTGCTGAATTCCACTTCCCAGGCAGACATAAGACAATTAGTTTCACTTCTGCCTCTTGTTCTAAGTCCCCTCCTCCAGCTGGAAGTGGCTCTCACATGTCCCAGCCCCATCCAAATTAGTTGCTCAGGAATTGCAGGTTGCATGTGTAGAAACAATGGACAACTTGCAAATCTGAAGCCTCACATTCTCCCCTCTGCCAGTGAGATGGACACTGAGGTGCACTAGATCCTGCTTGTAATCATGTGGATAAATCCTCACTGAGCAAAGCCCAATCCTTGCAGAAAGCATCACTCAGTGCTTGAGGATGGTGGTGATTCCAGGGCAATCAATCAGCAAACCACAGCAGAAATTCTCCCCCCTTTCTGACCTCTCCCTTGGGCTTAGGAGGTTCCAGCAGTGTGTGATAAAGGCATGAGGATTCTCTGGGACCTGCCTGCTGCCCTGGGTCAGGATTTATCACAGCTTAACTTGGCCAAAGACAGGCCCTCGCTGAGCAGAGTGATGAAACCTTCAGGGAGCAAAGCACATGAGTGATGACTAAGTTTCTTGTCTGACCAGACATCCAAGCATTGCCATTCCACAGGCAGCTTTTTCTGTCCCCCGGCTTTCTGCCTCTACCTTGTGGGCTTGGGAAGCTTCTTGCAGGGCAAGGCAGCCTGGATTTGGTCAGATCAGCTGGTGCCAAGATGGGATTTGTTAAAAAGGAGCTGTTAATGCTGCTTTTAATAGGTAGTGAGCAGCCATCCTTCGGCTCTGGGTCCCCATGGCCACCTCTCAGTGTCCAGTCCTGTGGCCATCCATCACCCTGACAGAGAGTTCCTTGGTGCCTGCTCTGATTCTCATTCAGTCACGGAAAATCAACACTGCAGCATCCCAGAGCTGGGGAGAACTTTTCTCCTTGTCCCTGTGAACTGCACTCCTTCTCACACTTCTCCTCCCCCAAAACTTGTCACTGAACCAGACCTGTCACTGCTGAGGTGACATCCAAGTCACATCCTGAATATAGGCTAAAAGCCAGTTTTGGCACAAGCTCTGACCTGATTGGATCAGACCCATGTACAATGTTGAGTAGGAGTGGGCTGTCCATGGCCCTGCTGCTCCCACCCATCAGGGCTGAGCCAGCCCTGGCCATAGCTGTGTCCCCAGAAGCTTTTTGTGACTGGTGGCCTCCCAAAGTGCTCAATGGCACCTGTGTAGGAGTGCTGGGGGACAAAAGTTGGCTGAGCCTGGAGCCATGGTGGCCACACTGCACTGGTGACATGGTTTCCACAAAAAGTCAAAACCTCCAGTCATCAGAGTGATGGTAGAGGAGGGTGGAAATAGGGGCCAAAGTCCTGGTGTCCCTGGGCATGGCACAGAACAGGCAGCCAGCCCTGATGTCTCTTTTTCCATCTCTGCCTCTGCCCAACAGACATTTCTCTGTTTTCATCTCCTGAGATCTGCACCTTCTACCTGCCACCACTGTCACTCTGCAAGGAGGCTGCAGCAGCACCAGCAGAGGGCTGTGATGCAGCATCTGCACGTCCCACCTCCCCAGAAAGGATCCATGCAGCAGCAGATGAGCCCAGAGACAGCCCTGACACCCTCTTGCAAGCACTGGATCCCGGGGGTGGCTCAGATGGGCTGGGGACACTCACCAGTGAGGTTGGTGGCAGGCGGCAGACTCTCGCAGTACTGCTCCTGGATGGAGGCTGCAGCCGGGCTGTCCCACAGGAGAAACGCCTGCATGGGGACAGAGCAGACAGGGTGGGGTTATATGTGCAGTATGCTGCTTCCCCTTCCCCAAATGCCTCCTTAGGTCAGATCTGAGCTTGCCCATGTCTGGGTGGGTACAACCCCCAAAGCTTGCAAAATGGACATGTACCATTTACAGGATGGCTTCCTAGGGAAACTGTGCTTGTCTGAGCTGAAGGCTGGGGGACAGCTCTCTCTTTCCCACCCGGTGATCCTCTCCTGCCTTGAATACCCCCTCAGCAAACCCTTCTGCTCCTGCAGAATCATTCAGCTCCTGCTGAATCATGGAACCTCTGCTATTTATCATTTTAATCAACACTTTTGGGTTTACCATCTTTCAATCCTGAGAGCAGACAGGGGAAACATGATGAGCCTGACACCACGCTTGGGTTTTCAATCCCTTACTGAAATCACAGCCTTGTAAGCTGTCAGTGGGAAGATGTTCGTACACATCCTTAAGGGGATCTGATCCACAGACAACCAGCTCTGGCTAAAGTATTTTTTTAGGAGAATTGTCAGCAAACACCAACCTTCCCATTGAGTTGGAAAGCACTGACCATGATCTACCCAGCTCTGCTAAAACTCTGCACAAGGAGTATTTTTGAAAAATGATTATTGAATTATTGTGCCTTTGCAGGAGTTTGGGGAAATTAAAAGTGAGAAAGGCAATTGCCAGGATGAAGGGATTGCAGAGATGGCAGGGGGATGGTGCTGTTGGTCTCACAACTCACCACAGTGCCAGATGAGGGGAGGAGGGGACCTGATATTTTGCAGAAAAGGGTGACACAGGCTCATCCCCTCTCCTCCACCAGCACTAATGGTGGATGAGGCTCAACTCCACTTCTTTCACCTTCAGCAAGTGACCAAACCCCTGGAGAAGAGTCACTGATTAAATGACAGAGCTGTGCCCCAAAAGACATCACATACAGATCCCTTGGGAAACAGCCCAGAGCCTGAAGGAGGAAGGGCTGTACCTCCCCTGCTTGCAGGAAAGCTCCCAGCTCCTTGGGGACCACAACCTCTGCCTTCCCCATCAGCCAGGCTGATTCCTAGTGCCTGACTCCCCTTCCTGAGTGCCATTTACCTCCCAAAGTGCTCTGAACACGGAGAAGACATTCCTCCTCTTGTCCTTGAGCCATAGAAACACTGTCTGCCCTTGCTGGCATACCCAGCCATCCTCATGCCTTACCAAGGCATTAACAGGATTTATTCAGACACACAGACAAGCTCAGCACCCACTTGCTCTCTTCCAAACAACTGTTTACTGCCTTGGGAAGCTGGTTTTGACAGCAAGAAAGATGTCAGGCAGATGTATAAATGGAGCAGAGAATAGCTGCCTTGTGTGACTGCTCCAGATGGCACAGAGGATCCGGCAGCTCAACCCTGCCCTGGTGCAAGAGCTGTTTGGAGATCCTGGGTGCTGGTCCTGCGGGAGCCCAGCACCTCCTGAGTCTCCTTTCAGAACCTGAGACCACACAAACTCCAGACAGGGAGGAATCAAGGTGTAGGGAGTCTGCTCCCCTCTGTGTTGATGCCCACAGCTGGTGCCCACCACACCTGGGGGCTCTTGGCATTGGCAGATGGGAGAGAAGGGTTCTATCCAAAAGGTGCCTGGGATAGTTTGTGTATCTGAATAGGCTTTCAAGTGTTAATTGGATGTGTTTCTTCTAATCCCAGCCTGCTCCAGCCTGGTAGTGCCCATTCTCCTTCCAGACACAGGGAGAGGTCTTGGCACTGAGCAGCACATGGACCAAGCCACAGCCAGAGAGGGGTGTGGATGGTGCAGTCACTGGCTCTTTGCAGGCTTTGTAAATGAGCTGAAACAGCTACAGAAGGAAGAAAGAAAGAAAGGAAAAAAAGGATTCCCAAAACAGAACTAATATGAAGAGTTTTTTTACCAGGTTCTGAGTCTTGTCTTACTGCAGTGTGGCCAAAGCTCTTGATAGAGGCAGAGATTTGTCCCACTCCTGTCAGCAATTTGAGGGGAATAAGCAGGGGTGGCGGCAGCTGCAGGGGGATTTGCCCCAGTGAAAAAAATTCTTACTGCTGGTTGCTGTCTTATCTGTTTTGCTCTTTGTGGGTTAGTGCAACCCCTCCCTGTGCTTTTAGAGAGAGAAGAGGTCAGAGCTCCGTCCTTGAGGAGCTTCTCGTGCCAGAGCATCGCTGCTCTGTAAGATGCCACATGGTGCCCAGCAGGGCCCAGCCTGGCCAGGCTGGAGCCAAGCTCACCTCAAGAGCCCCGACACAGCAGTGGGTCATGCTTGGGCCAGAGAGGGGCTGTGTTCCTCTGCCCTCCTGACCTTGTCTTCACACAGCTATGGCAGATCCTGCTCTGCAGGCAGGAACACCTCTGTGACCTCTCTCAGCCTGCCAAAATCCTGGAGAGCCTCAGCTGAGCTCTCACCTGTCTGGGAAGGAAGGCAATCTGCTCCTCTGGAAGCAGCCACTTTGCACAGTGCTCACAGTTAGCCAGGGGAGCTGCTCCCACAGGGATGGATGATGGTTCTGCCAGGAGCTGCATGGGCCCCGTGGGTGCCTGCACTGGCAGCAGCTTCTTCTCCATCAGGAGCCACCATTGTCTCCCCTGCTGTTGCCTTAGCATCTGCCCAGCTCCCTTCCAGGCTCTGTAACATCCGTGTTTTATACACAGACGTGGTTCTGGTTTAGTCTTGGACCTCACTGAGCACCAGCTCCTTCCTTTCATCCCCACATTTTCTGTAACAGGACCAGCCCCTCCAGTCCTCACTGCACAGCTCAGACACAAAACCCTGACACTGCTCCCATGTTTCCTGCATCCCACACAGAGCAAACATCTGCTGTGGTTGATGTCCCACCACCCACCATGCCAGGGCTGTCCCAGAGGGGAAACTGAGGCACTGAGGACCACCTGCCTCAGGTCACTCAAGCTGTGGGGCATTGTGTGGGACAGATTTCTCCAATCTGGACACACCAACCATGTCCTGGTGCCACCAGGCCTCCAAAAAAACCCCAGCTGTTCCTGTGCTTGTGACGATGGCAGGTCCCCTGGGCCGGGAGATGTAGCGTCGTGGACTAGGACAGTGTCAGCTCATCAGCACTGGGAGTCTGGCTGCTGCTGTGGGGGTGAGCAGCACAATCACACACACATGGCGTCAGTCTCTGTGACCTGCCACTGACCTGGCAGAAAAATTCAATTAATAACAATTAGGAATTAATGTCCCCTTGTGGTGCTTTTGCTCTCCAAAGCAATCCATGGATACTAATTAATACATTCACATCCAACTGCAATATCAACCCCTGCACTGTGCTACCCAGAGACAAGCATGTGTGTCGTCCCCCCCCCCCCGACCCTCACTATAATGTTGCCTCAGAAAAGAGGGGATCTGCATGGCAGGAAGGGCTGACAGCTCTGAGCACGAGATAGATGCCTTGTAGCCTAATTAGCAATCTAGGAGGTCCAGTGCCGAGGGGCTGTAATTGGAGAGCAGAGCAATTAGCGGGATTGAAGCCTGGGATGAAGCCTGGGAGACCGGGGCTTTGCACAGAGCTGGGGAGGGCAGTGCGAGCAGTGGACAGTGGTGGCCACCGTGACCTTCCTGGGAGGGGGGACAACCCCATCCACTCTGGAGTTGTCCTTGCTGTCCTTGCCACCTCTCTGACCCATCAGTTCTGCTCCCTGGCTTGGCTGGGCTTGCTGCCCACTACAACACTTGATGTGGAAGAGGAAAGACCTCCTGGAACACATGGGCAGGGAAGGGCTGAGCAGCTGCTGCCCTGGACTTTTGCTGAGGCTCCCTGGGGCATTAGGCTGGGATGGAGTCTGTTCTTGGCTCTGAGCCTGCAGCAAAAGGTGCCAGACGTTGGGTGTTAAACACAGTGAGTGTTAAAAGAGCTGGATGCCAACTTCAGATGGCAGAGCAGCATCAGTGGTGTGGGGAGGGAGCGGCATGTCCTGCCAGGACCGCAGCTGGAGGCTGAAGGTGGCCTGCAACAACCTGAAAGACTGAAAGAGCTGCCCCTCAAATGTGCCTGGAGGTGCCTCCACCCCCCCATGTCTCCTGCCTTCACTGCAGGGGATCTCTTTGCCTTTGTCTCCTCTGGCTTCCAGGCACTGTTTTCTGCAGCTGGGGAGCTCCTTACTTGCTCCACCTTGAGGGCTTTCGCTTGGAACAGTTTCCAAATGAAACCTCCAAGCAGCATCTGGTCCATGAAGGACCCTCTTTACACCTCTTAGACCTGGCAGTAACCTGCTTTGCCAGCTACGACCTCAGGGTTCCTCCAAGCCCCTTCGCTGCCCTACCAAGCCCCCATTGCTCCTTCATTTCTCTTCCAAAGCCCCATCCCCAGCCCTGCCATCATCGAGACATCAAGGCAAAACTCAGGCAATGGAACAAGGCTCAAAGCAAGACTCGTGAGGGGATTTTCCGTGGCTGGTGTTACTCAGGGGGAGAGCAGGCAGTGAGAACATCTCCCTCCTCCATCTGGCCTTAAAATCTGCAAGTTTATTAATTTATCTATATTAGAGGGCCAGTCCCTGTGGTGTGTAAACTGGAGCTTTGGTGAGAGTTGGTGAGTGCTTTGGTGAATGCTTTCTTTGGCTTCAAAACTGTTCTCACAGACAAACAGTTTATTCTGTTTGGAGTCTCTCTCCAAGTGTGCTGGATGCAGATCCTAACAAAAGAATATCAATCAGGGCTAAATGAATGCCCTGTAAAAACTGATTTATGAGCAATTAAAGGTTTTCCTGGATTAAGCTCAGGTCTCCCTCGCATGCCATAAATAATTCTGATTTCATTTATCTGTCAAGAGAGACATGAATTTTTGGGGACAGGTGAAAAAATGGCTAATGGCATTTGGGTGCTGGAAACTAAAGGCATCATCAAGCTGGGGAAGGGCATGCAATCCATGCAGCTCCTATGGGATCTGGATTTGCAGGGGAAAAGGCTGCTGAGGAAGATTGGAGTGATGGACACAAGCAGGGGGAGGGCTGTTTTTCTAAAGCAATTTTATTAAACTGTCCTGCAGATTGTACATGTGGAACTCCTGTGCATTGACAGATATTTTCAGTTTGGGATTGGATGTTTTTCCCTCCAGCTCTGTCCCAAAACCCTCATCTTGACTGCTCCAAACCCCCTCCTTCACCCATCACCTTTTTAGGGTTGAACATCCACAATTAAATTCCCCATGATTTTTTTTCTGGTTTATTCACATTCACAGCTCAGGAAAGCTTGGCCACACCAAAGCTGCATCTGCCACTGCTTTTCCAGGGTGGATAGTGCAGATTTCAGGGTGGAAGAGGGACTGTGATCTGCAAAATACCAACACCACACTTTGCCCTTGGCCATTGGAATGGAGGCAACTGCTGCTAGGAGGGTGACTGTAGATAAAGCAGAGAAGGAGGGTCTCTTCATAGTTCAGAATACAGTTAGGGAAAAAAGGAAAAACAACAGATGGGCCCTGGGTATGTTATTCCATCTTCAGAAAGAGCCACCCTCTCCTGAGTGACAGCTCTGAGGTGTCGGACAATGGCTCCTGGGCTCCGCTTTGTAGGGAGCTCTGTGGTTTGGGGGTTGATTTGTGCTTTCTTTGGGTTCAAAAACTGTTCTCACAGACAAAGCCATGGATGCAGCCTCTCTAAACACTGCACACTCAATTGCAGCTTGAGCTTGTCACTCACAGTGAACTTCTAGGCTAACCCTGTGCAGGATTTTGGGTGAGCAGAGCTGGATTTCAGGGCAGGGTTGAGCTGGTGATGCAAGATATTCTGATTGTATTCCTCCTATACATCCTATGGTGACAGTGCAGCTATTCTGGGAACAGGCTGTGCCTTTTCCATTCACTTCTTTGCTGGAGATGCGAAACCACAGGGATGATTTCATACACACTGAATCAACTTCAGCTTTTAAGGAAAGCGAGGACTGGAAGAGATCCCTGGGGTCAGCACGTCCTGCAACTGCAGCTCTGCATCTTATGCAAGGATTTGAGTATGGAAGGGGCAGGGGCTGCTTTTTGGGCTTATTGCTGCTGGAGGTGGTTAAGTGAGAGGAGAGGGGAAACTATCCCACCCTCATCATCAATCCCTGATTTTTCATAAAATGCTTTTGCAGTTTTATAAGCCCCAGAAATGTAATTGGCTCCTGACAGAACTGCAGGTGGACTGGTTTATTTTTAATCACTTCTTTAGTTTGTTTTAATGACTTGCAGGGTGCCAGGGAGCACTTGGCAGCAAGTTTGGCTGCCTGTCTCCTAGTTTGTCTGTCCCACCTACTGAGGCATGTCTATTCAGTAAAGCAACATGAGCAAACCCATGCTAAAGTGGAGGTGCAAGCCAGGTGCATGGGGAACACCTAAACTGTGCCAAGCCAGTATCTGCAGGGGAGGTTTGTCCCTGCTGAGCTCTGGGTTGGAGCTGGGCTGCTGCAGGTCTCTGCACTCACAGGCAGGATGCTGCTGCATTCAGGTACAGCTGTTTGCAGGGATGCACTCACAGCTGGAGTTTCATGGTCCTTTGGCCCATGCTGTCCCCAGGAGAGGGTTGGGACTGTTCTGGAAAAGTATCTGAGTTTTGAATGCATGTGTTTATAAGGAAAAATAGACAGCTTGACTGCAAAGGGGGGGGATGGTTGTAGATTGGCTGTTTCTTTTTGAAACCAGCTGGGAGAGGCTTCTCTTTGTCTGGTCTGGTTTTTGTGACCTCCCCCAACTCCTGGTCCCAGCCCCAGCACAGGAATGGTCTTGTCTCAAACTCTGGAAGATTTGTGAGGACTTGTTGCTCCACCTTCACAAGGAGAATATCCTTGGGGAACACCTGGGGATGGCAGGAGAGTCTCCTGAGCCCTAAGGAGCTTTGACAGAGGATGGGAGCTGTGTCCCACACCTTTGGGCTTCTTTTGGACCACTTTTTGCTGACTGAGGTTATTAGGAGCTGTCATGCTCTCATGGCTGTACCCACCAGGACATGACCGTACTGCACTGGGTCTGTGCTGTCTCCACAGACTGGCCAAGAAGGACCTGGGCTGGGGGAAAAGATCCTGCCCTGTCTCGTCTTTATTTCTTACATCAGAGCCAAACAAAACCTGAACCAGGGAATGTAACAGCAAAAGAGCTCCCATAAATCCTATCAGTCAGGCTTAGTGGGTTGCAGCAATAAGAGAGAGCAGCTGCTCAGAAGAAGAGTTTTTAGAAGCAACACCAACTAGGCAGGGGGTATCCTGGTGCACATCAGCTCTTCTCATCATTTAGTGAGAACTTTCCTGCCCAGAGGTGCAGCTGATGTGTGAGGTGCACAGTGGAGTGCACGGCCTGCAGGGTACGAGCCATAGTGGTGCCATTGGGGAGGGCTCTCCCTCCACTTTACCTGCTCTTTTAACTCTGCAGTCCCAGCTGAGCCACTGAGACACCATTCTGCAGCCAGCCAGGCAGATTTGCTCTTTTACCCCTCCCTGACACAGAGGTTTTATCAAAAAACTGATACTTTTGTTTAACTGCCACTATAAGCTTGTTCAAGTAAAATTCAAGATTTCACTGGAAACCCCTTCATCTCGTTTGTCCAGAGTTTGGGATTTAAACAAGCTTTGGGCTGTTTCCCTCCTTGATGAGCCCTCAAGGAGGAGGAATATTGCTCCTGACAAAGCATTTGCATATTGTGCAGAGCTGCAAAATTAGCAGTGGCTACAGTTCCACAGCGAGCAAATTAGAGAGAAAGTCTTGTGCTTTGCAGGTGCAGGGTGGTACAGGAGAGGGTTCCTTAGAAAATTAATTATGGGAGGTACAGCTGGACTCTGTATTTGCATTGTCCACATCCATCACACCCCCAGAGTCGCCATCCCCTCCCAGCAGCCTGGGAAACTGCTGGCAGCTGGTTTCACTGGGAGGTGCAAGGCTGGGAGTTACTGGGAGCCCTGGGCTGAGCTCAGGAGGACCTGGCTGCAATTTTTCTCCCTTTAAATGATCCTTTCACTCACTTCAGCCCCCCTCCCCGATAGTTTCTGAGCATCACGAGCTCTTGCCAAGCCCCAGTACCTCGACTGGAGGAATTCTCCCGAGGGCCCTTTGTGTTGCGGTTTCTCTTTTTACTTTTCCCTTCAAAGAAATTGAAGTCACTGCGGAGAACGCGGGCGATGCACGGCGCAGGGGTGATGGGGAGGGGGCAGAAGGGCCCTTATGGGAGAAGAGGACTTAAAGCATCTTACCTGCAGAAGGAGGAGGAGGGCAGGACGTAGGCTGGGCACCATCCTCAGCTGCCCCTGCGCCCAGCTCCCCGGGGCATGGCTGGCAGCGTCCCCGCTCCTGCTGGGCTGCTTCTGCCGTCGGGGAGAGAATCCTCTGAGCTTGCAGCGAAGGAGCCTGGCGGGTCCCCGCGGGGCTGCGCAGAGGCTGCGGGTCCTTCTGCGTCCCGGTCCTGCCGTTTACAACCAACCCGGAGCCGGTGCTCCGGCTGCCCACCTTCCAGCTCGCCTGGCGATGGGCTACATCCCTCCTCACCAGCCTCCCACTCCCCCTTCTCTCCCTCCTCCTTTCCCTCCTCCCCTTTTCCTTTCTCCACCTCCCTGGTGCCTTCCAACTCGATTTGATTTTTCCCCCTTTCTCCTTCCCTCCCTCAGCATCCTCAGCAGCAGAAACTTCCCACCAGCCCAGGGACCGCCCTCCCGGCTCTCCCTGGAGGGGGTTTCTCCTCTCCACCCCTCTCAGTCCCATCGTGCAGACGCTGTGAGGTCTCTCCTGCGGAGCCTGGGGGCTTCCCTTGTGTCTGCAAAGGGTTTGGGGCTGCAGTGTGCCGGGGATGAGGATGGGTGGGTGTTATGTATTTGGGGATCTCGCTCCAGGGCTGTGTCAGAGGAACTGGGACAAGTTTCCCAGTTTCCCCCAGGTTTCCCCCGTCAGCCTTTGCAGCCCCTTTGCAAAACGGATGTTGAACTCGAAGGGAGGGCAGAGCCCCTTTTCTCTTCCACAGGGATGGGGTGGAAGGGGTTTCAGCTCTGCCTTGTGAGGGAGATGCTCCCGAGGGAAGGACGGGGATGTGGGGCAGGTGGATGCAGGTCTTTCACACAGCGGGGCTGTGCGGGGGTGTTTGATCACAAGGGCGGACCCGGAGGAGCTAGGGGTGCTGCTGGCACCCCGCTCTGTCCCGTAGGCTGGGAGGGGCAGAGGTGATGGGGCAGGAGCAGGGGCGGCTTGAACTGGTAGAGAAGGGGGAGGACAAATGTCCTGGGGAGGGTGAGGGACAGTGGTGTGGGATAGCCTGGATGATGCTCCTGAGGTCTTGGATAATGACATTTCCCTTCTCCCCTAGCATAACCCTCAGGCTTTAAAGGGTCTCCTGTCATATCTCTGTGTCTCAGCTCCTGCAGTCCCCTGGCAGCTGTCCCCTGGGGAGGGATTCCACACACCCCTGTCTCTTAGGGTTGCCATGGTCAGGATTGGGTCCATCCCTGAGTTGGATGAATTTCTGGCTGGGTTAAAGCTGCTCTCCCATGCCAGGGCAATCTCAGAGCATGCCTTCTCTACTCACTGAGGTTTGGGGGGTGCCCCAGCTGTGGGTGCTGTGCCTGTCCTGGGAGTGAGCCAAGCTCCATCAGCCTGAGGTGAGCTGGAGCAGACTGCCAGACAACACACTGTACTTCCTTCTTTCTTTGAGGAAATAAGGATCAATGAGGTGTACTGCTGGGAGGGGGGATGCTGGAAAACATTGCCATGGGACCACCATCCAGGGGTGTGATATTTCCCTTAGCTGCTGATGGTTCATCCACCACCAGCCTCTCACAGGGTGCTGGATCATGCTCTCAGCTGCAGCCTCTGCCTCTGGGAATGGCTGCAGACCACAGCACATTGCAGATGGATCAATAGGAGGGCAGTGTCCCTTGATGAATTCACAGCCACAGCCTCCATCCATCTTCACTGAGCTGCTCTTTGTCTCTGGAGCACCTGAGAGGGCAGGAGGGGATCAAGGTCCTCCCTGAGCTGCAGGACCAAGGCACAAGGACTGGCCAGGGCTGTGCCCCAGTATGTGGGGGCCCCCAAAGGGTAAATGTTCCCAGCCCAGTAACTAAGGGGAATAAACAACACAGACATAAATCTTCTGGCATTAGCTGGGTTAAATTAATTATGTCACTGTTTTGGCAAAGAAATCTGAAAATATATAAAGCTCTGGTAAATTCAGGAAACTTTTTGTTTCTGAGGTATCTTAGCATCCCTCCCGTGACAAGTATGGGATTAGACAGGCTCCATAGCCACCCTTGAACTACCTCTCACTTCAATAAGCCCATGGAAAATGCAGAATTGTCTAAAAATGGCTTGAGAAAGCTTGCTCCCAATAACTTTGAGCATCCTGGATTCAGCTGAGTGCATCATAGGATCATGGAATGGTTTGAATTAGAAGATCACGTAGTCCCAACCCCCTGCCATAGGACAGCTTCTACCATCACAGGTCTAGGGCACAGCTCCTGGTCACAAAACACACTCTGTTTTTGGGGGCTGCTCGGGGCTTTGTGCACCCAGGGGACAGAAGGAACCTTGCAATGGGAAGCACCAGAGACCTCATTCCCACACCAAGACCAAGGAATGTCTTTCACCATATCAGCCTGCCCATGGCCACCAAGTGGGACATGTGAGATGGCCATGCTCTGCTCGGGTGTCCTAAGTGTGAGGTGATGCAGGGAAGGCAGAAGTGATCACTAAGTATTTTTAGTTAAGGAATTGGTTGCCAGGGACATGAAGATAATTCCTTCCCCATATATCAGGGAAAAGTCTGCAGTGCTGTTTGAAGCACCTAATTGAGGGGATTTATAGTAAAATGCAACTTGTCAGTTGTGGCAAAGGAAAAATAGAACAGTCCCTGAGACATGGAAATCAGTCCATTCGTCATGGTTAATCTCAAACTTCTCAGTGCGGCGCAGAGACAAACGTGGACGTGGGTATTAGGGATGGAGACAATGAAGAGAAATATCAGCTCTCCAGGAAGGAGGGAGGGAAAAGGTTTAGTCTGACTTATCTGCCTTTGGTAAATTATTATTATTTTATGTAACTGCATGTGGTTTGATGGTCCTGTGTCTAAGCAGCTCCATGACAGCTGCACTTAGGGGCTGTTTGTGGGACTTACACCACTGCCCTGCTGCTACTGTGTCCCTGCAGCCAACCCTCCCCTGGCTTGGGAAAGCTCCATGTGTCCCTCCTGCACTATAGGGATGAGACTGGTCTGTGCACTGAAAGGGTGCAGGGAAATGCATCCCTGCTTCTCACATAGAGCATTGGTAGCAGGGCTTTGCTTCCAGCTGGGTCATCTGTAGGAGAAAATAATCCTCAGTGTCCTGGACATTTAGGTCAGGTTGATGGAAGGGTGAGGTTTGGCTTTTCAGCTGAAATCCCAGCTGAGATCAGCAGTGTGCCTCGATTTCCTCACCTGTGTGTTGGGACTGTTTCTTTCCCAGGAGTGGAGCTGGGAATGCTCCGGGTGCTGTTTGGGGGAGGACAGGCTGTCAGCACGTGGGGCTGTGTTAGCAGCTGCAGGCTGAGAAAAAAATCCAACCCAACACATTAAGTTTCTCCCAGGAGACTTGTTTTTTGTCCTGCTTTTAAAATTAGTTTCCAGGTTTTCTCTCCTGTGTCCTTTTCCCTCCTCCTGGACCTGCAATGAGGGGAACACACTCTCAAACTCTGCTTGACAAAAGAAAGTGGCTGCTGGGACTGGGTTTCCCTCATTCCTGCTCACCACATAGTATAATCATGCCTCAAATGTGGCTATCCCTGTTGTATTGGACCACTCTATCACCTGTTTCACCCCTGCAAATCTCACAGCTGCTCTGAGATGAAGAGCAGGAAAGCTGAAGCCACAGCCTCACTGATAACATTGCAGGGAAGGAAACCAAAGATTGCTACCAACCTCATTTAGTGAGTATTACCTTAGAACTGTGCTGGCAGATTTTCTTGGTCTTGAAGGCCTTACAAAATGCTTGGGTGGCCTCTGGACACTTCAGACCCCTGTTTGTCCCATCAAACTCTGCTGGAGATGCAGAAGTTGTCCACGTGGGAAGACAAATTAGCATCCTGCTGGGAGAAGGAAAGCTCAGACACATGGAGCTGGCTTCACTCTGAATTATTGCTCCATGCAGCAAGTGACTGATTCCTTCATTTACAGACAATTCCCTCCTGCCATTTCTTCTTCCCACACTGTGTGCATTGATAGGAGATCCCACATTTACAAAAATATGGCAACTGCAAACTAAAACAAGCAAACTCAAGGAAACCCACAAAGATCTGGGATCTAACTGAATTTCTCATTTGCTTCCCAAGTTTCTCAAAAGCATTTGCCATGTTTTTCAAATTGCTTTTGGCAGGATGTGTCAATTTTGAATAGAACAGAAACACAAAAGCTTTTGTTCTTCAGCTAATTAAACCTCAAGGCAGAATGCTAAACTGATCATAATAAAAGTCATAATTATTATTTTTCTCATTCAAAGCAAAGTCAACTGAAATTTCCCAATCAGCAGTTGGCATTTCCCATCAAACAGATCACAGTGGTTTGTGGTTGGGAAAAACTCCATGGTTTTGTTCTGGAAACTGATCCCACCAAAGCACCAGCGGAAAGTGGCTGTGTCTTCACACACTGTGTGACAGAGAGATGCACAGCCCTGTCAGCTTTGAGCCTCTTTGTGGCTGTGTCTGGCAGCACAGGGACCCATCACGATTCTGCTGCACTGGCTGTTGTTGTACAGATGTATGTGAGTTCCATGGATGTACAAGGATGTACAGAGGCTCTTGCATGGATCATGGAATCATAAGATTGGAAAATACCTCCCAGACCACGGAGTCCAACCTGTGCCCCATCCTCACCTTGTTACCAAGCCCAGAGCACTGAGTGCCATGTCCTGTTGTTCCTTGGACACCTCCAGGGATAGGGACTCCCAACCTCCCTGGGCAGTCCCATGCAATGCCTAATAGTTCTTTTCATGAGGAAATTCCTCCTGATGTCAAACCTGAACCTCCCCTAGCAGAGCTTGAGGCCATTTTCTCTTATCCTGTCTCTTGTTCCTGGGAGAAGAGCCTGATCCCACCAGCTGCTCCCTCCTGTCAGATTTGTGGAGAGCCAGAAGGTCCCCCTGAGCCTCCTTTTGTCCAGGCTGAGCCCTGCCTCTGTCCCACAGAGGAATGGGCATCTCCAGAGTGTTGCACTCACACCTTTTGGCATAAGCCCACAGCATCATGGACATGGACATGGCATGGATGGTGGAAATGTGCTGCAGAGATTGTGGCAGGGATTGTGATGTCCTCAGAAATACCTCCCCACTCCTCAGGTCTTCAAATGCCATCAAGGCAGGAAAGGTTCTGGATGTCTTTCAAATCTGGTTATTTATTCCCTGTATGTTTGATGAAATATTAATCTCCTCATCTCCAAAAGGCAATCAAATAAAACTGAGATGAGATGACGCACAGGGCCTCAACACAGACAACAAAAAGCAGCAAAATAAAAATGAGATAAAATTCCAAATGCAATGTATAATTCTATAAAAGACATCTCTGCACTGGTACAAAGGGCAGAGATGAAGTGACCTGGTGTCCTCAGGACTTGGCAGGCCAAGCAGGACCATGCAGGGAAGGGGATGAAGAGGACTTGGATCAGGCAATTGCTCAGGTTGGTCTGACGCTTTTCTGTGAGAGCTGTTGGTGGGATTTCTTTGAAGGTTTCACCTTCCTTCTCTTGTGCATTAATTAGAGGGTGGGTTGGTGCCAAGGCACCAGCCAGCTCGAGCCATTGTGCTGGGAATGGAGGGAAGGCAGAGGTGTGTTGGAGGTGGTGGTGGCTGGCACCGGGAGCAGCCGTTCAGTGTGATGGAGACTGGCAGCCTGCTGGGAACGGAACTCCAGAGGGGGAGGTCTCTCTGCAGAGCTCCTACAAGGCCCCAGTTCCATCTGCTTTCATGGTGATGCAGCCTCAAACTGGACTCAGCCACTGTCTGAGGAGAGACGCTGCTCTGTCTTCCTGAAACGGCCCTTGGTAAACATTCACTGCTGCTGTGGATGGTGCTGGTACTAAAGGGATTGCACATGCAGCCAAAAAGAGTCTGGCAAAGTCTTGTTCACTTCGTGACCTCTCAGCCCATTTTCTTTATGTGTTTGGGTCACATCTTCTCTGTACAATAATCTCACAGATAATCTCCTGACATTTGATGAGGCCAAAAGCTTTCCACGATCTCTGTTTCTCTGGCTGTTACCAGTGTGCAGGTGATGTGGGAAGTGGTGTGAGTACCTTGTTTAATAGTTGTAGTCATAAAATAATTTGGTCACATAGGTAAAAATCCTTTTTCAAATGTTTTTCTCCAGGCACATGTTAACTGTGATCCTGTAGGGCCTCAGTGCTTCAGCTGGGGACAAAGGCCAGTCATTTTTTTAGGATGTCTTTGGGTTTGTCCTCTTGTTCTCTAAAGTCCCTCAGTCTATTAAAAGCCCAGAGATTATTTATATATATATAATGCTTTATCCCAGAGAGTTTAAGGTTTTAGCAGTTTGCTAACTGTATTCCCCATGCATATTTTACTCCATCATTGCTCAGTCAGGACTTTTCCTTCTTTAGGAATAATTAACCACTGAATAAGGGCCAGCCAATGGGCTGCAGTTTATTACAGGGGAAAGAGGAAATCACAAAACTGCTCTGCTGAAAGGAATCTATTTCACCTTTCCTTTTATCTCCTTGGCTGTGTTGTGGTGGCACCGTGTGTGAATGGGAAGTTTGTGCATGGCAGCTCATGGTCCCTGCAGGCATAGGGAGCATTGCTGGAGCACTGCATGGGTCACTGCTGTGGAGCAGCCAGGAGCAGGGCACAGCTGCCCACAGAGCAGGGCAGGTCCCTTTTGGGATGTAGAAGAAAAAATGAGAAAAGAAGAGGGGAGGGGAGGAGAAAAATCTTGCTTTTCCTCCTTTCCTATCTCACTGAACAGCAGCACCTCCCTCCT